>NC_067417.1:31029967-31341330 GCF_009764475.1 Pristis pectinata | reverse complement strand
GAGAAATAACTTGTTGACATGTTTCAATCAGACTGACAACATTGTCAAATCTGCCACTTCTAGTGTCTATTATTCTCTTGCATCTCACTCCTTCGTTGCTATTTTCTCAGCACTTATTTTGCTTTTGTAAATGTTACTTGACAAGAAAAGGTAAAGTGAGCAATTGTAAGGAAAGACCAGTTGTTGAATCACTTCAAGTAGGCAAACCATTGACAGTTGTGCACTTTTGCTGCCTCAGCCTAATTTCTCGCTGTTAATTTGTGAAACTGTTAATGGCTGAATGCACCAGACAACTTTAGCACTAAAACGGAAATAAAACATACTTAATCTCTAAAACTGAGATATAACAAAGCCATTTTCCTAAATTACTATTAATTATTACAAGGAGCACACCCAATTTTAATATTTTAAACAATATGGTCAATGGAACCAAATTGCAAAACCAGTCTGCGATATGCAATCGACACCATACATGTACATTGATGCAAGCAGCCAGAGAACATCTGCCCCTGATAAATTGCTGCATTTACATCTGCTGGGAAATACATCTGTAAACTAATCAATGTAATATTCTTCAATCAATGAGCAATGGGAATTATCAGAACTTGACATCACAGGCATTCAGTGAGAAATATGAACTGGATCTCTTATCTCAGATTCTTCACTGTGGACATCTAAGCAGATTGTGTTAGCTTCAAAGAACATCTCTCAGATTCATCACTTATTCATTTCTTAGGTCATTCTGAGCTAACTGAACATTGCCTGGCTTCAGTCAAGATCAACACTATTTTGTTTGTATTTCCTGTTCAATGCTATAATGTGAAGAGTTAGATATTAACTACAACATTAAACATCAGAAACAAAAGTATGAATAATAATTAAAAAAAGGATTAGAATTTGTGGTATTTAGTTCTTCGTAAAGTTGAACTAAGACTTAACTTGTACTCTATGTGAAGTAATAGCAGTAGTTCCTTGTGTAATCACCGTGGGCCAACTCTGAAGCTGTTTGTTCGCAAGTTAATTCCTGGCTATATTTCAAAAGCTTGTTAGTATTATGCAACAACTTGAAAATTATGAAATATATTTGGGCATAAAAAGCGGTACGAAACTGAACTTGCATTTGGTCAAAAAGGAAGTATATGTTGTCTTGTTCACTGCATGCTAATCTATGCAATACTCTAAATAGTACATTAAGGCCAAAGGGAGAATTAGTTGAACATGGTAACCAAACCTTTCCAGTTGTGGAACATCTCCAGCAAAACAGTCATCCGCAATGGAGATGATGTCCTTGATCACTGCCAATGTTCCTGCCTGGCACGCTAAGTCAGGATCTCCAAGCAATCATGAGGAAATTGAGCTTGGAACTTGCTGGGTTGGGTAGGCAGCAGCACTAATTACCCAACAGAGTCAAGATTTTTATCTTAAGATGGGCCAGGCCCAATTTAAGCAAGGCAGCCTGCAGATCAGAATGTGAAACACCCACAGGAAAACAGAAAAATAGTTCTTAGTTGAGTATAGTAACAATGATGCCAACAAAATCTCACTTAACAGAACTAAAGTATATTCCACACCATGAACTTGTTTTCAGCAGTGGTCTTGTAAACATGATAAATTGGTTAAAAAAATCACACTGTAGTTTGCAATCAAAGAATGAGCACTAGTGCCTCTACATTCTTAGAAGTTTAAGGAGATTCAGCATGTCATTGAAGACTCTTACGAACTTTTACAGATGTACAGTGGAAGGCATTCTGACTGCTTGCATCCTGGCCTGGTATGGAAACTCCAATGCACAGGAACACAAGAGGCTAAATAGAGTGTATATTTCTCTGTACAGACTTTTTTTCTCTTTCTCTCAATTTTGCACTAGTGTTGTTATTATTGTTTTTTCTAGACATCTGTAATTTATGTATGATTGATGTTAACCTATGGCTGTCTTTGTCTTGTGATGTACTGTACTGCTAGTGCATTTGTACCCTGTGTATGCATGCCTATGACAACAATAACCTTGAACTTGAACTTGCTAGTGTCCAATAAGTACCTGTCATAATAATGGTAAATAACCTACAGACTTTAATTGTTACTACTGCTCAGCATTTTGAGTGTCCCTTGGGAGGGTAAGGGTTGAGTACTCTTAGGTCCTTTACAAGGTAGATCACATTTTACTCTGCATAGTATATGCCTTAATTCCAAACCTCTTTCTGCATGGTGTGAATCTGTTCATTTCCCATGCCTGTAATTCTTAGCATCCCTGAGAGTATATTGCAAGCTTTGGAGCTTGAGGGTTGGAAGTACAGCTGCCTTTGGCGATGCTTGCAGCCAGAGCAATACAGAGGGGAAAGATGGGGAGACGGAGGTTTATGGAGATCCAAAATGAGCTACAGTTGGAAGAATTATATGTAACAGGGAAGAGCACTCGGAGCTTACTCCCACTTGCCCCAGCTCATCATAATAGTCTGTTGTTTCCAAACGCACAGTCATCAGTTTAAACAATAAACGGATCTAAAATCGGCAAGCAACCTGGAAAATGGCCTTCCACATGCGCAGTGCATTTTGTGAAGACTTTATAAGAGTTCAATTATAAATTCTGATGAAGGCATAAAATCGGCAATTGAAAGAAATGTCAGGTGAGCTCTGTAAGAAGCTACTCTGTAAGCTGCCAGTGGGTGTTCCGCAGGGATCTGTTCTGGGACCCCTGCTCTTTGTGATTTTTATAAATGACTTGGATGAGGATGTGGAAGGGTGGGTTAGTCAGTTTGCTGATGATACAAAGGTTGGTGGTGGTGTGGATAGTGTAGAAGGTTGCTGTAGATTACAACAGGATATTGATAGAATGCAGAGCTGGGCTGAGAAGTGGCAGATGGAGTTCAACCCAGAAAAGTGTGATGTGATACACTTCGGGAGATCGAATTTGAAGGCAGAATACAAGGTTAATGGCAGGACTCTTAGCAGTGTGGAGGAACAGAGGGATCTTGGGGTCCACGTCCATAGATCCCTCAAGATTGCCGCACAGATCGATAGGGTTGTTAAAAAGGCAGATGGTGTGTTGGCCTTCATTAGTTGGGGCATTGAGTTCAAGAGCCACAAGGTAATGTTGCAGCTCTATAGAACTCTGGTTAGACCACACTTGGAGTATTGTGTTCAGTTCTGGTCACCTCATTATAGGAAGGATGTGGAAGCTTTAGAGAGGGTACAGAGGAGATTTACCAGGATGCTGCCTGGATTGGAGAGCATGTCTTATGAGGATAGGTTGAGCGAGCTAGGGCTTTTCTCTTTGGAGAAAGGTAAGATGAGAGGTGACTTGATAGAGGTGTACAAGATGATAAGAGGCATAGATCAAGTGGACAGTCAGAGACTTTTCCCCAGGGCGACAATGGCTAACATGAGGGACATAATTTTAAGGTGATTGGAGGAGGATAAGGGGGATGTCAGGGGTAAGTTTTTCTTTTTACACAGAGAGTGGTGGGTGCATGGAATGCACTGCCTGCAGAGATTATGGGGGCGGATACACTAGAGACTCTTAGATAGACACATGAATGATAGAGAAATGGAGGGCTATGTGGGAGGAAAGGGTTAGATAGATCTTAGAGCAGGATAAAATGTCAGCACGATATTATGGGCTGAAGGGCCTGCACTGTGCTATAATGTTCTAATATTTCAATGCCTTGAAGATCTCAGTTTTTCCATTGCACACTAATGATGATGAAAATGTTGAGCAAAATCCAAACAAATTTTTAAAGTAATTACTCCTTTGTAAAGCATTAGTTGAATCACTCTTGTGGTCAAGATATCCTTAAAAGTCAATTAATTTTCAGCAGAACCTAAAACCTTCATTGGCATGGCAGCAATTTTTATCTGATTACAACAATGTCTTTTTTTTCTATATGCATAGCAATATAGAATTTTTTGTTGCTGGTCAGATGTTTCCTACAAAACGTACATGTACCTATTGGATAAAAAATAAGAATTTAAAATAAAGAACTCTTGTGGAAATGTGTAAAGAGGCCAAAAATGCAATTCCAGACATCAAACGTATATTAGTTTGCATTTGTACATGCCTGCAATTAAAAAAAGCTTAAAGAGCAAAACGATTTGAATACATTGGGCTAGGAATTTGGTTCACTATGAAAGTTTGGAAATTAGGCAAACCTGTGTGAGACCAGCCTGTCCCTCTGAATAAAATTGGGAAGAGGAGCAGGTGTTGTTGAAGATGGAAGAGTGAACAGAAGGAACAATCCCTTCAGAATACTGAAAGGGGAGGAGGAGCAGGAGATGTATCTAGTGTATCTACTGGTAGGATCATGTTGAAAATAACATAAATTACAGAGGATTATGTCTGTTGAATTGGAAAAAGGAGAAGGCAAGAACAAGGGGAGCCCTATCCTTGATCTAGGTGTGACGAGAATGGGGTGAGAGCAGAGTGTGAGAAATGGAAAAGATGTGGTCAAGAACACTGGCAACTGAGATGAAGTGGAAGCCAAAGTTTGGAAATGGTTTCAGAATTGGTTTGTAATTGTCACTTTACCAAGGTACAGTGAAAAACTTGTCTCGCGTA
Organism: Pristis pectinata; assembly: GCF_009764475.1. Classification (NCBI taxonomy): domain Eukaryota; kingdom Metazoa; phylum Chordata; class Chondrichthyes; order Rhinopristiformes; family Pristidae; genus Pristis; species Pristis pectinata. The sequence continues at coordinate 31,336,778 of NC_067417.1, read as the reverse complement.
CCGTTCATACAGATCAATTCATTACATGGTGCATTAAAATAGTCCAAGATAAAACACTACAGAATGCAGAGTAAAATGTCACAGCTACAGAGAAAGTGCAGTGCAGGTAGACAATAAGATGCAAGGTCATAAAGAGGTAGATTGTGAGGTCAAGAGCTTTGAGTAAAAGGGAAGAGCTCTTATTAGCACTGGTGTGGAAACCATCATCATCAGGACAGTGGAAATGGAGGAAACAGGAAAATGGAATGAAGTCATTCCAGGGAGCAGGATGAGAAAAGGTGTGGTCAAGATGGTTATGGTACTTAGTGGGCTAGTAACGGAAATTGGCTGCTTACATATCCCAAGACGGAGATGAGATGAGAAAGAGAAATAAAGAGTCAGAAATGAACCACGTGAAAGTGCAAGACAGATGGAGATTGGCAGCAAGGACAATGAAGTTTTCCTAGCTCTACATGAGAACACAGTCTTCAATGTACTGACAAAAGAAGTGATGAAGGTTGCCAAGTAGGACTGAAACAAGAACTGTTCCACATATCCAGCAAACAAAAATAAACAAGCATAACTTGGACCCATGTGGGTTCCCATGGCTACAGCTTTGGATTTAGAGGAAGTAAGTAGAACCAAAGGAGTGGATATTCAATGTGAGAATAAGTTCAGTCAGGCAAACGAGGGTGGTGGTGGAGGAGTAGTGGAGGGGTATCAGCAGGCTTCTATTCCAAGAGGAAGCGAAGGGCCCTCAGGCCATCCTGGTACGAGATGGGGATATGGAAGGATTGGACATCCATAGCGAGAATGAGAAGGTTGGGACCAGGAAATTGTCACCATGCTGGAAGGCAGACCTAAGTGGGAAGGACTGAACAAAGGGATGAAGAACAAAATCAAGGGCAGAAGAAATGACTTCTGCACAAGAACAAATAGGTTGAATCAATGGTTCCAAAACGACAGTCATGCTTGTGGATCTTGTGGAGGAGTTAGAAGTGGGCTCTGTGGGGTTGGGGAACTATGAGACAGGAGGCTGTGGAAGGAAGGTTGCCAGAGGAAATGATGTCAGCCACAGCCTGGGAGACAATGGTGTCATGTTCAGTGATAAGGTTGTGGCCAAGAGAGAAGTGGGAGGAGGTGTCAGAGCCTGAGTGGGGTAAAGGTCAGCTCACCATTAAAAACAGCACTGCCCGTGACACTGATAAAGTCGATAATGTTCAGGTTGGTCCTGGGTGAGCGGAGTACCGCAAATGCAGAGGGGGCAAGGTTACAATGAGTGAAGACAGAGGAAGAGTTAAGTTGGTGAATCACATCAGTACTTAGTGATGAATAGATCCAAGAGAAGGCAAGAGGCCAGAGGGACAGGTCCAGGCAGAATGGGAAATCTGAAGATGGGTGAAAGGGGTCCACAGTCTGGGGTAAAGATTCCTGGGCAAACAAATGGGAAAGAAAGCAAAGGCAGATGCTTAATGTCATTCCAGGCTCCGAGCTGATTAAGCTGGGGATATAATGGTGAAGGAGCTTGGGTCTTTGCTGAGAAGTGATTGTCCAGGATCAAAGAGGGGAAGATCAGTAAAAGGACGACAAGGGATATAAATTGGGCCAGAGGCAGTGTCAGAAGAAAGTGAAGGGGAAGCTGAGTCACAATTTAACTTACTACATCAAAGACCTTTTCAGATCCCATGTTCTGCAAAGATCTTCAGGTTTAGTTAAACACTTGTCAATGTTTCATTTATGAGAGTAGTTTTGCAGACAATATTCATGTGGTTAATATTAACATTAATGTTTCCTATGTATATACCAAACAGAAAAATAATAATCTCTGACAAGGAAGCAAAAACAAGAAACCACCGCTCCTTCAAGAACATGGTTGCTCATTTTGTTTCCTGATACACCCATTCCATGTGAGAAGTCATATTATCCAAACATAAGAGCAAACGATGAAGTCTCGAATTTCACCAGGATTAAAGTCTAGACTCTGCATTATAACACTCCTGGATTGATATACTAACTAGAAAACGGTGCACTGTCCAAACTGTAAATTTTCTGAAATTAATCATGCCTTATGTCCTGATCTTGGATTATTCATCTTGCTGTCTGCAAATTCTTACTCTAGACATCAACCTCTCCTAGAGAATGAGAAGTATTGCAAAATTAACCAGCCCCAAGGCAGTGTTAAAATAGCTAAAGGTATTCACCTACAGTGGGCCAAGTTTCGTGGCTAGTTTGAATAACATGAAGAATTAACACAAGACACTTAACTAGGAACAAACAGCAATGTATTACAAAACATAAGCTGATTAGATCAGAAGCTGCAACACACAAAGGAGTTATTAGTACGTGAACATTCTGACAGCATGGGTCAAATTCATTTCCTGTACTCATGACACACAGAATATGGTGAGCATACAACTCTAAAATATGGATTACTAATGACTGTGAAAACTCCATAAGGTTTTAGTCTATGACCTCATCAGCATTGTTTCTAGGTTACAAAATAAACTGCAATAACCCATCCAATCCCTAACTACGCATATGGTGTAATGATCTAAATGTTAGAAGTCGTTTGTATTCTGTTAATCTTTTTCTATTAAGTGAGCAGACTGAAGTGCAGCACCATTCAAAAATATTACACATTAGTAAGTAATAGATGGAGCAATGTATGAAGGGTGAATCCAATGAATATACTTGCTGTCATATAATTTATTCTGTTCCCACAAACTGGATTCTAAAGTGTTATAAATAAAGATAGCACTTCTCTTTGCAATGTACCTTTCACAACCTCAGGGTGTCCCAAGATGCTTTATTGCCAACAAAGGACTTTTAAAGCTTAATCACTGTTCGATGTAGAAAACACAACAGCCAATCTGTGCACAACAAGATCTCACACATCTATGAAATAATGATCAAATAATGTATTTTTAATGTCAACTGAGAAATAAATATCGGCTGGGATACTGGGGAGAACGCTCTCTTGCCTTTGAAACACTATAGCACAAGCTTACGCCAAATCAAGAGGGCAGCAAGCATTCTCATCTGAGTTATGATCCTGCCAACACTGCAGTACTCCTTCAGTATTGTCTTGGAGTATTGGCTCAATGATGAGCTCAGACTTCTCCAGTGGGCCTTGAACTCACAACTTCCTGACAAGGAGCAGGCTGGAAGCCACTTCAAACATCATGTAATCTCCCTCTCTACTCTACTCCCTATATAGTCATGACTGCATGGCCAGATTCTGCTCTAACTCCATCTACAAGTTTGCAGATGATACCACCGTAGTTGGCTGTATCTCAATTAATGATGAGTCGGTGTACAGGAGGGAGATAGAGAGCCTAGTGACATGGTGTCATGACAACCACCTTTCCCTCAATGTCAACAAAACAAAAGAACTGGTCATTGACTTCAAGAAAGGAGGCAGTGTACATACACCTGTCTACATCAATGCAGCTGAGGTCGAGAGGGTTGAGAACTTCATTCCTTGGAGTGAACATCACCAATAGCCTGCTCCGGTCCAACCACATAGACACCATGGCCAAGAAAGCTCACCAGCACCTCTACATGCTCAGGAGGCTGAAGAAATTTGGCATGTCCCCTTTGACACTCACCAATTTTTATCGATGCACCATAGAAAGCATCCTATCTGGATGCACCATGGTTTGGTACGGCAACTGCTCTGCCCAGGACCACAAGAAACTGCAGAGAGTTGTGGACACAGCCCAGTACATCACAGAAACCAACCTCCCCTTCTGGGACTCTGTCTATACCTCTCGCTGCCTTGGTGAAGCAGCCAGCATAATCGAAGACCCCACCCACCCGGGTCATTCTCTCTTCTCCCCTCTCCCATCAGGCAGAAGATACAGGAGCCTGAGGGCACATACCACCAGGCTCAAGGACAGCTTCTATCCCACTGTGATAAGACTATTGAACAGCATTGACCTTGTATGATAAAATGGACTCTTGACCTCACAATCAACCTTATAATCTCACACTTTATTGTCTACCTGCAATGCACTTCCCTGCAGCTGTGACACTTTACTCTGTATTGTTATTGTTTTTACCCTGTACTACCTCAATGTACTGTGTAATGAATTGATCTGTACGATCGGTTTGCAAGACAAGTTTTTCACTGTACCTCGGTACAAGTGACAATAATAAACTAATACCATTATATAAATCAATGCAAAACTGATACTAGAACAGGATAGGCTGCCATAGCAAAACTTCAGACAACAGCAATTAAAAATTATTAAACAACGACAAAATACTGTGTCTCAATGGGAATCAGCTTCACAAGAAATGACAGACGTAAACATTAGCATTGGTGAATACTTCTGCACTTAAGCAGATTTTTCAATTTAAAAATTTAATAAATTCAATACGCAAGAAATAAAAAACAGGAGCAGGAGTAGACTATTCAACCCCTGCTGGCTGCTCCACCATTCAATAAGACAATGACCGATCTTTATCTCAGTGCCACTTTCCTGCATCAACCTGGTACTCTGGACTCACTTAATGTCCACAGCTCCATCAATCCCTGCCTTGAATGCAGTGAGCTGTTATGACTGAGGCAGATATTTTTCAGATTACATGTCAAGCCAAGACTCCATCCCTCAGGTGGATGGAGGAGATCCCAAGACAATATTTCAAATGGGAGCTGGGAATTATCTCCAGTATTTTGGCCAATATTTATCCCTCAGCAACATCGTTTAAAACAAAACAGATCAAGATCAAAGTCCAGTTTATTTACAGATACTCAAGTACACATATGCACGGGTGCAATGAAAAACTTACTTGCGGCAGCATCGTAGGCACATAGCGTCAAATAAGCAGCATTCACGAGAAAGGCAGATCCCATCTGCTCTCTCAGGTGGACAGAAGAAACCCACAATATTATTTCACAGAGAACAGGAGTTATCCCTGGTATTTCAATCACAAGTCATCCCTGTGCAGGATTGATGGAGAACTACGTACATCAGCATCTTTGATGTCTTGTTCTCCATCAGTCCTGCACAGGGATGACTTAAGTGATTTTTTTTGAGCTCAAGCCTCTTGGACTTGAAGCTACAGCCTTCTGACAATTGAACTTCAATTGACACAAATTAAAAGAAAATTAAAAGACCAAATACAATGGGAACTAATGGTCTATGGGTAAGGGGCTTAAAGTTATTACATTGAAGTACTAGAGAAATTAATGCAACTAAAATCAATGCACAAAACTTGATGGCCTCCAACCAAGGTGATGAGCAGAGGTGACTCTATATATAGTGCATGCATTATTACTTACCCTCCAACTTCTCGACCTGTATCAGTGAATTGAAAGGTAGAAAATGGAACAACAGTATTCAAGAAAGGGGGGCACAGGAGATGGGGAAGAATGAAGACAGGTTAGAGAGACTTTATGGTCATCTACTGATCCTGTCTCTTACATTCTTATGATGCGTCAGAGGCACAATAGGTGAAGAATTCAGGCACTTGCATTAAGATCCTGTTAACACTAAAATATTTCAGATTTCAAAATGTCAAGCTGAAAATCTATAAAAAGCAGTCCAATGTGGCCTAATGTTGATTTTGTTTAAAAAATGGTATGCCTACCATTAGAAGCCAAGAGTTTCAGAAGGTTTATATGGAAGAAAATTTGTTTCATGCGCAAGAAAAATAATAATTCTTCAGAAGGAGACAGCAGCTTAAAAGTAACAGAAGTTTCATTGTCTTTCAAAATTACAGGTACATTAATGAAGAAAGCACAGCTTTGTGCATTTTTACCACAAGTCAATCAATCAGCATGTATTTTACGAGTTCTTCATCAAATGCACCAATGACGTTTAATTCTTTACTTTATGCAATGCCAAAACTGCTAAATACATCTTTATTAAAAATTCTGTGGTAGAAAATGCTGATTAAAGTTGAGATGTTACAATTAAGCAGGCAGTGAGATGAATGAGTTCAAGACACCATTAAGGCAACCAGCAACCATTGAATCAGATCCTAACAAGATTTAGCAGCTTCAGGAGAGGAAGGGAAAGATAAATTGACTAAGATGAAACATGTGTTTGTTCTTAGACTTATCCATTTCAACCTCACTTTCTGAATCATAACTGTTTGTTCTCTTATTTCTGTAGATATTTTAGCTCTTTTTGTGGTAAGTTTCTATAAAGTGGGATTCTTTCATTTTTCTTAATCCTCTGCAACCTTTGAATCTCTTACTTTGACTTATGATGACAACTTTAAAACAACCAGTCACACATAGTCCAAAATAAGTATGACATTATCAGCTTCTGTCCACAATGAGGAAATGGTGTTCAAATGTAATGAAAATGAAACACGACTACTTCACATGATACATGCTGCAAATGAGTGACAAAACTACACCTTGCTGGTTATTCCAAAACAAAAGCTGAGTGAATTGACCTGTAAAAATCACAAGCCTGAGCACTGAGTCACCTGGTGGATCATTTTTAGTTAGCCACAAAGTCCATTGTGTATCCTATATTTATACAGTTCAACTGCACAATCTGCCACCATTGCTTTATAATTAACACAATGTTTTCATTCTCTGCTGTGCTCAGTGTTAATAATAAAATTGAAGTGATCAGAGATTAACAGGATAAAGCTCATTTAAGTTTTTAATTAACTATGAACAGTCTGCTGGATATTCACCAAGTTTTCTGAAATAGCATTCTCAACATATCAGTCCACCTGAAATCTCCTTATCAGCTACTTGATACTGCAATAGTACAAAGTCGTTTTATGATTAATTCTTGTTGATAAAGCACACACTAAATCTTTTCCTCAGTCTAAAGCGAAATTCAATTTACAAAACTCAATTTGTTAGAAGCATGAATATAAATTAGCTGACAAAGGAAACATAAATGATTAATTAATGATTGTGGGTAATTCCTTTTAACTTTATTTCCTTTGTATGTTAAAACAATATGTATAAATCTGCAATAATAAAATTGGCAGAAATGCAAATTACATCTTCATTTCCTGACATTTTTAAATAAACATTATTACCAAAATTGTAGAGCAGTAAAAGGCAATACTCAAAGGGTTAAAATAAATTTACAGAGCTGCAGAGTGAGAGACTGCAAATAAGCCGAAGCTGCTCTGCAACCCACACATAGAAATGTCAGAACCACATCATTCGATCTGACTATTTTTTTCCCCCATCCACATACAAAGTGCACAATGTCATGATAGGCATGTTCTGTGTGAAGCTTATACAAAGAGCAGATCCTTGGACTTCACTCATATGGTATATACCCTTTAAACATTTAATTTTATGAATTTTGATGAATTTAACTCAATAACTGAACTCGACAATGCTTCTAAAAATGTGTGCAGTGATTTGAAAGCACATTTTATTGTTAAGTAGTATTTTACTTTTCCTCCCTTAAACAAAACAATAAACTTCAGTTAACATCTGCATTTGAAATAAAGTTACACATCACCTTAGCACTCTGCTTGAAATAACTAGATACCAGACATTTTGCAAATTATCAGAATGTATTATTTCAACAGTAACCCAATCCTCACATGAACATATGACTGCTTTGAATATAAAAGGAAAACAAACAGGATAGGTCTCCACATGTCTCTTAAAACATTGGAAGTCAAAGACCTGCAAATTCCATTCAGGCTGTTGTCACTTCAGCTGTCCATAAATTAGCCGATACTAGACAACCACACAAAACAGAGAACCTATCAGTAATCTGCAACAGTCTGTCACAGATTTACTTTGAAACTCCAGTGTACAGTGATGTAGAGCAGATATAGGTTGGTCCCTGCTCAGGCTTTGCCACACAGCAACTTTCTTCTATCCCTGTTCAGTCTTGACCCAGATACCTACTGGCGGAATTGATTATCTCGGGCGCTACGTCTTCCTGGATAAGTTCATTTAACAAAAATGGATCATGCGGGATTGGAGGTAATATACAGGTGTAGATTTAGGATCATTAACAGACACAAAGCAGATGGGACAACACAACAGTGCAACCAGTGGTGCTGCTGTCTCACAGCTCCAGTGACCCAGGTTCAATCCTGACTTCCGGTGCTGTATGTGTGAAGATTGTATGTCCTCCCTGTGACTTTGTAGGTTTCCTCCGGGTGCTCTGATTTCCTCCACATCCCAGAGGCTTGGTAGGTTAATTGGCCACTATAAATTGCACCTCTTGTGTAGTTGAACTGTGGAATCTGCAAGGTTGGGGGGGGGGGGGGGGGGGGGGGCGGGGGGCAGGCTGGGGGTGGAATTGATGTGAATATGGGGAGGAAAAATTGGATCAGTGCAGTATTTGTGTAAATGGGTGCTTGATGGTCAGCTAGATTGGATGGGCCAAAGGGCCAGTTTCCATGCTGTATGACTCAGACAATAGGAATAAACAGGTCACTTTTGGATTGAGAGCTTTGTGGCATTGAAGGCAGTCCAGAGAAGATTCCTGGGACAAGGGAGACGAGGCAGTCAGGCTCTGCATTCCTTAGGGTTTAAAAAAATGAGGGCTGACCTTATTCAAACATATGGGATCCTAAGGGGGCTTGACAGGGCAGATGTTTTCACCGGTGGGAGTGTCACAAGAAAAGGGACATAGCAGCAAAATAAGTGGCCAATCATTTAAAACCGAGGGTAGTGAATCTCTGGAATTCTCTACCCCCTCCCCCAACCCCACGAGGGTGATAGTGGTCAGATCATTAGATATGTTTAAGGCGGAAATAGACAAGTACTTGAAAGATTGAGGAACTGAGGGTTATGGGGAACTGGCACAGGAGATGAGAGCAGCATACATCGGCCATGATCATATTGAATGTCCAGGCAGGCTTGGGGGGCCTGCTGACCTACTCCTGCTCCTGTGTTCTTGTGGGAGATCGTACCTTGAGGTTATGTCCTAGATGTTTATAACCTGTATCAATGATTGGATGAGGGGCCAAGTGTAATCTATCCAAGATTGCTCATGAAATAAGTTGGGTGGCAGTGAGAGTTGTAAGGAAACAAGGTTAGTGACAGAGCAGCACTGTAGTTAACACCGCTACCTCAACTCCAGAGACCTGGGTTCCATCTGACCTTGGGGGCTCTCTGGGTGGAGTTTGTACTTTCTGCATGATCAAATGGGTTTATTCCACCCCCCGCCGCTCTGATTTCCTCCCACATGCCAAAGACATGCTAGCTAGCAGCTTAATTGGCTCATGGCATAGCAGGGTGGCAGGAGAATTGGGATGCAAGAGGAAAAATATGGGATTAATATTGATGGCCGTTGAAGACTCTATGACTCCAAGAATGTAGAGAGGCTTCAACAGCTGTAGACAGACTAATTGAATGGAAAACAGGACATGGCAGATGGAAAATAATGTGGAAGATGGTTTGGTCAGAAAATCAGAAAAGCCAAATATTTTTTTTAAATGGTGAGAGATGGAAAGGTGTTGGTGTTCAGAGGGTTTTGTGTTTCCTTGTGCACCAGTCATTGAAAGTTCATGTGTAGGTACAGCAAGAAATTCTGGAGGCAAATAGTATGTTGGTCTTTATTACAAGAAGATTTGAGTTTGAGGATACAGAAATACTGTAAATGTACAGCACCCATGTGTGACCACACCTAGAGTAGTTTGTACAGGTCTCCCTACATAAGGAAGAATATACTTACAACAGAGGAAATATGACAAAGGTTCACCAGATTGATGACTGGGATGGAGAGTTTGTCCATGGGGAGAGATTAACCATTCTGTGGTTTGATGCTCATTTAAGATTAGAAGTCTGAGAGGTGAGCTCATCGAAACACACATAGCTTTTTGGTTTTTAAGGACTGATTCAAAGATGATGTTTCCTCTGGTTAGGGTGTCTAGCATCAAAGGTCACCGTCTTGGAACAAGGGTATTCATGAATGAGTTGAGAAAAATATTTCTTCACCCAGAGGAAAGTGAATCTTTGGAATTCCCTAAAGGGCTGTGGAGACTCAGTGGCCGAGTGTATTCAAGAAAGTGATCGATATATCTTTGGCTACCGTATGAAGAGAATCAAGAGAGGGAGGGTCAGGGCAGGAAAGTGGCACTGAGGTAAAAGATCGGCCATCCTTTTTATTGAACAGCAGAGCAGCTGTAAGCAGCAAAATGGCTAAAATGCTTCTATACTTCTTCTACTGTACTGGACCAATGAAGATCTCATTACAATTGCCTATCTACTTAACAGGGGAACAGGGCAAACCTTAGGCTTGCTAAATAGAGAGAACAAACTTAAATCACAAAAGTATAAACTGCAGATTCTTTTCAATCCATCTGCTGTAATAAAGTCACAATTATTAAATTATGAGGAAGCAAATTGAAAGGAACACATGTCCAATAGTCAATGATCTAATGAACTTGTATTTATACAGTGCCATCAATGTAGTATTATCACACAAAACTTGACAAGGGGTGTCAAAAGGAGATATTGTAGCAGGAGATCAGAAGTTTGATCAAAGTGGTAGACTTTAAGCAATGCTTTGGAGGAGGAAAAGTGAAGGTGGAAAGACACTGAATGAGGGAACTCAAACTTATAGCCAGATGAAGGCAAGGCAACTAAATGTGCAAAAATTAAATCTAGTGATGACCAGGAGGGCAGAATTCGAGGACTATAGATATTTTACTGGGTTGTGGAGTTAGTGAAGAGTACAGAGGCAAATGGGCATGACAGAATTTGATATCAATGACCACTGCATATCTAGAAACCAGTGTAGGGCATTAAGCATACAGGTGACAAACAAATGGGATGGTGCAAGTTGGGCTCCAAGCTGCAGAGTACTGGATGACTTCACATTTAAAAGAAAAGTAGAATGAGAAACACCAGCCAGGAGTGAGTTGGAATTGACAAGTCTAGAGGTCATAAAGGTAGGAATGAGAATTTGGGGTGCAACCCTGCCAAAGCAGGGACAGAGTCAGTCAACATTGCCAGAGGTAGAAGTAGGTGGTCTTTGTAGATTCCATTGCTGTGTGTACTAATTGTCCCCTGGACAGATTATTATCGGCATTTTTTTCAATGGATGGAAAAGTGAGGTGTGAGGAGGATGCAAAGAATCTGCAAGGTGCTAATACACAGGCTTAATGAGCAGGCGAGAAACAGCAAGTGGAGTATGAAAGGAACTGAAAGGTCATACGCTTTAGTAGAAACAAATGAAAAACAGAATTTTTTTTTAAAGGCAAAGAAATTAATGAATGAGAGTTTAGCAGAACCCAGTTGTGTTTGTTCACAAACTGCAGAAACTAAACCTACAGATCCAACAGGCATTTAGGAACTCTAATGGTACATTGATTTTTCTTGCAAGGGAGTTGGAGTACACGAGTAAGGAAGTCTTGCTTGGTGAGACCACACCTGAATACCTGTGCAGGTTGGTCCCCTTATCTAAAGGAGGATAAATTCCTGGATTATGGGGATTATCCTCTGAGGAGAGACAAGAAAACTAGCCTTTACTCACTGGAAGTTGAAAGAATGAGAGGTGATTTCATTAAGAGCTCCAAAGAGAGTTAATTCTGATAGGCTATTTCCTCAGGATGAAGAATTTAGAAACAAGGGGCAGCGACCATTTGAGAAACAAAGATGACATAGAACTGAAAACCTTTAGGATTCCCTGACCAAGAAGTCTAAGCGTGCTCTGTTGTCGCGCAGATTCAAAGCTCAGATCAATAGATTTTTTGAAGACCAAGGGATAAGATGATCACACTGAGGCACTGGATCAGCCATGATCATAATGAACTTGAAGCATGCTCAAGGAACCACGTGGCATGCTTCCACTCTTGTTTATTTATTTGATGTGTGTGTTTTAAGAATATAAAGTCCACAGTAATACTTACATGACTTGGCATTTTTGCCTGGAGCTGTGATGTTGATGGATTTTGATTTCCTAGTGTGCACACTGCTTAATGTTCCAGAATAAGACAAATATCAAAAACCTCAAGCAATTCTTTTCATAAAAAGAAATCTGTGCAGTCTGATCATAGGTTAGTTAACAGTCCTTAGACAAATGTAAAAACATCAAACTGCCATTCAGCCCAAACACACCATCTCTTCCTCAAAAGATGAATGAAACAAAAACAATGTTGAAGATACTTCAACTTTCAACAATGTAAGACAGGGCAAGTGCTAATTGTTTATACTGAGGAAGAGATAAGTACTGAGAAATTAAAAAAGCCAGAGAATCTCCTTCCTTAGGATAATGTGACTTTTGTAAATCAACAAGCAAATTAAATTTTCAAAGCAATAAAAGCCATTGAGAAAGGAATAAAAGAAATGAAGGAGACAAGAGAAGGGGGAAACAGATATTTGCTATTTCATCACCTGACATAGGATGAGTAGCATGGGGGAAATGATAAGAGAACTGTACGAAGTAAGAGGCAGGAATAGCAAAGAATGGGTAAACTCCAGCGACGAATACTTTGAAGAGGTTGGAATTACTAGAAGGAAAGTTAAGGATATCACGGGCCATAGAACTGAATGTTTGGGGTAGGGAAGTACTGAGGACCATATTCTTCCAGCAATCCCTATCCTAAACACAGCTCAAAATCATCAGTGCCTTTATCTTCCCCTCAAATGAAATCATTTTCTCACATCCCATTCAAAGCAGAAAATACAGAACTTCGCAGAAAGAGTTAATGAGAAAGCTACAACAGATTTGAGCAGTAGTAAAAATATAAGAAACAGCAACATGAAGCATCAGACCTAACCAAGCATGACTGCATTCTTCAACATTTCATTTGTAACTCCACCAGAGATCTACTTTTTTTAAATTAAAAGTCACCCCAGCAATTTAAATCTTAAAAGACATTGCATAATATGTCATGACAAGAAGTTGGAACTGGTAAAAGGAGTTTGTGACAAATCAGTTGGAGTTCCAATTCTGGATCACTCAGAGTCACAGAAAAAGGCGTTCAACCCACCATGTCTACGCCACCAACAAGCATCTATCCAAACTAATCACATTGTCACCAATTCCCCATTACCCACCGACTCCCCACTGTCCAGTCTCTCTTGAAATGTCCACACACGGCTGCCAGGTGAGGACAGAAAAATGATTGACTTTTACTGCCAGCCCCGATCAAACAGAAGAGTAATTTAGCCTGTTGAAACTGGCACACGAACAACAGCCTATTAAGAAGCTGCCATGTCACTGTTGCCACCTGTGTATTTGTAACCCAGCATTATTTAATAACTTCTGAAATGGAAAGAATTTGTTCTTAATTTCAAAGAAAATGTGATATGTTATTAAGTAATTAAGGCAGTTAATTAAATTGTATACAAGGCTTACTTTCGTCATTTATGTCTATGGAATCACAAGAATTATAATTGCCACCCAACCTCTCGTACTTCCAACATTATCTCTGATATCAATGATTCAGTATATTTCAGCCTTCAGAAGGTGAGATCATGATTTTTGGTGAAGATAACAACAAATCTACATTGAGCATATTAAAAAAGGGAATTCATTTCTCCGATCACGATTGTTTTCCAATGTCAGTATTAAACATCATGCCCTATAAAGTTTCTTTAATATAGAATACTGGCAAAGGATTTAATTGCAGATAATCATAATCAATCCTGTGTGAATGCCATAAAGATCAAAGACATGATCCGAAATGTCCGGCAATAACAATAGAAAACAGTGTAAAATTAAAAACTGTCAGATTTCAAAATTCAGATACAACATTTAGGACATAATTTATGTGCTTTCATCAAACACCCTTGCACATCACCATCTGTTGTTGCTTTTTCCATATCCATTCTGAAATTTGTAATTGGAACCTGCACTTTCAATGTCAAATGTACAGATTTTCACCCATGGATGCCATTATTTTTTCACAGTAAGAAATAAAGAAAACTCTGTGCACTGAATTTGCAACACAGGTTGACAGTATTATCATATTACAGCCTTAAAACCATATAATCAGGTGTAACTTACACAATCATCCATTATTCTAAATTTATGCTGCTATAGATTGGAAACTCTGTGGCAAGATTGAGCCTGTCTTTGGTGAGTGAATATGCAGAGATCAACAAAACTCATCTCAATATCCAAAATCGTTTCTTCTTTCTCGTCCTCCAATGAACACAAAGACGCTAATTTTACTGTTTCTGAGATCTCCACGACAGTGCCTGACACTTCATCAGAGATTCACCAATGACATTTCAAAGGTTCCTATTTGGAAAACAGATTAAAATGATGTAATCTCCATTTCTGGTCAAAGCCTTGTCATTAATCAAGGTCTCTAATTCTGTGAATATACCATACACCACAACCAAAGAGTGATATTTTCCCAAGCCAACCAAAAGTGTTTCCCTCTCGAGAAGTTACACAAAACGATAACAAGTAAACCTTTGATCCTCAGCGCGAAACTTGTTGGTCTCCCAGCACTGTGAGATGTCCGTAGGGGAATGCTGCTGACTGGCACATTCCAGGCTGTAGGAGTACGTGCTGAGGGACGCACTGAAGCTGGGTGCAGCCAACGCAAGGGCTCGGTGGGGAAGGACAACAGTTTAGGGTTCTTCTGCCACAGGAGAGGGAGGGGCGGGGTCAGGAGAGGGAGCCCCTTAAATATTAGAAATATGGGATTGGGGTATCACCCCAGGGAGCCACATGAGTGGCACTGGTGCTGTGGTTTGTGTAAAAAGTAACACTAATATTTGATCTGTACAAGAATGTAAAGGTTTGCACCGTTTTATTATTGTTTTATTATTGTATATAGTTTGTCTTTTATTATGAATAAAGTTTACTTTGGAATAATAAAAAAAGTTTGAAAACCTCCCTGTACACGTACGACGTTGCTGTCTTCTGCTCGGACCCAAGGTCGGTTTGCAGATTGACCAGCATCTGCAACCAGTTTGAGTTGGCATCAGGGGCCAGAGTTAACCACGCGAAGAGCGAGGCCATGCTCTTCGGCAACTGGCCTGACCGATCCAACGTCTCCTTTACCGTCAGGCCTGACTACCTGAAGGTGCTGGGGATCTGGTTCGGAGGAGCCGGGGCATGCAACAAAAATTGGCGGAAGCGGTTTGAGAAGGTGAAGCAGAAACTGGGACAGTGGGAACAGCGCTCCCTCTCAATAACTGGGAAGAACTTGGTCATCAGGTGTGAGGTGCTCTCAGGACTGCTATACTTGGCGCAGGTGTGGCCTGTTCCTCGCTCCTCTGGCTTGGGAAGTCACCCGTGCCGTCTACCGGTTCATCTGGGGATCCAAGATGGAGCGGATCCGATGAGTCGCCATGCACAAGTCCCTGAACAAGGGGGGCAAAAAAGTGTCCCCAATATCGCCCTCATCCTGATGACCACCTTCGTCTGTCGCTGCATCAGGATGTGCGTGGAACCGAAGTACGTGGGCACCAAGTGTCACTATATGCCGAGGTTCTACCTGTCCCCGGTGTGGCGAAGGATGGGCCTGGCTCCAATGCCGCGCAACGCCCCAGTCAGCTGGAGGTTGCTGCACTACCTGTCCTCGTGAAAAAGTTCTTCCAGACCAACACCTTTGACCACAAGTCCATCAGGCAGTGGTCAGCACAGAACATCCAGCAGACACTGCAGAAGGACTCGATGGATACCGTGGGGTGGTTCCCTGAGCAGACTGTCCAGACCCTCTGGCAGAATGCCTCATCACCAGACCTCACCAACAAGCACCAAGACCTCGCTTGGCTGGTGGTGAGAGGGGCCCTCCCAGTCAGATCCTTCCTGTATGGTCGAAACATCAGTCCCAGCGCGCGCTGCCCCCGGGATGACTGCACTGGGGACGAGACGGTCGCCCACCTCTTTGCGGGCTGTAGGTTTGCGAGGAGAGTGTGGCGAAAGGTGCAAGGGTCCTTGTCACGTTTCATCCCCAGCAGCTGTGTAACAGAGGATTCTCTGATCTACGGGCTTTTCCCGGGGACATACACAGAGACGGATATCAACTGCTGCTGGAAGGTCATCAACTGGGTGAAAGACACCCTTTGGGCTGCCCGAAACTTGTTGGTCCCCCAGCACTGTGAGATGTCCGTAGGGGAATGCTGCTGACTGGCACATTCCAGGCTGCAGGAGTACGTGCTGAGGGACGCACTGAAGCTGGGTGCAGCCAACACGAGAGCTCGGTGGGGAAGGACTACAGTTTAAGGTTCTTCTGCCACAGGAGATGGAGGGGCAGGGTCAGGCGAGGAAGTCCCTTAAATATTAGAAATATGGGATTGGGGTATCACCCCAGGGAGCCACATGAGTGGCACTGGTGCTTTTTTTTTTAAATATATAAAAAGGTAACACTAATGATTGATCCATACACGAATGTAAAGGTTTGCACTGTTTTATTGTTGTATATTCGCAAAATGAAAATTTCACAAAACAAACAGGTTTACTACTTCAGATTCAACTGAAGTGGTAAGATTTTAAACAATACTTTTTTTTATTTTTGTTACACCAGAAAAAGAAACCTTGGGCTCTTCACATTATCTGAGAAATTCTCATTGGTCCCTTCATGTAAATGGAATCAGGTGAGCTTATCAAGGAAACACCAATCTGAAGTCCAATTATTGTCTAACCAACACCAGCTGGTCACAATTCATGGAGATGTCACAACAAGATGACAGAGAGTTGAATTTGACAATAAACTTTCACAAAGTAAACCAAACTGATACAAAGGACCTTTTTGTTTTTATTCATTTATAGGATGATGGTACCTTCTGCAAGGCCAAGATTTAATTTCCATCCCAAAACTGCCTTTGAGAAGGCAATGGTGAGTTGCCTTCTTGAACTGCTGCAGTCCTTCTGATGAAGCACTATTGAGCAGGAATTTACAGGATTAGTTCCAGTAACGAAGGAGATTTGATACATTTCTGAATTAGGATGGAGTGGTACTTGGAGGGAAACTGTAGATGCCCTCTGAAGGGACCCATGTCACCCATGTCCTTCCTGAGGTAGAGGCTGCAGGTTTGTGAGGATCCTTGAGTAACTGCAGCACATTTCGTGGATGGAGTGCACTGCATTCAGTGGGACAGTCCTATAAAATCTTACACACTATCCATTTGACAGGTTTCAAAACTGCATCAAACTCAGTGAATGGTGATGCAGGTCATTAATCCAGTAATCCAGAGGTTTGAACTAACAATTAAGAGATAAGATTTCAAATCCTACCCTGACAACAGTGGAATGAAATTCAATTAATTAAACATTCTGGAGTTTAAAAATAATCTCAGTGATGAAATGACTGGATTGTCAATTAAAGCTCCTCTACTTCTCTAATGTTTTTCAGACACCTGTACCCAGTCTAGCCAACAAGGAACACCAGACCTACATTTTGACTGACATCTGAAGTGACCTACCAGGCCATACAGTTAGATTAAAACATCCTTGTTAAAACAAATAAGAATAAAATCATACAGCATCGGCCCAGACTCCAAATGTAGACTCAGTAAGATAAGATAAGATATCTTTATTAGTCACATTTACATCGAAACACACAGTGAAATGCATCTTTTGCGTAGAGTGTTCTGGGGGCAGCCCGCAAGTGTCGCCACGTTTCCGGTGCCAACATAGCATGCCCACAACTTCTTAACCCGTATGTCTTTGGAACGTGGGAAGAAACCGGAGCACCCGGAGGAAACCCACGCAGACACGGGGAGAACGTACAAACTCCTTACAGACAGCGGCCGGAATTGAACCCAGGTCACTGGCACTGCAAAGTGTTACGCTAACCACTACACTACCATGCATGCCCCCAGTCTAGTTGGAGCAGATAGGGACCATACTGGGGGAGCTTTTCCACAGACTAGTTACACACATAGAATCCTACCTTACAGACAGAATGCAAGAGTCCTCCATCACAAACGCCAGATATATCTCATCCGATTGGTGGGAGAGACCCGTCAGAGATGGTGGTGCATCTTTATACAGCTGGGAGGGAATGGCCTTGGGAATCTGGGGCATTAACTCCAGATATCACAATATCTCATGGCATCAGGTAAAGAGCGAGCAACGAAATCTCGTCCTACTTACACCTAACATCCTCCCTCAGCGGATAAATCACAAGATCACAAGATAAGGGAGCAGAAGCAGGCCATTCGGCCCATCGAGTCTGCTCCAAGGAAAAGGGAAAAAGAAATAGGGTGGGAAAAAAAGAGAGAGAAAAAAAAACTATTCTAATCCCATTTGCCAGCCTTATCCCCATATCCCTTGATACCCTGACTATTTAGATATCTGTCTATCTCCTCCTTGAATACCCCCACTGATCTGGCCTCCACTGCTGTGCGTGGCAAGGAGTTCCACAATTTCACCACCCTCTGGGTAAAGAAACTTCTCCTCATCTCTGTCTTGAAACTGTACCCTCTAATTCTAAGATTGTGCCCTCTGGTCCTGGACACGCCCACCAAGGGAAACAGCCTAGCCACATCTACTCTATCCTTACCTGTCAACATTTTAAATGTCGCTACGAGGTCCCCTCTCATCCTTCTGTACTCCAGCGAGTACAGTCCAAGAGCCGACAAACGCTCATCATACTCAAGCCCTTTCATTCCTGGAATCATTCTCGTAAATCTCCTCTGAACCCTCTCCAACGTCAGCACATCCTTCCTAAGATGCGGGGCCCAAAACTGCGCACAGTATTCCAAATGAGGCCTCACTAGCGCCCCGTAGAGCCTCATCAACACTTCCTTACTTTTATACACTATACCTCTCGAGATGAATGCCAACATAGCATTCGCTTTCTTAACCACCGATCCAACCTGGTGGTTAACTTTTAAGGTATCTTGTATGAGTACCCCCAAGTCCCTTTGTACTACCGCACTATCAATCTTCTCTCCTTCTAGATAATAATCTACCCGCTTATTTCTACTTCCAAAGTGTACAACTGCACATTTCTCAACATTGAATCTCATCTGCCATTTCCTTGCCCATTCTCCTAAACTGTCTAGGTCCCTCTGCATTCTTTCTATTTCCTCTATGCTCCCTACTCCTCCACTTATCTTGGTGTCATCCGCAAACTTAGCCACACAACCATTTATTCCATCATCCAAATCATTGATGTACAAGGTAAAAAGGAGAGGCCCCAACACCGACCCTTGCGGCACACCACTAGTAACCGGTAACCAACCAGAACGAGATCCTTTTATTTCCACCCTTTGCTTCCTGCCAACCAGCCAATTCTCCACCCATTTTGCTACCCTGCCCATAATTCCATGACCTCTCATCTTATTAATCAGTCTCTTGTGAGGCACCTTATCAAAGGCCTTTTGAAAGTCTAAATACACAACATCTACCGCCTCTCCCTTATCCACCCTACCTGTGATTTCTTCAAAAAACTCCATAAGGTTGGTCAGACAGGACCTCCCCTTCACAAAACCATGTTGACTAGGTCCTATCTTGCCTTGCGCCTCTAGGTATTCGGTAACCTCCTCCTTGAGGATAGACTCCAATAATTTTCCCACCACTGACGTCAGACTAATAGGTCTGTAATTGCCTTTGTGCTGCCTCCCACCTTTCTTATACAATGGAACTACATTCGCTACCCTCCAGTCCTCCGGAACCATGCCAGAATCTATCGATTCCTGAAAAATAATCGCCAACGCCTCCGCTATCTCCACAGCCACCTCCTTCAGAACCCGGGGATGCACCTCATCCGGTCCGGGAGACTTATCAGCCTTAAGCCCCTTTAGTTTTCCAAGCACCTTCTCCCTATTAATCTCAATTGAACTCAGCTCCAATTCGTGAGACTCCTGACTAATGGGCACATTGCTTATGTCCTCCACGGTGAAGACCGATGCAAAATATTCATTCAATTCCCTTGCCATCTCACTATCATCCATTATAATACCTCACAAGATCACAAGATCACAAGATAAGGGAGCAGAAGCAGGCCATTCGGCCCATCGAGTCTGCTCCAAGGAAAAGGGAAAAAGAAATGGGGTGGGAAAAAAGAGAGAGAAAAAAAAACTATTCTAATCCCATTTGCCAGCCTTATCCCCATATCCCTTGATACCCTGACTATTTAGATATCTGTCTATCTCCTCCTTGAATACCCCCACTGATCCGGCCTCCACTGCTGTGCGTGGCAAGGAGTTCCACAATTTCACCACCCTCTGGGTAAAGAAACTTCTCCTCATCTCTGTCTTGAAACTGTACCCTCTAATTCTAAGATTGTGCCCTCTGGTCCTGGACACGCCCACCAAGGGAAACAGCCTAGCCACATCTACTCTATCCTTACCTGTCAACATTTTAAATGTCGCTACGAGGTCCCCTCTCATCCTTCTGTACTCCAGCGAGTACAGTCCAAGAGCCGACAAACGCTCATCATACTTAAGCCCTTTCATTCCTGGAATCATTCTCGTAAATCTCCTCTGAACCCTCTCCAACGTCAGCACATCCTTCCTAAGATGCGGGGCCCAAAACTGCGCACAGTATTCCAAATGAGGCCTCACTAGCGCCCCGTAGAGCCTCATCAACACTTCCTTACTTTTATACACTATACCTCTCGAGATGAATGCCAACATAGCATTCGCTTTCTTAACTACCTCCTGCACCGTTATCAATTGGTCCTATGTCAACCCGTGTCTCTCTTTTATTCCTTATGTATTTAAAAAAACTCTTAGAATCCTTCCGAATGTTGTCCGCCAGCTTCCTTTCGTAACTCATCTTTGCTTTCCTAATGATCTTCTTAGTTTCTCTCTGCAGATTTTTAAAATCGTTCCAATCTTCTGTTTTCCCACTAATTTTTGCTACTTTGTACGCCGCCCCTTTTGCTTTTATTTTATCCTTCACCTCCCTCGTTATCCACATCTGTGCCTTTTTTCCATTCAAAACCTTCTTTTTTCTTGGAATATATCTGTCCTGCATTGTCCTTATTTCCTGTAGAAATTTCTTCCATTTTTCCTCTGCCGTCCCTCCAGCTAACTTACTCCTCCAATCAATTTGGGCCAACTCATCTCTCATACCTTTGTAATTTCCCTTATTCCACTGAAATATCGATACACCAGTTATCAGCTTCTCCTGTGCCAACTCATCTCTCATACCTTTGTAATTTCCCTTATTCCACTGAAATATCGATACACCAGTTATCAGCTTCTCCTGTGCTCCAGTGCTCCTGCATGTTGTTCCAACACTTAGAAGCATTACTGGACGTATCTCGGGCACAGAATGTACTCTGGCGGGGAACGTCAAAACCATCAACAACCCCTTTCCATCACCTGCAGGGCATGTCAGAAATGTGATGGAATACAATGGTTCTGGGCAGCTGCTCACCACCACCTTCTCACCACCACCTTCTCAAGGGCAATAAATGTTGACCTTGCCAGTAATGTCAGGTCCTGAAAATATATATTTCTTAAGTTATTACATTAAACCGATTTTAGTCAAAATGTTACTTATAATCCAAAGTACTGACAAACCTAATTTTAGTGATTACTATACGAGAAGTGATCTAGCATTTTTATGGCACGTTTCACGACCTGAAGACCAGTTAAATATTTCTGGATTATATATACTGCTAAAACATAAGAAAAAGTCAGCCAAATAATGCACACCAATGTCCCTCCAGCAACAAAGAACTAAATGGCCAGATAAACTGCCACTTGTGATACTGATGGAGGGATCAATGCTGGTCCAACATAGAGGGAACTACCTTGTCATTCTCGATTATGTGGAACCTTATACAAGGCACAAGGAACCTTGATTTAATGACTCATCCATTTGCTTGGCTGGATGCAATCCTTCAGCGATTTCACCTCACAGTCACACTTAGAGAAAAAATTCTTAGTAACTGGAATAAAATCATAAATCAACCATCAGGCTACCCACTTGACATGGAACAGATGTGGTCTTTTAATTTTTTTTACCTTTTTATTATGACAATATCCACTTGTCAAATAAACAATAAATTTAAAGCAGGTTCACTACTTTGAAAGGTAAAGATGTAAAACTGTTTTTGGTGCCTAGTCAGTGATAAAATGTGACCACACTCCGAATTGAAAACCTGAAATATCAGATTTAAAAAAAATATTTAAATAAATGCCTAAATAATCTCTTTTTATATAAATTATTTTAAATATAATTTAGATGCATCAAATTTTGCCAAATCAAAAGCATCTCCATCAGTCCTGCCCTGGGTTATCAGACTCCGTTACATATTCTATTCCCTGGACCTGACCTCCAGCCTTTTGATTCAAGGGAGACAGTGGGCACCGTGTCAAGGCTGGAGTTCAACCTGCAAAACAACCAGTTTAAAATTTGTCCTCCCAACAACGTACTTCCTTTTCGGGAAGACTTCTGCGATATGCCACTTAAAAGTATAATGTAACTTTTATTGCTACAACCTTTCTTCAGGCATAGATGCATTTTAGTGTGTCTTCATCGCCATTCCTGAAAGTCAATCCGATTAAAATCTAGAACAATCCTATAATTGTAAACTCTCCTCCGTACTTGTTTCGTTCTTAAAAGCGACGCCAACAAATGGTATTGAATGATTTCCTGTGCTTCCCCCCAGAGGAGCGTTTCAGCAATATACCTGAAACTCTTATTCTGCTCTTTCAATTTTACGTTTACATTTATTAATGCCGTTCCGTTCGTTCCGTGCACCTGATTGCTGGGTTTGAAACCTAACCAACTAAATTTACACTACAACCAAAGACAAAAAGCAAGGCAAATGATTAAACTTACCAGCGATTCAGAAACCTTTACCTCGTTACCGTTGACGGTCGCAGTAATCAGATGGAAGCGCTTGGATTAAACAGGAAATTTTACTGCCAAATATAGCAAAAGGCAAACACTTGCTTCCAGTCTCCCAGCGTGGACTTGCCGCACTGATCTCAGAAGTTGTAATTTCTACACTCCGGGTCGTTTTTTCACTTCCGTTTTTCAGCAGCCTGCGTTCCCCGACAGGAAAGGTGCCATTTCAGCTGGGGTTAAAATGCGGAAATGATTCTCAGTGCTGAGGCAGTAACATTGACGTTAGTTAGTTTCACACCAATGCTATGGTGAGCAGCGGCAGCGTGGGCTCCCTCCCGGCGCTTTCTGCAGCGCACGGCTCTACCTTGCAACCATCCCCTCGCGTCATTCAGTGCATGCCAACTGTTGCAAATCCGCTGTCTGTCAGGTTGCCCCTTCCCTCCATCCGCTGGAGGGAATCCCGATTGGCGGCCGTGTTCCGACCCACCCGTGCAGATATGCGCTGGGCGGCGCCCACCAGGTGGGTGAGCGACTGCCTTCTGCAAGCCAAAAGGGAGGGTCGGCGCTCTCCCGGGCTGGTTGATGCATTCACCTGAAAATAACTTGTGAAATCCCTTCTGCAAACAGTAGGGAGTTGATTTAATCTGGTGCAAACGGAATTTGAGGAAGACTTTTGGAAGAAGGCTCCGCGTAACGGTGTGCTGTTAGTTCCTATCCAGAATATCTGGTAGTCAGTGCGTGTGTGTGAATCACACAGGAAGATGAAGAAAAGACATATAATCACAGTCCATGAACATAAAACAAAAAGAAACTGGGAAATCTCAAATAGGACGGAAAATGCTGGAAATACTCAGCACGTCAGACAACACCTGTGGGCACAGAGCAAAAAATAACGTCGACCTGACAGGTTCATTCTGTTTCTTTCTCCACAGTTGCTCCATGACCTATTGGGTTGTTCATCAGTCACTTTCCAGGATGCAGGTGTTGACGGCAAGGCCAGCATCTATTGCCAATCCCTGCAGTGGTACTGATGAACTGCAGTCCCTTCACTGAAGGTTGAGCGTTTAGGGCGGCAGTTTCCAGGATTCAGACCCAGCAATGCTGACATCAGGATGGAGTGCAACTCCGTGGGGTATCTACAACTGACGCTGCTCCCAGGCGCCTTCCATTTCTTCTTGGCAGTGAAGGTTGCGGTTTGGGAGGTGCTGGCAGATTATCCTGGTGAATAACTGAAGTACATTTTGCAAATGGTACACACAGCAGCCACTGTACTCTAATGCTGGAGGGAATGAAACGTTTGGGGTGATTCTTGGGGCACCAATCAAATTGACTTGGTGGGTCCTGGAGGGTGTGGAGCTTCTTGAGAGCTGTTGGCGCAACACTCATTCAGGCAAGTGGAGAGTATTCTGTCATGCTCCTGACTTTTGTCTTTCAGGTGACGAGAAGGCTTTAGGGTGGTGGGAGATGAGTGAGTCGCTACTGGACCACAGTATTTTTGTGGCTGGTCCAGTTGAATGTCCGACCCCTAGCATGGTGGGGTTAAAGCTGTTGAATGTCAAGGGTGGGTAGTTAGACTTCCTCTTGTTGGAGGTGGTCCTTGCCTTGCACTTCCAATGATGTGAATGTTACTTGCCATTTATCAACCCATACTTGAATGTTATCCAAGTCTTGAAGCTTGCAGGCATGGATTACATCAGTGGTTAAGAACTTGTGAATGGAATTGAACATTGTGCAATCATCACTGAATAACCCTAAGAAAGACGAGCAAAACACACACAGGAACATCAGATACAGATACCCCTCCAAGTTGCACTCTATTCTGAAGTGGAAATAGATTGGCACTCCTTCAGCATTGCTGGGTCTAAATCCTGGAAAATGCTACCCTAAACACTGTGGGAGTACCTTCACTGGAGGGACTGTAGTGGTTCAAAGCAGCAGTTTGCCAGGACCACTGGCCTTCTGAGGGAAATGGCCTTCGATGAAGCAGCTGAAGGTGGTTGGAGCTCGGACATGGCCCTAAGATTCTCATGCAGTGATGTCCTGGGGCTGGGATGATTGACCAACAAGCACCTCAACTACCTTCCTTTGTTCAAGGTATGACTCTGTCCAGTGACTTGCTTTTGCCTTTGATGCCATTGACTTCAATCTTGATTCCACATTTAGTCAAATGCTGCCTTGATGTTAAGGGCAGTCATTGTCACCTCACCTCTGGAATTCAGCTCTTTGATCCATATTTGGACCAAGGCTGTGATAAGGTCTTAAGCTGAATGATCCTGATGAAATCCAAACTGGGCATCAGCGAGTACATCATTGGTGAGTAAATGCCATGTGCTAGCACTGTCAATGACAGCTTCCATCACCGAGCTGATGAGGGTAGACTGGGTGACTTGGATTTATCTTTTTTGTGAACAGGACATATCTGGGACGAGCAGTTGCTAAAGGGATAATTTAACAAAGGCCACAGACAGACACCCAGTGAACACATTGGGGACTGACGTCAGCTTGAGTTCAGTAATGAGATCCTTCCCTTCTTTGCATAAACAACATGGTTTCCACCAAAATAAAGTCACTCTAACATTCTCTCTAATTCATTGTCCACATTGAGTTTTGTTCATAGCAATTAACTATTTATCTAAGTAGATCAAATGATTTTTGTTAGTGTTCTCTTTCTAAAAGTGCCATTTAGGGGTCTTTCTGAGGTTCGGGACTTCAACTTCTGTTGTTCTTGGAGAAGAAATGGGGTGGCAATCTGACAAAGACTGGGATGAAATGGGACTTCTTTTAATAAAGTAGAGGATAAGATAAAGAGAATCATTTGAGATACCTATTTGAGCATTTGGGAAAAAATATAAACAATGCAAGACTAATTATCATTCTCCTGGAAGTTAAAAATCTGAAATATTTTGGGCTGGCAAAAGTTCAGCAGATGGTTTGCACCCCTAAAAATACCTAATTTAAATTTCTTGCTACCCACCCCCAATTTTAGCATCATTGTTGCCGAGTTGGGTGTGTATAGTCAGCCTCTAATGCAAGGACTTTCAAAGGAATATGCCCCAGGCAAATGTCAAGACTGTTTTAGTTGCATTCCCCGATTGAAAGCTGTAACGTTGATTAAGCCATAGGTTAAGTTGGTGTCCAAGAGACATTGCTGACTAACTACATTCATGGCTATTGACCCTGTTTTTGCGACATCCACTAATGTAGGGAAAGAATGACTTGCACTCAACATATGTAGATCTTTCTAGCTGCATACCCACTTCAAAAAATCAACTGACATCATTATGCACAAACATTGTGGATTTGCTTTCACAAAACAAAATTAAAATTTCATTAGATCTCAGTTGGGGTTTTGAGATCTTTGTTCAGCAGTTTCCACGGAGTGCCTCATACTGATTGTGGACTATGTTGACAGAGCCAAGGTATTTTGACTCTAACACAGAAGTTCCATTCCGTCTAAGACGAAATCTAGGCTGATAATTTAATGCAGTACTGTGAACAGACTGCACTAATGAAGATGCTGCTTTTCAGAGTTAATATTTAATATTTATGCTCTCATTTAAAGATCACAAGATACTATTTCAAAGAAAAGGAGATGAGTTATAACTTCTGTTATCACACCTAGCCTATATCTGTCTATCAACATTACTGCAATGGATGTTCTGATTGTGAGGGCTTGGTGTGCACAAATTGGCTTATACATTACCACAGTGGTCACACTTTAGAAGAAAGATGCTCTGAGGCATTCTGGAGTCATTAAAGGGCTGTAAACTGCATGTCTTTATTTGCATGGAAGCAAACCTGCAAGTGCTGTCCATACAGGATGTGATTGGATGCTCACTGACTGAAGTGACCTGTTGGTTTGGTTTGCTTTCTTCCGCTGGTGTAAAGCAGTTAGATTGTGAGTCGAGTTGATTACAGTTACAGCTCCCTTCCTCTGACAATGTTGTTGCTGTTTCCATGGCAGAATGGCATTTCAGCCATTTTGCATTCCATTTTAACATGTAACCAATAAGCAGTAACCAAAGATACAAAGCACACATGGTGGGGCAAAAAAAAATTACACACTAATACAGAAGCAACGTGCTGAAGATCTGAAATAAAAACAGAACATTCTGGAACTACTCAGCAACAAACATTAACTCTGCTTTTTTTCTCTCTAAAGATGCTGCCTTCCAGCATTTTCTTTTTATAATGTTAAACAATTAAGCACCATGCTTTTTTTGGTTTGCTATTTACCAACTTTGTATAACAAACTTAAAACTAGCAAGCCTGGGAAATCCCTTGAAAGGAAAATGGACATATGTCTGTCACTCGTTATTCACTAATTTACTCAAATACAATTTGATCATTGGGATTTTTAATTAGCCACTTGCACCTCATGGCAGCATATTAGGCTGTGCTGGTGTAAAGAATAACCAATAAATAGAAAAGACCACTTGACCAGTGTGGCAGGTGGAGAGTTTTCACATCAAAACTAAATATATAACAAAGAAACTATTATGAATGAACAAAATTTTTCTTCTGAGCTTTGTAAATATGTTGGAATGAACTTTAGTTTGTTGCATTTGTTGGAATTTTCCTGGATACCAAAATTCTTCAGGTCACTTAGTAGCAGCACTCAGTTGACAAAAATTTCAAGGGGAAAAATTCTTTTGAAGGGGAGAGTCCTCTTTGTCAAAAGGATGAGAATCACTATTCTTCATAACTAAACAATGCATATTTTTAAACTATGAATTGACTCGGGAGAATGTGGCTGACCTGATTCACTTGTATCTTAAATATTTTCCTTTTGATTCACTGGCCAGATCCTGTTGACTTCAATACTTTAGCACTGACATGCCTTTTTCCATCCTTATTGAAAAATCATGTACCAGTGAAATCCAACTTGTAGTTTTATCAATCATAAATAATTTTTAAAATGAACATTAAAATCCTTCATAGTTGGGAAATTCAGATCCACTGTTGTGTGCAGCATCTACTCACAATAGCTCTCACTAATTACCCCATGTCATTAAACGTAAAGTTTCTCTCCCAGTCTTAATATCTGAGCAGCAACCTGTGTGTTCTTGGTCTTTTCTGCAGTCTTCCAGTTTACATGAAGGTAGCCTAACCCTTAATATTTCTGCTCTGTTTAGGTTATGTGTCAATTCTTAGCTCTTCCAACAAGTTCATGCATTGCAATTTTATTTAAAACTTAAACAACTGGATAGTTAATAACCTTCCCCCTACCTCTAAAATGGTTGGTAAAATAATACTAAAGATAAAATGTTTTGGTTGTATTCTATATGCCTTTCCCCCATATAGAAACCCAAGACATTTCAGACTTGTGCTTTTTGCACACATGTGCAGAGTATTCATAACAATTATATTTAGTTTTATACAAATAGACAGACCATAATGGTTACCTTTAACCTTTTAGCGTAGAGATAGAGTTAACAAGTACCATCATAGTAAGGAATAAGTGAACACAATATGATAGAATTTGATATCATGTTTGGGAAAGACACAGATCAATGGGAAAACTTGACTTAAATCCCTTTATGTGGGTCGAGGAATACGTTGGCCAAGTTCAGCAAAAACAGGACCGATACAGTCTACTCAATCATTAGTAAAGTGACTGAAGGTGTTGCCAACAGTTCAATTGTGTGACCCTCACTCTCCAATAACCTGCTCACTATAGACCAGTTTATGTTTCACCAGATCCACTCAGCTCCAGACCTCATCATACTTCTGATCCAAATATGTATCAAAAAGCTGAGTTCCAGAGGTGAGGTGAAGTAATTGCCTTTGAGATCAAAGCAACATTTGACTGAGTATGGCATCTAGGAGACACAAGATTATTGAACTCGATAGACATCAAGGGGAAAACACTAATCGAGTCTTACTTCACATGAAGAAAGATGGTCGTGGTTGAAGGAGATCATTCATCCAGGTCCCTCATGACTGCAGGAGTTTCTCAGGCCTGTGTTCAAGGCACAAGTGACCCCAGCTATTTCATCAATGACCTTCCTTCCATCACAAGTTCAGAAGTTGGGATGTTCGCTGATGATTGCATGGTGTACAATTCCATTGACAATTCCTCAGCAAAAGCAAAGGAATCCAGGTGTATGTGCACCAAGAGCTACACTCATGCCACAAAATTTTCAGTCTGACCAAGAGGGAATCCATCTACCAACCCTTGACTTTCAACAGCATTACCAACACCGAGTCCACCCTTCCTCCACATCCTGTGGGGCATCATTGATCAGAAACTCATCTAGACCAGCCTCATAAAAACTGGGGCTACAAGAGCAGCTGAAAAGCTAAATATTCTGCACAAGAGACTCACTTCCAAACACTCCATTCTTTTTCACATCCTACATGCCACAACACAAGACTGCAATAGAATACTCTTCACTTGCCAAGGTGAGTACAGTTTCAACAAGCTCAGCACTATACAAAACAAACCGGTATTGGTACCCTCATCAACCACCCTAAACATGTATTCCCTTCATCACTGGTGCACAGTGGCTGCAGACTGTACCATCTAAATTGTAAACTACATTTACTTGGCCAGACTACGCTGACAGTACCTCTCAATTCCGTGAACAAGGCAACAACAGTGGTGAAGCGAGAAGACCTGCTGCCTCACAACGTCAGTGACCTGGCCTCGTAAACTGTCTGAGCAGTTTGCACATTCCCCGTGACCACATGGGTTTCCTCCAGGTTCTCCAATTTCCTCCCACGTCCCAAAAATGAGCAGTTTGGGAGGTTAATTGGCCACTGTAAAATTCCCCTGGTGTGTAGGTGAGTGCTAGAATCTGTGGGGGGGCGGGGGGGGTGGGTGGGGAGTTGATGAGGATGTGGGGAAAATAAATAATGGGATTAATAAAGGATTTAAATGGGTAGTTGAAGGTCAGCATTGGGCTGAAGGTCCTCTTTCCGTGCTGTATCCCTCTATGACAATAAGGACGGCAGATGCAAGGGGGAGCACCACCTGTTTTTTACCTTCCTGTTTTCACACACCATCGTAACATGGAAATGTATCCCCACTTTCCTTCATTGATACTGGATCCAAACCCTGGAACTCCTTCCCCAACAGTTTTGTGGGAGTACTTTCACCAGAGGACTTCAGCAGTTCAAGAAGTTGGCTCATCACTTCCTTCTGAAGAGCAGTTAAGAATAGTCAGAGTCTAAAAAAATCATGTTAGGTTAATAGACTTTCAGTGGACAAGCAATGACAAATATATAAATATTACATGATTTTTAATAGATGTACGTGCCATGAGAAAAGTGACTGATCTGTAGCTAATTAACATGGTTATAGATGGTGTTAGATTTGAAAATTTACCTGTAGTGTCACCAGGAAGAGTAGTAAGCCTGAGGATTGGGAGAGTTTTAGGAAACAAATGACCAATTAATTGATAAGGAGGGAGAAAATATTCTCTGAAAATAAATTAGCAAGAAATATAACAAAAACTTTGTGGAAAGGAAAAGTGTAGCAATATAATATGGATCCGACAGAGTCAACGATGGAAGAAATTATCATGGGAACAAAGCAACAGCAGGTATTATAACAAATATTTTGCAATTGTCCAAACTGCAAAGTACACAATAAATGGAGTGGAACCAAGGGGTCTATTAATAGCAAGGTATTTTAAATAATATGGTTAAAGAGAAAGAACTGTAATTAAGGAGACAGAAGCAGAACCATTCCTCTGGACATAACAGCCTGCATCACAATTGATCATCGGGACTGTTTGACCCTTGTAATTGTGATTAATAATGTAATTCACTGAAGGTTTGTTGTAAACAATGGCTGCTTATTTTTTTGCCACATAGATGCAGAGCATGCTCAGAAATCAGGTTTATTATCACTGACTTATAAGACATGAAGTTAGTTGTTTTGCGGCAGCAGTACAGTGCAAAGACATAAAAAGTCATAAATTACAAAATATATAAATAGTGCAAAAAAAAAGAAACAATGAAGTAGTGTTCATGGGTTCATGTACCATCCAGAAATCTGATGGTGGAGGGGAAGAAGCTGTTCCTGAATCTTTGAGTGTGGGTCTTCAGGCTCCTGTACCTCATCCCTGATGGTAGTAATGAGAATAGGGCATGTCCCAGATGGTGAGGGTCCTTAATGACGAATGCTGCCTTTCTTGAGGCACCGCCTCTTGAAGATGTCCTCAATGGTGGGGAGGGTTGTGCCCATGATGGAGCTGGCTGAGTCTACAACCCTCTGCAGCCTCTTGTGATCCTGTGCATTGGAGCCTCGATACCAGCCTGTGATGCAACCAGTCAGAATGCTCTCCACCATACATCTATAGAAATTTGCAAGAGTCTTTGGTGACATACCAAATCTCCTTAAACTCCTAACAAAATAGAGCCACCGGTGTGTCTTCTTAATGATAGCATCGATATATTGAGCCCAGAACAGATACTCTGAGATGTTGACACCCAGGAACTTAAAGCTGCTCACCCCTTCCACCACTGACCCCTCAACGAAGGCTAATGAGTGTTCTCCCGACTTCCCCTTCCTGAAGTCCACAATCAATTCCTTAGTCTTGCTGATGTTGAGTGCGAGGTGGTTGTTGTGACACCACTCAACCAGCTGATCTATCTCATTCCTGTATGCCTCCTCGTTGCCATCTGAGATTTTACCAACAACAGTGTGTACACTGTCTAAAAAATGTTCTTAAAAAGGAAACGTATGAACACAGTGCAATAACAAAGTAACATTACATCCCTTCACATATTTAAAAAAAAGTCTGATTTTCTTGGGCTTTACATCAACTTTGTCTTCTAGAGAAGCTTCAGCTGGCACACTGTTAATGGGGTCTGAAGATCTGAATTTCATTTATTTCCCTGCATTTACTTTTGTGCTGCTTTCTTGGCTTTGACACACATAAAAGATGTTAATCATTTATCTCTGGACGAAATGTACGCAAAGACTCCATGAAAGTAAGTGTAGCTGATAGTTTTACTGTCATTAAATGAGGTGTTACTCTAGTTCTGTAAAAAAAAATCAATAAAGTTTTTCCTTGTATGATTTCAATCTGGTGTGAGTAGTAGATGATTTTCTTCAGCATTCACATAAATCTTGGCACAGCCTGTGATGTGTGAAACCTAAGGCTTTCTGAGTTCCTAACTGTTGAATGGTGGTACATTATTTGTCATCACTCTCTGCAGGACACCAAACTGCAAAGATAATCAAGCTTTAGGATGGTAGCTGTCACAGAAGTAGATCTGCCGATTTCTACGATGGAGTGTACTTGTTCACAGTTATATGATCATCAAAAAGTAGATCTGCTAAATCAACGCGCTGGAAGAGCAACATCAAGTTTCATCGCAGCTTTGATTTTTGCACAGTGTCGTCATTTTGGGTTCTGTGTTCAACCTCATAACTGATATGTTGTCTTGCTACCTTTTGTTTTGATGGGTGCAGTTGGTTGCAGGCAAGGGATGATATGAAAGCAGATCAGCAGGGCTTAACTTCCTTGGATGATATGTAACTTGAAAATCATACTCTTGGATGCCAGTGAGCATTTGCTGCTGGGACCATTAAACAGACTACCTAGTGGCTCAGAAACATACAGCACAAAAACAGATCCTTCAGCCCACAATATCTATGCTGACCATTAAGTACCTATCTGTAATAATCCCAGTCACCAGCACTTGGTCCATAGCCTACTATGGCTTGGCGATTCATGTGCTCTTCCAGATGTTTGTTAGGTGGTATGAGAGTCCCTGCCTCCGTCACCTTCTCTGGAAGTGCATTTCAGATTGTAACCACCCTCTGGGTAAAAAAATCCTCAGGTTCCCTCTAAATCTCTTACTCTTCCTCTTAAACTCTGCCCATTGGTCTTAGACACCTCTGCCATGGGAAAAAGTTTCTTACCATCTTCCCTATCTATGACTCTCATACTTTTGTGTCCATTTCCCAGGTCTCCCCTCAGCCTCATCCACTCCAAGGAAAACAAATCCAACTATCCAGTCTCTCCTCAGAACTAAAACATTCCATCCAGTGAATCTCTTCTGCACCCTCTTTCATGCAACAGCTGATTAAAAGCATTCTGTAGCCTAAGACTACCCTTCTCACCATCAACAACACTACCAATGTGTGTGTCATCTGCAAACTTATCATACCTTCCTGTATTCACATCTCACCCATTCAGGTGTATAACAAGCCACAAGGGTTCTAACATTGAACCCTTTGGGGCACCACTAATCACAGGCTTCTAACAATAGCAACCCTCCACCATCCCCCACTGTCTCCTATTACCAAGCCGATTTTGGATCTAATTTGCCAACTTGCCTTTTGGACCAGCCTTGTCGAAGTCCTTACTGAAGTCCATGTAAGCCACATCAACAACACTGCCCTTATCGATATATTCAGTTACCTCCTCAAAAAAAACACAATTTTTCCAAACAGAATCTGTCACCAACAAATCCATGCTGACTATCTCTGATCAATCCCTGCCTTCCCATATGTAAATTAATCCTGTCCCGAAGGACTTTTTCCAATAATTTTTCTACCACTGACATTAGTCCCACTGGCCAAAAATTAGCTGGGCCCTTCTATCTTTCCTCAAGAAAGGTACTACATTTCATGTATATCCGGTCATCTGGCATCTTACCTGTAGCCAGCGAAGATTTGTACCTCTGTCAGAGTCCTGGCAATCTCTTCCCTTGTCTTGCTGGGATACATCTCATTAATTGGGGATTGATCCACTTTTATCCCCGGCAATCGCAATGTGTTCTAAGATTTCACTGTCCCAGCTGAAATCTGCAACTACATTGTCTTTCTCTTTGGTGAATATAGATGGAGTATTTGTTCAAAACTTTGCCCATGACTTCTGGCTCCATACATTGATTGCCACTTTGAGCCCCAGCAGACCCTCTCTTTCCCTGGTTACTCTCTTGCTATTAATATACAGCAAATGCCTTGCTATTTTTCTTAATTGGATCTGCCAGCAATACTTCACAGCCGCTCTTTGCCTTCTTTTTTTAAATTTAAATAACCCCCTATACTCTCTATATTTCTTAAAGTTCTATCCCAGTTTCAGTGCTCCATACCTACAATGTGTTTCTTTTTTTCCCTTTGTCAAGCCCTCAATATTCTTTGACAGAGGGTTTCCTGGACTTGCCACCCTTACCCTTCAACCTTACAGGAAGGCATTGGCCCTGAATTCCCATTATTTCATTTTTAAGAGATGCCCGCAGATTAACCTAGAAGTCGTTACTCCCACTCTATGTTCGCTTAGGCCCGTCTAATGACATTGAAATCCACATTCCCCTAATTCAGACACACAATTTCTGGACTCTCCTGATCCCTTTCCATAATTACTTTGAATGTTACTGACTTATAGTTACAATCAACAAAGTGCCTGCCCACTTCATACACCTGGCCTTCATTCCTAGGATTAGGTTTAGCACTTACCATATCCTAACCGGACCATGTACTGGCACAAAATGATCTCCTGGTCGCACTTTAAAAATTGCACTCCTTCTACATCTTTTGCACTAAGACAATCCCAGTTAACAATGGCGAAGTTGGTCAGTCAGAATGTCAAAGTTATTACCACAGAGGTACAGATGAAAGTCTAAGATCACTGGAGACAGTGTTTTTCACTCTAAATGCGAGTGACATTGCTCCTTAGCGGCTGGTGATTTACTTGTTTTCATGACGATAGATATTCGATTGGCTTTGTTTTCACTGCAATGTGAGGAGCTAACCGTGTGGAAGCTCAGAAGAGGATCACAGTCACCCAAGGTTACATGGAATGTCATGTTGACATCCGTAGATTAGAGTGTCATTTGTGACAAAGACATTCCCAGAACCGTCAACATTGTCATACTATTGTAAAGAAATACTTTGGTGTTTTGACACAGAGTTAGATGAGTAAGGATCGTTCAGGGTTTGTTCACTCATCACATTGACAGATGCAGCTGTATCAACCAGTACATTGATTCACGAGTTGCAGATGTTCACTTCTACCCATGGCTGGTTGCCTTGAAACCTGTGGTGCTCTACAAGCAAGTATTCAGGGTCAATAGAGTTGTTGATACCTGCAATTCTAAATCCAGACCAGAGAATTCACATTTTGCAGGAAGTTGTCGCAGAAGCATGTGATGTTAATCAAATTCTCTCTTTTGCTTCTTGCTTTGAATGACAGAGCACAATTTTCTCTTATCTGTGGTGGGGTAAGGTATGCAGTCAGTGCAGTTTTTGCTTCTCTGAAGTCACTAATTGCAGGTGATAATGTTCCATAATCATCTGCAGGATAGTTAATTGGTGGACAGAGAATGAAGAATGGAAATAAATAGGGTCTTTTTCAGATTGGCAGACGAAATGTTGGGGTCTCACAGGGAGCAGTACTGGGAAGTAAACTAGTAAGAGTTTATATTACCGACTTTGATCTATGATGCACAATTTTTTTGGCAGGGATTGACGATCTTAATCATTTCTAAGGGCTAGTGATATGAAATATGTTTTATTTCTTTTAATCCATAGTTAACCAGATATTGATATACTTGGTCTTGTATTCAAAGACACATGCCAGAATTTGTTAACAGCCTAATTACAGTTCTTTTTTTGGATCAGAACTTGCCACATCTTGATGTGAAACCAGTCTCGAAGGAGCTGCAACAGCATAGAGTCATACAACACAGAAACAAACCCATCACATCCGTGACAGCCATCAGGCACCCATCTATACTCATCCCAGTTCCTAGCATTTAGCTTGCACTCTATGCCAATGGCACTTCCATTTCACATCTAAATTCTTCCTAAATGCTGTGAGAATACCTACCTCCACCAGCCCCTAAGGCAATGCATTCTGGATCTCAACACCCTCTGGGTAAAAAAACACTTACAGGCAATACTCACAAAATCTCCAAAATGCTGTGGCCATTAGCACCTCAGCGAAGGGGAAAAGTTTCTCATTATCTAGCCTATGTCCCTAATAATTTTGTATCCTTCTATCAGGTCCTCCTTCAGCTTTTTCTGCTCCAAAGAAAACAAACCTTGCCCATCCAGTCCTTCCTCATAGCTGAAACGCTCCATCCCAGGCAATATACTGGTGAACCTCCTCTGCACCCTCTGCAGTGCAAATCATGTTCTTACAACAGAGCAACCAGAACTGCACACAGTATTCCAGCTATGGCCTAACGAGTAATTTATATAATGATCATCCTTGGCTCTTGGCACAAACTTGGTAACCTTTCACAGAGTTCTACTGTCCTCTGTGCCCACTGTTTCAAGCTAAACCTGTACTTTACAATCTGACATATTATTCAACCCTGAGCTTAGGTTCAGGCATTCCATAACAAAGATTATCTATTTCCAGCACAAAACCAACTGCTGGAAGAACTCAGCAGGTCAGGCAGCAGCTGTGGAGGCAGAGGGATGGTCGACATTTCAGGTTCAGACCCCGCATTATGACTGGGCTCCAGATTACAGCATCTGCAGTCTCTTGTGTCTCCATTACCTATTTTCACCTGTAACATAATAACCAGGTGGGCCTTCAGTTGCTCGGGCCTTCGGTTATATCTTAATTCATCTGTATCTCATCTCCATCTGCCTGCAACCTTTAAACCTCTTGCCTGTAAGATTTTGTTTTTTCCCCTAAAGATCATAGGTTACCCAAAGAGTCAAGGAATAAAGTTTTTTTAAATTGGTTAACAAATGATAGTTATTGTATTTATCAAGGAGTCCTACCAAGGCTAACATGTCCACACTGATCATGCACCTATTGACACCAATTCTACACCAAACCCATATTGCCATTAATTTCTCCCCACACCCCCCAGATTACCTTACCTACATGAAGGGCAATTTACAATGGCCTCTTAAACAACCAATTTGCACATCTTAGGAATGTGGGAATAAACTAGAACAGCAGGAAGAAACCCATGTGGTCACATGGAGAACATGCAATCTGTACAGATAGCACCAGAGTCATTATTGAACCCAGACTGGTGAAACTCTGAAGCAGCAGCTCTACTAGCTGCACCACTAAAACACATAACAATATGAAAAACATACAGGTTATCCAGCAAATCTGTTCTGAAGTCGTTACCTTGTATTTAATCACTTCTGGACTTAGCTCTTTAATGCTTATTGCTGATTTCTCATTTTCCATAGCCCTTATCTCTAAGTCTCCAATTCAAAATTGGACCTGATAAAGATTATAATGAGGCTACTGCTTTATATCAACAGAAAAAAAATTACAAGCTGATAAACAATATTCCAGAATCAGCAGTACTTAGCAATATTTTGTGATTTGTGACTTTCCCATGAGCAATAAAACCTGATTTCTATGTCTGATAAGACAACAGCATTTGTGCTAAATACAGTTGGACCAATG
Source organism: Pristis pectinata (assembly GCF_009764475.1). NCBI lineage: Eukaryota > Metazoa > Chordata > Chondrichthyes > Rhinopristiformes > Pristidae > Pristis > Pristis pectinata. The sequence goes on along the minus strand of NC_067417.1, from coordinate 31,299,826 downwards.
TTTGATACAACTTAAACAGCAGTATAATTCATTTATGTGCATCTTTTGTGCCTCAAGGAGAAGACTGAGGGGCAACAAAAAGGACCTTTTGCATCAACAAATCAAGGAATTGGTGAAAAGGAGCATAAAGACATTAGGGTGAACTCTACGTGGAAGCCAGGGAGCATACTGAAAGAACTAAAATTCAACCACTCAACAAGAGCTGGGACCACGGACCACAGCACAGAGGGATAAATTACTGGTATTATTAATCTCCCAAGATTAATAAAAATGAGAGTTTTGATGTTCTTTTTGGTGAATTTTCTGCATGTGTTATGAGATATGATTGCAAATCCATTCACTGATCTGGTTAGATTTAGCAAAAGGAATGCTGTTTAGGTGGGTTTTCAAACAAAGTGATCAATTTCTTTATTTCCCTCAAGCAACTTACTTCATTCATTACATTTGCTATTTACTTCTGCTTACATAGTTAAAGATTGTGGAGCAGTTTGAGAATTCTACCCATCTTAAGACCTTAACCTGTAACCAAATGGTCAAATTTGTTTAAAAGAAAATTGGTCTATTACGATCATATGATGCATTGGATCCAAAACAATAGGTTGACCATTGACCATTGCAATAGGGATAAAACCAAGATGGTTGGGTCCAAGGAAGAAGTGATATTAACCAGAAAAGGTCAGGGATAGTTTTCTCAGTACAATTAGGATTTTCTGTCAGTTAATAACAAAATGCTTGCTGCCAGTTCTGGTCCTGGAGTAGGCCATATAGAAACGTGGACAAGTGAAGAGACAATAATGATACATCCAAGCTTGCTAGTGAAACAAAGCTAGATGGGAAAGTAAATAAAGAGTCTGTAAAGGGATACAGAAAGAATGAGCAAGTGGACAAGGATGTAGCAAAATAATTAAAATGTGGCATTATGCACTTTGAAAAGTAGAAAAAAAACTACTTATTAAATGGTGAGAAACTAGTAAATGTTAGCATACAGAGGATATGCTGGTTCACAAGAACAAGGACTGCATGTATGTGGGTACTGTAAGGGAATAGGAAAGCAGATATGTTGGCCTTTATTGCAGGAAGATTGAGTGAAAGGTAAGGAAGTCTTGCTTAGATTATACAGGGATTTGGTGAAACCTCTTTTGGAGTTGTGTACACAGCTTTACCCCCTTTTAAAAAAAAGGACATGCTAGCCTTGGAATCATCACAGGATAGATTACATTGAATCCTGGGATGATTGGGTTGTCCGAGAAAAAGGTATTGTTTGATCTTTATTCATTGGAGTTTACAGAATGAGAGGTGATTTTGGGTGAGATTCTGAAAGAAATCAACAGGGTGGAAGTAGTTTCATTTGGCTCAGAATAGGGTGTTCTTTATATTGAGGGTTGTAAATTTTTGGGATTCTCCATCTCACTGTGCTATGGATGCTCAATTAGACAATATTCAAGGCTGAGATTGACAGGATTTAAACACTAAAAGAATCAGAGGAACATGGCATAGCATCAGTTACTAAGGGGCTTGGAGCCATCCTAATTTCTGCATCTTTTTCACATTTTGTTCTACCACCTAGTGTAACTGTTACCCATTGTGAGAATCCATGTTTAATTCTAATCTTTTAAAATGACTTGGTAGCAATTAAAGTGGTGCCTTTTACCCTATGCTCTTCCTGTGTACTGGCAATGAGATATCCAGAGGGCTGAGAGGCAATACACATGGCAATTGTAAGAAAACACATGCAATAAAACCACGTGGAGCTTCTGAAGTGAGGAATTGGGAGACTAAGGATTAGGGATAGTTGTGGATTGATTAAGAAGCCAGGCATTGTTCATTGTCTGGTTCTATGGCCACAACACCTGCCATTCCCTTTTTGTTACCATCAGCACTGTGATCTTCTAGAAAACTAATCTTGTGGTTATACCTTCTCTTCACTGAACAGCATCTTAAATGATATTTTATTTTGTCCTGGAAGAGAAAGTATGGTATCTCAATTGCTTCAATTAAGTCAACAAATGTGTTCAAGATACAACAGTAACTTGAAGGATGCAATCCTGTAATTTTGTGAGAATGTCCGAGTATGAAGTGTTAAGGTTGTGGTGTTGGTGCAGTCGTGTTTTGGACCACTGGAACCATGATCCAAGGGCGCTGAGGTCAATTCTTTGCGCTGTAACCAATTTGGTGATTGCCTTGGACATGTGCTACATTAGTCTGTGGGCTCCTTCCTAGCCCTCCCTCTCCCAAATGCACACAGTTTCAGTCTATCCCTCTTAAAACACATCTTTCAAGATCTCTGATGCAGATCATGAAGCTCCCCTGCAGTTGTTGGACCCTCTAGGTTCATGCCAATGTGCTAGCCTGTGTATTCTACCCCTCAGTGGCTGGACTAGCAGGGAAACATTATACTGCTTCACAAAATTGCTCCTCATCAATATTTGAGGGTTCAATATACAGTTTTAGCACCTTCAGACATGTTTAAATCATTGTAATGAGCAATTTTCTCCAAAATTGCAGCCCAAGACCAGACTTTAAACAGACATGTCTTAAGGATAACAACCATTTAATGTCTGTTTCCATCCTTAAGATACTCACCAAAGATGCTTTCTTTAAAAATGTATTTGACTCAGGCAAAGCAAATAAAATTGGCTTTGTTTTGCTTTTAGAAAAACATTGCAAAGAATATTTAAAACTGTACTGGAAGCCATGAGCAATAAATGATGGATTTATAACCATCAACCACAATACTACATTCAAAGTTAATTTTCCAATTCATCTACCCTCCAACTTCAAATTAAACAGATGTGACTGATTCACTATAAGTATTATTTCCTGAATTAATTTCCAACTACACATCTCTAAACTTAAAATGTAATATTTTATTTGTGACAGATTCCCCATTTGAATTGGCAAGGATTTGTGTTGGTAATTATGTAGTTAAATTGCTTGACAAAGTCCCCAAAGGGTTAGTTTAAAAAATGCTTAAGACAGCATGTCATGGCGATGGGAAGACAATTTATTGTATTAGCAATTACATGAAATCTTCTGAATTAACAGGTGGTTTCCTAGAAGGATCAATTACAAACTGCAACCCATTGAAGAAAATTAAAACAAAGCGTGCTGAGACAGACATTTATGAATCCAAACCTAAAAAAATGCAACAAGAATAAAAAAGTTAAATCATCAGTTTAAAAGTTACTAGGAGTCAAGGTCCAACAGCTGAGTTAGGAGGTATTCAAATAAATTGGATCCTTCTTACTGTAAGCAATGTTGTTGGACTGAAATAAAAAGAGTTGACCCAGAAGAGCAAAGAATCAGTGCAACAACGTGTGAGCAACAGAGACAGGAAGATAGGGACAGACAGAAAAAAAAGTGATGGGTGGGGAGGTGTTGAGAAGAGGAAAGAGCACCCATTGCCATGAAGTGAATTAGAGGAAAAAAAACAAAATACAATTGTTTCTAGAAATATGCCATATGATGTGCACTGATGAAATGATGACAATTCCAAAAAAAAAACAAATCAAATTCTGGCAATACACAGCTAATTGGTCAACATCTATAAAGTGGAAAGATGAATCAATACTTCAGTGTAGAGCCTTAATTAGAACTTCAGTTCTGATGGAGGATTTACATCAGAAATCTTAACTCATCTTTTCTCTTCATAAACGCTATCAGGTTTACTATGTATTTCCTGCATTTTCTGCAGAGGCAGTACAGTTCAAATCACAGAAATGTTATACATCCTAAAGTTACAGCACATATATTGTAGGTTCATTTTGCCATAATCACAATTTTATCAGACTAAAATCTGGTAAACAAACTGTGGAAACTATTGTTTTTTTTGTAAGTGGATGAAATGACCAAGCACACCTAATACAGTATACAGATAAGAAACCACAAATTGCCAAGCACAGAGAACAGATCAACTGTTCTCAGGTGTCTCTGATGTTTTAAACTTTGCAAGTTTTATTCCTTGTATGAATGATTATAAAAAAGTATTAAGGCAAACCATATAAACCTCATTTGATTTTTCATTTTCAAAAGTTTGTCTACATTGCTTAAAGGATGTTGTGCTGTCTCAGAAGAGGTTCACTTATCAGTTAACAAATTATTTACTATAACTAGCAATATTCCTAAAATGGTGGCAAAGATTCCCAATGGAACCAATATCATTTTAACTACTGCCCCGTTTATCATGGCATTTCACCAAAGTAATCCGTGTTATTTGGTATACGTCTATTTTAAGATCCCTTTTATATCTGTCAGGTTACAAGTTATGAATGTACAAACTACTGCAGAATATCCTAACAATCAAGCATCAAATAGTCAAATTTTTATCTGAAAACTGAAATACATTCACTAATGACAAAAAGTTATTTAAGTATCCGCAATGTAATTCTAAACTTTCATCCATTCCTAAATAGTTTTTGGTTTACCTCCATCTGTTGTTACGCAGCATCGATTTGGTTAAGAATGGATTAGCAGCATATACTGAAGCAACACAATTTATTCACTACATACAGTAAACTGATAACTTTTTAAAAAATGCATTCTTCATCATAAATGTATCTAATCAATAAAATAAAGATTAACTTGGAATATTAATTTGGCATGAAACATCGACCTGACTAGTAAAATCTACTGTAATAAAGTTACCAGACAGGTTTCTGTTGTTATATTTTCTAACACAAAAATCATTAATATTTTAAATCTGAAAGTATTTGTTACAGCTTTGCGATCAATATCAACAACTAGCACCATCTTAAACAATTTTTTGATCACTGGTAATGATTCAGCATGTGGATTTTACAGTAAAAGTTCTGCATCAATTCATGCCTTCACAGAAAATATGAAGCAATCATGTAATTTTTTTTTAAAGTGTAGATGAGTTTTTGTGGAAGAATCAATGTTGAATTACTAGCATCTTTACTTTCCGTGGTATATTTTTTTAAAATCAGAAATTGAATGGCATCCCATTCGATTAATAGAATCAATTTGACTACTTAGACGGTGATAATATGCAATTATGAAATCAGTTGAAAAAGACACCTATTTGTGAATCAGAACGATAGCAAAATTTGCTGTAAAAAGCCTTGTATTGCTCAGCTGGACAAATGCTTCAAAGCATTCCAACAGGAAAAGTTGTTCTTCAATCATATACAGTTAACTAAGTGTCAGTTACAGCAGGGAGTTGGTTGGTTGGTTGGAACAACTATCAAGGACCTTTGAAAGGATCCATGTTCCATTCTAATAATACCCATTGTAGTGTACAAGTAGATTTCTATTGCTCCACATTAGGATTAAAATTCTTGAATAAGTGATATGAATTTAATTTTCACTGCTAATTTACTCTACAATTGTTCTTTTTTCTCTAAATGTCTCGTGGATACCAATTGCAAAATTCTTAAAGAAATGAATCAAAAAAGAACATTTGATTTTTCCACTCCACTCCAAATGATTTTATTCAGTTTTCTTTTTTTTTTAAGGATTTTTTTCCCCTACAGCAATGTCAACCAAGTTCATATGTTTTTCCATAGTTCCCATCTTTACTGAGGGAAGCTTGATGCTTCTGGTATTGATTTTAATAAGTAAAATGTATCCACAGTTAATAGGAAAATTGTAGTGTGAACTTTTCCAGTAATGTTTGTTTACAAAATATGTAAACACAGATGCAACTATATAACACGTTTGTTAAATGATATTTGGTCATGATTTTACGTACAAGAAAGCAATTTGGAGGTGCACTAGGATTGAAGGGCTCAACAAACAGATACACATACATAAAAGTTCAAGGAACAAAAGCAGTATCTATTAGAGCAGAATGCTGTGAGGTTATAATCTACAGAAATTAAATATGGTTTTGCCTGTACTTAAAACTTGTACTAATACAACAGAGAAGCCAGAAATTGGGACAACACAGATTTATGCTGTCATATCTAAGGATGTATTTAGAAGGAAATTTGTGATCATTCCATTTGGTAAAATACAATATGAATATTTACTATTACACCTGAGACAAGGAAATATTAAAACTTCCTTTAAAATATTTCATAGGAACAATTCTGTTCATACAGCATCTTTAACAGTTGTACAAATATCTACATGCTGCACACAGAATTAAACAGTATTAAAATGCTGCGTCTCACTTTTCCAGATGCCATGTGCTACTTAAAGCCTTAAACCTAGTGTACTTCAACAGCTGCTGGATCAACATCTTCTATTTCAGAATCCAAATGAATCTGGAAGTTGCTACATGGATAAGCATTAGTATAACACTTTCAAGCTTACCAAATAGCCTTCTTTCTAATATATAAACAGTGTAAGAGAACATCATTGGGATCTGTTAAATTACTAATACTGAAAATTTCAAATTTAAATTTAAACTGCAATGACATGTAAAACCTGTTACCCCAAAAACACACAAAGATTACCAATGCAAATACTGTACTGATACAATCTTTTCTGTATATACACAATAAAAATGTCAGTATATGCAAAAATAATTTTAAAATCGTGCACAATGTATACATTTGTTGTAACATTTAAATTTTCCTTGCAAAGGAAGCAACAGAAATTTTCTTTGTCAATAATTTTAAGATCCTCTTGTTTGATCAACTCCCATAACATCTTAAACCAGGAGAGGGGAATTTTTGTGCAACGATTCCATCTTCGTCAAAATTCTGCTCCACTGCAGCTTATGGCCCATCTAAGTAGGGAAGCAATGTTTGTGACAACCACTGTAGCCCATGATCATTTTACAGCAATCTGGAAAAAAAAATCAAAATCCATACTCTTGGGAAAGGCTCAGCAGATCCCATCTAGCACTGCCCATCTCACATGGCTTATGAGATCGCTGCAGGAATTTTCATTAACCAAGTCATAAACAGACTATCGACACAAGTCTGCTGAGGCACTGTCTCTCTTGGGCTTCTTTTTTTTGCTAGGAAATGATTGTTGATGCGGCTTGTTGACTGAATTCTGTTTGTTTGATACACTTCCAACTTGGCTGGAGTTCTGTTGTCCTTGGACGCCTTTGATAGAAGAACGGAAGAGTCTTGCTGCACTGAGCTAGAACACAATCATATCATGAGCACAATTTCAAGTTGTTAATTGGCTAGAAAGAACTCTGAGCATCCTTAATTCATAAAAGCTATGGTAAGAATAAATTTTATCTTATTAGTCCATCAATTCTGTAGGCATACACATTTCTTTTACATAGTGTAAATAATATTGCAAAATAGGCTTCTCTAATTTGTATTTAGTGTTTTGCAATTGAAATTCCAAGTTCCTAAATTTTTCTCCTCCATATAAATCGCATTATAAAAATACCGCTGTGCTGCCCGTCATCCTGACAGCAACAGATAGCAATTGCCAGAAACAGTTGTCAGTTTTTGCAGTGCTGGTCCACTGCACATTAATGGCACAGGTCTTTAACCAGTGTGGTTCAGTGAACTGGAATTTCCCTACACAGTGCACACCCCAACTCCTACCCCCAATAACCAAACTGTCTGGCTTACTGCATCCAACACCTTGTTTAAAATTCTTAAAAATCTGCATAACCAGTGCCTTTGATTATTTTACCAAGCACTCTTCAAAATCCTACTTCAGTTTTCTCCCATTTTAAGGTGTACAAGGACAGTCTACAATATTATCATAGCAAAATCAGAACTCAGTTATAGGGATGCAAAATAAAACAGGAAATTATGCACTTTTGGTGTATAAAGAATGCCTGATCTTCAGTAAATATTCAAATAACGTAAGGTTTAGCCTTCATTCCAGTTCTTTCTATGTGGAGAACTAGTTTCACTTCATCCAGGACAAGAGAAGCCCCCTCAAAATTGGGTCACTGGGGAGATTTTGAACAGTTGACCACACATTTCTCATCTGAGAAACAGCAATATGGTAGTTGAAAACTAGTTTGGGTGTCTGATAAAGAGAAATTTTAGAAGCTCCACACCAGTTCAGCTCTTTTCCTTTTTAAGAAAGGCAGAGTTTTGCAGAAATGGGAGGAAGAGGGAGGCCTCACATACTGAAGATTTAAAACAAAATTCACCATGTATCTTATCTTCTTCCCCTCCCAGGAGATTCTATGGATAGCTTTTTGGGGGGGGGGGGGGGGGGGGGGGAGGGAGAGGTGGTGTGGTTGGGGATTGGGGAAGCAAGTATCTGGTCATGATTCTCTGATATTAAGACTTATTTGGGGGCAGATTTGAAGGCCAAGTGTTCTCCTGCATTCAATTTCTTCAAAATGCATTAATACCCATTGGCAACAAAGTATCTCTTTGCATTCATTTCACAAGTCTGTAAATTCCACTGCATAGAGTTATTAGAAAATGGACACCACAATAAGAAGTGCAATGTTCATTGCAAGATATAACTAAAGCTTTCCTTCATAAAACTTACACATATTTAAGTACCCAACAAAGATAATCGGTATAATAACAGGGTGACATGATACAGGTGAAGAGTGAAGTGATATTTGAACAGAAAATGTGTTTTAAATTTGGTTTCATGGATGGCAAACAGAGTTTGACTGAGCTAAATCGTCTATTTCCATGTTGCAACCTATATTTCTACTTTGATAATGTCCATCACATCTAGGGAAGTTACAGTGGCATGCAAAAGTTTGGGCACCCCTAGTCAAATTTTCTGTTACTGTGAATAGCTAAGCGAGTAAAAGAGGACCTGATTTCCAAAAGGCATAAAGTTAAAGATGACACAATCCTTTAATATTTTAAGCAAGATTACTTTTTTATTTCCATCTTTTACAGTTTCAAAATAACAAAAAAGGAAAAAGGCCCGAAGCAAAAGTTTGGGCACCCTGCATGGTCAGCACTTAGTAACACCCCCTTTGGCAAGTATCACAGCTTATAAATGCTTTCTGTAGCCAGCTAAGAGTCTTTCAATTCTTGTTTGGGGGATTTTTGCCCATTCTTCCTTGCAAAAGGCTTCTAGTTCTGTGAGATTCCTGGGCCGTCTTGCATGCACTGCTCTTTTGAGGTCTATCCATGGATTTTCGATGATGTTTAGGTCAGGGGACTGTGAGGGCCACGGCAAAACCTTCAGCTTGTGCCACTTGAGGTATTCCATTGTGGACTTTGAGGTGCGTTTGGGATTGTTATCCTGTCGTAGAAGCGATCCTCTTTTCATCTTCAGTTTTTTTTTACAGACGGTATGATGTTTGCTTCCAGAATTTGCTGGTATTTAATTGAATTCATTCTTCCCTCTACCAGTGAAATGTTCCCCGTGCCACTGCCTGCAACACAAGCCCAAAGCGTGATCAATCCACCCCTGTGCTTAACAGTTGGAGAGGTGTTCTTTTCATGAAATTCTGCACCCTTTTTTCTCCAAACATACCTTTGCTCATTGCGGCCAATAAGTTCTATTTTAACTTCATCAGTCCACAGGACTTATTTCCAAAATGCATCAGCCTTGTTTCGATGTTCCTTTGCAAACTTCTGACGCTAAATTTTGTGGTGAGGATGCAGGAGAGGATTTCTTCTGATGACTCTTCCATGAAGGTTATATTTGTGCAGGTGTCGCTGCACAGTAGAACAGTGCACCACCACTCCAGAGTCTGCTAAATCTTCCTGAAGGTCTTTTGCAGTCAAATGGGGGTTTTGATTTGTCTTTCTAGCAATCCTACAAGCAGTTCTCTTGGAAAGTTTTCTTGGTCTTCCAGACCTCAACTTGACCTCCACCGTTCCTGTTAATTGCCATTTCTTAATTACTTTACAAACTGAGGAAACGGCTACCTGAAAACGCTTTGCTGTCTTCTTACAGCCTTCTCCTGCTTTGTGGGCATCATTTATTTTAATTTTCAGAGTGCTAGGCAGCTGCTTAAAGGAGCCCATGGCTGCTGATTGTTGGGACAGGGTTTGAGGAATCAGGTTATTTATAAAGCTTTGAAATTTGCATCACCTGACCTTTCCTAACGATGACTGTGAACAAGCCATAGCCCTAACAAGCTAATGAAGGTCCGAGACCTTGGTAAAAGTTATGAGAGCTCAAATCTTTTGGGGTTCCCAAACTTTTGCATGGTGCTCCTTTCCTTTTTTCACTCTAAAATTGTACAAACAAAAATAATACATTAATCTTGCTTAAAATGTTGAAAAGAATGTTTCGTCTTTAACTTTATTACATCAGTTCATCTTCTACTCACTTAACTATTCACAGTAACAGAAATTTTGACCAGGGGTGCTCAAACTTTTGCATGCCGCTGTAAAAATTATTAAAGCACATGACAAATTGAGGTCAAAAATATATTTTAAAATGTTTCAGGTGTCTTATCCCAATGGAAATCTATCACTTCAGGTCTTTCTATTCACTGAATCAAGAAAACAGTGTGGCATGTCAGAATACATTGGCATTATAATAAATAAATGCAACAGCTTTAAACTGGGTTATGAGATGCGTCAGATTTCCTCACCACAGGAAAATATACGTGTCAAAGTACATAGCAATGAGTCTAACCACCTGAGAATAAAGTTATTAACATTAGTTTATAAAGGGACAACATACATTTTCATTTCCCTTGAGCTCAATTGTGGAATACGAAGGATACCCAAAGCATGTTTTTTGTAATAAAATGGTTGAAGAGATCCAATCCTTCAAATTTTAAAGATCAATTTGGTTGGTTACAAGGTTTCATCCAACATTGGTTCTGGCAATAAGCAAAGAATCAAGTCCTAAAAGTTCTACCTACCTAGAGCTAAACCCAATACCAAAATAAATAATTGCAAACCTGGGCTTTAGTATTGTTGCTTGTTGAATTGCTTGATGGGTTATGTTGTATTTTCACACTTGGCGATGAAGATGACTCTGCTATTGACCCCTGTGGCACTGATCTGTTAGTATTGGACTGATGATTGCCAGATTGTTTGGAGCTTTTGCAAGGTGTTCCATCAGAATCCTGGATGTAAAAAACATACAAATTACATACAGAATTATGCACAAACATCAGCAAATAAAAACACTCCGACTGATGTTAATGTTATTTTGTTTACCTGATAAATTGCACTAAGAACGTTGGCACCAATCTATTCTGAAGCAATTTCTTATTAATCATGCAAACCAAAATATAAATAACTTGCTTTTATAACAAAACCTGAACAAAGGTATAGGACTTAATTCACAAACCATGCATGAATGGGCAAATACAGTATTTTTTTGTTTTTGTGAAGAATGATAAACTGAGTATCTCTCAACTTACAACAGTCCAACTTCCATAATTCAACATAAAACAGCAATAGTTTTTGGAAAACTAAAAGACAATGGGGTTGAGATTGCAGAAAATAGCAAGTATTGCTGTTGAGGAGACTATCTACATCTGCCCATGCCAAACCTCAACTAGATATTGTACTTAATGCTGGATGCCCTTAATAGGTAAAATAGAGAACACTTGACAAACTATTTTACATGACTCCACATTAATTTAGTGGTTCCATTAAAAGATTAATGTTAAATAAATGTCAGGATGACAGAATGGCATTTTAAGCAATTGACACAAGCACAATTTACCCAAACTAAACTAATGGCATTTTACTGTATAGAAAATGGTAATGCTAATTTTGCCTCCAGTTTTTAAAGAAAATCAATATTTACTGTTTGGTTCACTTGCAATAATCAAATTAAAATATTGATTAGGTTAACCTAGCGGATGAAATCAGGTACACAGAAACAATACACATCTCATTCTTTAAAATCGCTGGAGCATGGTAAAATTGTATTTTTCCATATTTTCTACATTAACAAAAATTATTAAAATTCAAAAATAGATTGTGACAAATGGTTAAAAAATCTCGATCATTAAGTGAAACAATAAAATCTGACAGTCCTCAGTGGATGCAAAGAGTGCAGTTAATAAGGTAAATGAACTGGAAGTATCACATCATGTCTATTACTGAAACACATTTTAAAGAAGGGTAGTATTACCAGCTCAACATTCAGTGTTACATGGTTTTCAGACATGATGGGCTGGTGGGTGGAGGTGGTCAAGGGGTTTGAGGAGAAGTAAGGGGATTGACAGCAGTATTATTATGGAAATATATAGCTGTGAAAGGGAAATGCTAGCAAGCTATTCAAATAAAGGCACGTGGGTTGAACTGAAGGCTGGAAGAGGGGCAAAACACTCCTGTTCACCCTGCCTGAGCCTTTCATAGTTTTTTTTATACATCTCCATTAAATCTCCTCTCTGCCTCCATTGTTCTAAAGTAACTAACTTCAATTCATCCCATCTGTCCCCATAAATAAAATCCTCCAGTGCTAGCAGCATCCCGAAAATCTCCTCCTTACCCTCTGTCTGTCAACATGCAATGCAAACTCTTTTTGCCTTATTTTTACCCTGTGTATTTCTCAACATTCACAGATCTCTGGAACTTGGGAGTCCCACCCTTTTATTTGTGACAAGATATTTGATCCAAATTTTCCCTTCTCCTTCGATGCCTCCCAGTGGTACAAGACAGAGGAAAAGAAAAGGATATATTTTTGGCATAAAGAATGAGGAGGGACAATTTAGACCAAATAACACAAATCTAAATATATGCAGAAGCAGTGGGACCAAGGTAAATATGTGCAAAAGTCTTTGAAGATGGCAGACACATTGAGAAAACAGTTAATAAATTATGATGGTGATCATTGACCTGCAAAGTTAACCCTGCTTCATTTTCCGTAGATACTGCCTGACATACTAAATATTTCCAGCATTTTTTTCTTTTTATTATTGTTACTAAAGCATGTAGGATTCCTAGTTTACAAATAGAGGCATTGAGTACAAAAGTAGAGAGGGTTATGTCAAAAACACAATTGGAGTGGAGTGATTAATTTTGATCACTACACTTTAAAGAGGATAAGAAGATCTAAGAGAGGTTACTCAAAATATTTGCTCTCAAGTTTCTAGGGATGAGACATTCAGCTACAACATTAGACAAGAGAAACTGGTGCTGTTCTCCTTGTGACAGATCAGTCTGAAGAAAGATTTGATTGACACATACATTATCACGAGAGATTTATATAGACAGAAAAAGGTTGAAGTCATTCTAGGATCAAGGGACATAGATATTATGCAAAAGATGCAAGATATAGGAGAGATGCATGCAACACCTTTTCTTTTAATACACTGCTTGTAAGAGTGGTAGAAACAGTTAACAAGGAAAAATGTGTCAGATGACTGAAAAGGAGCAGGGTTGGTCTACAAAACTAGCTGGTTTGGTCTACAAAAAGCCTACCAAGGACTGACGGGCTGAATGGCTGCATTCTATGCCTTAAAGATTCAATGATTCTATGGAAGTTTAGGAATGAAAGCAAAATGGAAATTGGGAAAACAAGAGGGCATGAAAAAAATCAAAGTCAAACAAAGGAATCCCTAAAATGATTTAGAAGTATATAATGAGCAAGGGGATAACCAAGGAAAGAATATGGTTTATTGGAGACCAAAATGACAAGTTGGATAAACTGTATAGGGAAGGAAGGTGTGTGTATGGGTCTTAGAAAACACTTTGCACGTGTCTCTAACAAAAGGAGGCCAATGCAGATATTGTAGAAAATATTGAAAGAGAAACAATAAGAAAAAGTAACGATTGTATATATGATAATAGTCAAGTTGCCAGGCCTGAATGAAATTTTCTAAGCTATTAACAGAAAAACATGGAAGAAAACAGCAGATTGTTAGACCATCATTTTCTAATTCTTTCTAACTGGAGGTATGACTCCAGGGGACAATACGACTGCCAACACGGCATTATTGTTATAAAAAGGGAATAAATAACCCAACCTTTGTGGTGAACTAATTAGTGGGAAAATATAAGGGACAATATTAGTTATCATTTAGAAAGCACAGTCATCTTGGACTCAAGGGAAGGTAATTCATGACTGAATTCTTTTTTCCAAGATGGCAATAAAGGCAATAAGGAGGCAGCAAATTTCATTAACCTAAATAAATTTTTAGGAAGGTCACACACAAAAGATTGTTCAGAAAAGTAAAAGCCCATGTGATTCAAAACTGACCTAGGTAGACGAAGCAAGAGGGTAGTGACAAATGGGTATTAATGTGACTGAATGACCATTTCCAGTGGGGGTCTGCTAGGTTGAGTACTAGATTCCCTACTTCTCATGCTATATACAAATGATTTAGACTTCAGAAGCAGAAAAGTAACAAGTGGAAGTCAGTATGCAGAGGTGGCAGGTAATGCATTTGGGGAGGGCAAATGGAGCAAGATGATTCCACAATAATGGTAAGATACAAGAAATGAATGGAGTTTGGAATGCATGTCCACAGATCCCACAAGGAGAGCAGAACAACCAGAAAAGATGGTTAAAGCAGCATACAGGATACTTCCCAAATTAACTGAGGCATACAGGAACAAGGTAAGCTCCACCAGCATTTTATAAAATACTAGTTAGGTATTACAGGGAATGCAGAGGAAATTTAGGAGGACATACTGTAACTGGGACGGGAGAAGTTCATCTGTGAAGAAAGATGAAATAGACTATGCTCATATTCAGTGGAACAAAGGAGAATAAATGGTGATTTAACTAAGATCTATAATGTCAAGGAGAGCCAACAGATGGAGCAGATAAGATCGTATTTCCCTTACTCAGGAGATCAATAACCAGGAGGCATTAATTTAAGGAAAAGCTGCAAAGGAGTATTTTCACACAGAAGGGAGGTGGAAACCTGGAACAAATTTCCTGGAAGAGTGGCAATGGTAGAAACCTTCATCAAGTTTAAAAAGTACGTGGACGTGCACCCAATGCATTTTAACAAAGTTATGGACGAAAAGCTGGAAATAGGGAGTAAGTTAGATAGCAACTTCCAGCTGCAGACATAACCAATTTTTGTGGACCCAATTAATTTGATGACTAATCAATTAAAATACTAACACTACAGTAAATTTAGTTGTCATTTTTGTTAAATGTGTCATGGCTTCAGTCAATTATTTCTCCAAGTACTACAAAGAACTTCCTCAGATGATCAAACAACAATTTCAATGTTGTGTTATTAATATGATATTGTCAGTACATATGGATATACAATACACTACCAAAAATACAAAAAATGTAGGAAATACTCAGCAAATCAAGCAGCATTTATGGAGAGAAACAGAGTTAATGCTTTAGATCAATAAAACCTGAACTCTCTCTCCATCAATGCTGCCCAACCTGCTGATCATTTCCAGCATTTTCTGTTTTCTATTTCAGAATTAGAGTATCTGCATTTTTTTTGCTTTGTGAATACCGTACTATAGTTATGCACACAATAAATACTGAGAAATCTAGAAATCTAGTCAGTTTAGTCAGCCAGTTAATTCCAGTATTTTAGCTGTGTACAAGAGACATCCACATTATGGGGGATTGCATTCCTACAAAATGATTGGGATCGTAATTTTCTGTAATGCAAAGCCACTTCATCTGCGCTTTTTTTTCTTCTTCCTCAGTTCGAAGGGTCTCAGATCTGAAATGTTAACTGTTCTCCCCTGCTGCCTGATCTGCTCAGTGTTTCCAGCATTTCCATTGTTTTTACACAAAGTAAAACTCTGATAATCTGACATACTCGGGACTTTCGTGGTGCCGAACAGGCAGACTTTCCTGACTATTGGACATTGTTCCTTTTAATAACACAACATTCTTAATTCCTTTTTATTTTGGATGATACACAGTGATACATTTTCCATTGAGCCAGGCACGTGCAAGGGAAGTGTGGCCCCGCCAAGTGCAAGGGGAGAAGAGGAAACATGACCTGGTGAGCCAGATGCCAAACAATCAGGATTCCCAAATAGTCGGACAGTAGATTATCTGAGTTTTACTGTATTAATAACATTTTTCCATCCAAACCCCTTTAATACTTTTGTACTGTGAAATGAAACATTTATATTTTTAAGGGAAAGTAGAATATTGTTAACCATAGGGTATCTAACTGTGCAGCTAACAGTTTGGTTACTTACAACATCACTTGAACTGGATAAGGTAGAAGATGCAGAGGATAAGGGACCAGATGAAGAATTCGAAGAGTGTTTACTTAGACGTGTTTCAGAGGTTCTACTTCTGGCTTGGCTTATTACTGTGCATTCTTTGGAAACATTGTTGTTGCATTTATCCAGTTGTTGAGGGCCAACTAGCAAAGTTACATCATTTCCTGAGGAAGAAAGAAAAAGTTGGTTTATTGCAGTGCCCGTCTTTCTCTTAATGACCATTTCATTTTTATGAAGACCTGCATAGTTATTCACCGAGCTTCAGTCATTGAACAGTGTAGCCACAAAATAATCAGAATCCAATAAACTATCCAGAATGGAAGAGGGATTGTTCTCATGGAGCAAAGAAGCTTGAGGAGATTTGACAGAGGTGTCCAAGTTCATGATAGATTTAGATAGGGTAAACAGAGCAAAGTTGCACCCATTAGCAAATGATTGAAGGGTCAGGGAAGACAGATTTAAAATTCTGCGTGGCACAGGGGGGATAGAAGGAAAATCAAAAGTAGTTAAGATGTAGAATGCAAGGATGGCAGAAAGTATGACCTCCTTCTGTACCAACACAATTATATGATTCTAACACACAGTGAAACAGTACCCCCATTAACCTCGGACATGTCATTGTTGAAATACCTGCCAAGGTCATTTTAGTCATATACTTGAGAAGAAGTGCAGGGCAGAAAGAATGCTCCAACTATAGGACAACACTTTAATGCTTGTTGAGGAAAAACACAAAATCTGACTTTCAGTCCAGGAAGGATTCAGAGATATATGATTTATATAAAGAAACAAAAAATTGAATTTTTACTTTAAATGTCAAAATTAAATTGAGACCATTACGATGCATCACTGGTTCTTCACAGTGCAGTATTTTAGGGATAGATAATTTGACAATTCAAAATTATACTATGTTCTGAAGATAAACCTTATTTTGAATACATCAATTTCTAAATGTAACTTAACATTATGAATATATTTGAAGGGTCTCATCTGATTCCAAATTATTAGAAAATGCAAAGTGGTACCATGTGAGATTAAAGTTGGGCATGAATTACAATCTAAATACTGGTATGAAGGGGCCAGAGTTCAACTGAAATAATTTTGCTTTTATTCAAAACCATGACTTTTTTAGTCAATTGACCAAGTGATACCTAATAGTATGGATTTAAATCAATCAGGAAAAGGGGACATTTAATGATCAGCAAGTTAGAATTGAATACAGGTAATAATTGCGATGAAAGATGACAAGTTAGTTAAGTCAAGGAAGTAGATTAAGAAGAGAAACTAGAAGAATGGTATTAATGGACTGGAGGTTAAACATCCTAAAGCATTATACACAATGGAGCATTAAAAAAAAAACAAATTTGGTAACATGGTCCATGCTGGTAACAAAGATTACAATACAAATAGTCATCCTGAATAATATAAATGCAAAGGAGGGGCTGCTGATCTTTATGAAAATACTTAAGCAAATATGTGTGGAATATGAACAAAATAAATGGATTGTGGATCGATATAAGGGAAGACACTGGTTATTGGGAACCGTTGTAAGTGATCAAGGCAAAGAAAACAAAGGGACCTGTCATGTCCTCAATCTCCCAAAGTGCATCACAACTTTTCACATCAAAAGAAAATTCCAGAGGGGTGGGGGCTGGCGGGTAATTTGGGAGCCAATACCTTACTTCTGCCGTTTATGCTAGGCTTCTGTGAGGTCCAAATGCATGATTACAACCACAGACAGAGTCATGAAGATTTGCCCCAATGTTCAAGCTACAAGTGCAGATAATGAGCCAGATCTTCCAATGAATAGCAAGTTGCCTAAGTTTGCCAACTGCACACGATCAGGAATACACCATTTCTTCTCGTGCACTCCAGGACACAATCTCCTAAC
This sequence comes from Pristis pectinata, assembly GCF_009764475.1. Lineage (NCBI taxonomy): Eukaryota > Metazoa > Chordata > Chondrichthyes > Rhinopristiformes > Pristidae > Pristis > Pristis pectinata. The sequence continues at coordinate 31,281,982 of NC_067417.1, read as the reverse complement.
AGGTGATAGCAACCATCAGATCAGCAAAGCCCTGCACCACACAGGGAGTGTATTACCATAGCGGACCGACTCTAGCCCTGAATTGCCTCAATACCTGGTAAGGCCCTGGCCCAGGTTCAGCAACTACAAATGCTGTCAAATAGCTAGTAGCATTACAGAGTGCTGTGGAAGTATTTTAGCAATGTCAGGTTTTTTTTTTCTTTTTAGCAGTCGCTCAAATGACCCATTCCAGTTCTGAGTGTCCAAGGTGGCTGATGAAATGGCTGTTTATGCTTGGCATGTGCTCCTGATTCATGGACTTGAGTGTCTCAATGCCAACTCAAATACTCCATCTTCATTTTGAGCAGTCATAGGTCTGGGATTTCCAGAGTTAGTGGAGATCTTGCACTCTCTCAAGAAGATTGACAACATCCACAAATCTTTTCCTGTCTATGTGGTCAGCTCTTGCCACAACAGAGCTCAGAATAGTGTGTGTTTTTCAGGAGTCTGGTGACAGGCATGTGAATGAATGATAAGACCTGCTAATGGAGCCAACTGAGTGCATTTAGGGCCAGAATGCAGGGATGTCAGCTTGTGCAATGACGCTGAAGTTGGTTCAGTTACTCTGCCAGTGCACTTGCAGGAGACACTGTTGGTCGTATCCTTCTATTACTTTGAGGTGATTGGTACAAGTAGTATCAGAAGCAGGGTCTTGTTGTATACCTTTATTGGCAAACAGTAATGTTGTACAATGGGAGCAGGTTGCTAAAGGACATTTGTTTTGCAGATATACAGTGCAAAGCCCAATCTCGTTTAGTTCAGTAACATTGCTGATAATCCTCTTATAACAAGACAGATTCCTGTAAGCAGCCAAATTTGAGGATGCTCTACGGTCCATTTCAATTGACAAGAATCAAAAACAGCAGTCAACATAGGACAGGTAATAATGTTGTCCTGCTCCCTCCATTTCTCTTGGAGTTGGCAATCAATGAAAATTTTATCCACTGTGCCTCTGGATGGCAGTGTCCAAGGAGAGCCACATTTGGAGTCTTTCAGAACTTCGTTTGTTTTCTGCTTTCTGTTTCTGCTGTATTTTTGTTTCAGGGCCAGGCTAAGAGCGCTTTAGATGTTGGTCAGTCCAAAAGTCATCATGGGTTTTGCAAGCATCCTTGCAACTTCTTGCTCCATAGGTGCCAGTCATCAGATCTTTTTATAGTCCACGTGCCAGATTAGATTCTCAAATTTCCAACAATCATTACCCTCCTTTTTGTTTATGCTTGAAGCACATTGTTCTTTGTTTATTTGTAAGTGAAATATCATTGAATTGATGATTGAATGTTCCCAAATAGTGATGTGCGTTTTTTCAAGAAAAACTGATGTCAATTCATAAACCTTGCCATGCTTAAATAAGCAGGTTACCCAATATGGAGCCAATCTAAGTTTGAGGTAGTTAAAACAAAAAACACAGATTAAAGGAAGGTGTCAGGGAGAACTCCCCACCACACTCCATTAGGATGGTAAAATGGCTCACTGGATTTGCTTTGGGGCCGGGCCCCTGTTCAGACCTAGAGACCAAGCTTCTCTGCACACAGTGGGATGAATGAACTCTCATCTATGATAGTGGGTATAATCTGGGAACCAGAACATCAACACCTGAGCAGGGCTAAGCACAGCTCCGATTGGCAGAAAGCACGAATGTGCTCCTGGTGTTCAGAGGTCCAGGTGTGCCAACTCCACTTTCCTGACTGCCAGTGGCCTTCTGCTAATGCAAGGCCTAAAGATTCTACTGGGGTGTGATTCAATGTCAATCTCCAGTGTCACTACAGAGGCCCCTGTTAAATTGGGGAAGGCTTTTCAGAGGACATACACATTAGTATGTGTACATACACACTTAGATGCCATCAGGACACATGACATAAATTTCAGTTATATGGCAAACATTTTCTCCTCCTCCCCCCCCCCCCCCCAACACGCACACACATGAAAAAGAGCTTGCCGACATAATTAAAAATGAAACAATTATGAGAAAAGGAATAAAAGTCAAAAGAAAACAATATTCAATTTATGATCTTCAAAGGATTTTCTTATATATTAGAATAATTTACTTAGAACATGCCTACCATTAAATGAAGAATCGCCACTGTTCTGTGATCCCCAGTGCTCCTGTATCCAGGTCCTGTAGTCAGCAACTTCTTGGGTTACTCTGATTATTCGACCCAATATACTGATAAAATATTGTGTATTTAATAGCTAATTCTATCAAGGTGAATTGTAATGTCTTACAACAGATATCAAATTGCATAACAACAGCCCCTTACCTTTCACATTCTTTGTTTGGATAAAACTTTGCAATTGGAGACACGGCGTGACTGAGAACAACAAAGGCATAATCAAAGGCTTGCTTTACCTGCATGGCACCATACGAACTCCTACCAACATCATTTCCTTCAGAAAGAAAGAAAGAATCAATAATTAAACACTGTATGCACGCTGTGTGTAAAAATAATTTCAAGATACAAACAGACAATTTCATTTCACTAAATCAAAGCATATATTTTAAAGTACAGGTGCCTTGCTACTACATGTAAGAATTGAGGCAAAGAAACAAAATACATTTAGAGGGAAGCTGGATGAACAAATGAGGGAACAGAAAATGACAGGGTAAGATGAGAGTCGTACAGAAGCTGCACGATTACACAGGATATCATCTTCTCTTTGGCACTCTTCTGTGTGATTTGTTTCCACTTCAGAGGGTGATTTGTTTCCACTTCAGTTCAATAGGTTCTGAGGTGGCCAAGGAGGCCAGTGTTGGCTTTGCAGACTTCACCACTAATGGTCCAGGAGATGTTTGACAAGACAGGCTAGTGAGCAGTACGAGAGGTGGTGGGCCCTTTCTGCCTTTTTCACTAGCCTTCTCTGAGATAAAAATTAGAGGTTCTCAGTGCCCTCTCTCTATTATCTGGTCACAGGCCAGGAATTCTGCAAGTTTATCAGTATGTCAAGATGTTACATATTTTTAAAGAATATCCTTGAATCATTTTCTTTGTCCTCCCGTAACCTCTTGCCATGAAGGAACTCGGAGTATCTACTTCAAGGGTCTGGTGTCAGACGTGCAAGTAATGTAGTCTACCCTTCAGAGTCAGTTGAGTGTATTTAGAGCAATGTTGGGATGTTTACAGTCCAAGGCAACGTAGGTGGCAACTCTCCAGAGCTTTGACGAGCCTGTTGTAGGCAGTCCATGCCTCTGGAGGGCATGGATCACTGTTACTTGGTAGACCATGAAACAAAGGTTGAGGTTTTGATCTTTGCATACTGTTCCTCCGATGGCTAAAGACTATGGAGGTAGATGATGAATTTGATCATCAATATCTGCATTACTGCAATTGTCAACTGGAAAACAACAAGGCCTCTGGAGTAGATGTTATACTGACTAAAGTTCTAAAACTTGGTGAAGAGCATCGTTCTCAGCCTTATCTCCAACATCTGGAAAGAGGAGGACATGCCAGACATTCTCAAAGATGCTTTAAGTTATTACCATCATTCCATAAAAAGAATGGGTGCTCGACTGTTGGCACAGACTCGGTGGGCTGAAGGGCCCACCGTTTCTGTGCCGCAGCCATGACTCTGAGAGACAAATCCGATCGCAATAAGTACAGACGAGTCTCCCTGCCCACTGTCATAGAGAAAATAGTTGCAAAGTTCTTCCCAAATCATCTGCCCCCTTTCGCTACAGAGCTGTTCCCCAAATCACAGCGTGCATTCCACTCATCTAGTGGTATCATGGATACGACTTCCACTGCACAAAAACTCTGAAGAGAAATGCAGGGAGCAGTATCAATATATGGCCTTCAACTGTGGAGAATCCTTCTCAAATTTCATCAGCGTGAGAAGTTCCAATCAAGGTTTGTTACATGATTCTAACCAACTGGTCTACTACAGTAGCAATTCCAGTGCTAGCAAGAATATGCTTGCACTGGAAATGGTACTTTAGTAACTGTAGACTACACCTCCCAGTCCAGATGAAGGGTTGTGACCCAAAATATCGACTGTCCATTTCCCTCCACAGTTGCCGTCTGACCCACGGAGTTCCCCAGCATCTTTTTTTTCCCCTCCAGATTGCAACATCTGCAGACTTTTGTCTCTGAATAATTTTGTGGCTTTTGCTTCATCGACATTCAAAACAGTTACAAATCCACCAGTTACAGCAGTACTTGGTAATCATCTCCATGTAATTTTTGATATGAATTGGAAAACACTTGTGTGTCACTGCAAATACATGAAGCTATTAAGGAAATTTTAGTCCTTAAACTATAAAAACAAGAATCAAGTGTACCTTGCTGAAGTGGATCCTCAATATACAACATTGATGGCCTGTATCCATCAGTCATATTTTTTTGCACTTCATCTTTAGCAACATATGAGCCACCATCATTTATCCGTATACCAGTCTTCAGATAATTAAAATGCCTTCCATAGAGTTCAAAAAATTCAATTAGAAGCACTCCAAGATTAGCATCACAGCTGTCGACATCATCTCGAGAATGTAACTACAAGCAAAGGAACAATACGAAATAATTTAGACATTTTCATTTTGCAAAATACAAAAGCAGCTTTTATTTTTTGTAAGATTAAAAAAGTCTTCTTTCAGTTACTAATTCTATTAATGTGATCTACAGATTTAACTATAACTTGCACAAGAGTGCCTGGGTCAACTGAACAGAAAGATGTAAAGAAGGATAGGATTTATTCAAATCTACAAAACATTTTATGTGGAAGCATCTCTCGTTTAGGATCTCAAATGGGAAAGAACAAGTCATAGTCTAAAATCAACAAGCAGTGATGGAAAATGCAGTCTCTGCATTGAAGTGATGCACAAAAACAAGGCCAACTGTTTATTATCCAGTTGGTTTTTACGAATAATAAAAAAATAATGTAATTACTCGATGATACATTGACACTTAAGGCTAAACTTTACTCAGTCAAGAAATTCATCCTTGATTGTTTATAGTAAATACATAATATTACTAAATCAGTGTAATCAAATTTTGGATATTGAGCATAATGCACAACTGCTACATTATTGCGTTATCACAAAAACAAATTACAATCCCTGAGAATACGAGGAGAAAATAGGGTTATGTTGTTTATTTTCAACAATGTGTTGAGAGTTTTCTAGATCAATATGTTTTAGAATCAAAAATAAGACATCATAGTAACAAATAACAACCATAATTAGTTAATCTGATTTTGAGAGAATATTTTGAGAAACAGTAGCAAGGAGGAATATAGCCTTTCAAAGGCTGATACATGTTGAACTAACAGACTTGCAAAATGAATAAAATTAAATTCTGTTTCAATAGTAGAGAAAGAGGATAAAATATTTCTGATACAAGTGAATGTAGTAAATAAGTCAGGTTGGGGGACTTAGTGAATTTAAGGTTTAAAAAAGGTAACAGGAAAATAATGTTCAAGTAATCTTGCCGAGTTTGAGGTCCCTAAATTGCAGGTAAGTGAACATCTACAGATGCCGTCTATATGGACTTCCAAGAACCTCGTGGAGAAAATGTCAAAAAAATTAGAGCAGACACATAACCTTAAGACATAGCTTAATAATTGGTTGGGTGATTCATTTTGTAATTGGCAGGATGTGACAAGTGCTGATCCCAAGGAATCACCAAACTAAACAAAGGAAGAGAGAGCAATATAGAGTTCCACAGATAACACTAAATTAAGAAGCATACTAAGTTATGTTGATGGATATTAAAAGTGGCAACAGGAGGATACTGACAAATTAAATGAGTGGGCAAAATGTTTTTAGATGGTTATCAATGTGAGGAATATTCAAGGTCATCCACTGGTGATCCAAGTAAGAAAAACTATTTCTGATTAATGAGAAATCAAGACCTCGAGAACAAAGAGATCCAAATATTCAAGCTCACAAAACATTTACAGCTAGCATACTGCCTAAACAAGTAAATCAAAAGGCTAATTGAAAATTGACTTTCATCACAAGGAGAATACAAACATGACAAGTAACAATGGCATTTCGTATTGAGTATCCTATGATAACAAAATCACTTCAAGGAATGGGAATGGGGAGAAAGAAAAGGCAGTTGGAGAAGGTGAAAGTGAGAAAAATAAAGTGAGAAGCTAAAGAGCAAGCCAGAAATGACGAAAGGGACACCAAGCAAAAGGTACACAGAAGTTCTTTTTCACCTGTAGAAAACTAACAGCCATTAGGAATAGACTGTAGGAACCAATCCCGCCTGTGAACACTTCATTTAGATCTCTTTGTAGTAAGAATTGCTTCAGCACCAGAACCAGTTTTGGCAGCACAGGAAACTTCTACAAATAAATCAGAGGTTTATTAGATGTAACTGGAAAATGTCACCTGATCAAAATAATGATCACCCTTCACAGAGCACTAAGAAATATGAAATAAAATACAAAGAACATGGAAAGAAGAAACAAAGTCCAGCCATTCTGACCAAATGGTCAATGTTTTGCTCCAAAAGAATCTCTTCTCATTCTAATTTAACTCTATTCCATTCTTCCCATGTTCACTTAGTTTTGCCTTATAATCATCGATCTAATTTGTCTCGACTCATTATGGTGGCATGTTTCCCATTCTCAACACACTTAGGGTAAAATGGTTTCTCCTGAATTCACTTGGATTTATAAGTGATCATCTTACAGTTAAAGAACCTACTTGTGATTGTCCCCAAACTCCCAATGTGTTCTTTAGATTTACTCAATCAAATTATTAAATAAGTGTTAAATATATCCATTTGAGTTACCCTGCTGAGAAAGAAGGATCTACAGTCAGGATTAACATACAAGATTAGCTCTTGTACTGAAGATAAAAGTTGCAGCATTTTCAATTTCTCAGTTCTGGTATTATCCTTGTAAACTTTTTCTCTACCATTTCTCATACATTTTATCCTAACTTAAAATGAAGAGAGTGTGCGCAAAATTTCAATATCTAACCAAAATTTTGACCTTTAACAACTTCATTGATTTTCATTTCCTTCCAGCTTCTATATATTCCTCAACAACTTGTTAGGATAGCTTTAGCGATTTGTGGATCTCTCTAGATTGCATTTCTCCTCCACTTCATTTAGACTCTTTTCCAATAAATATCTGGCCTCTGATTCTTCCAAATGAATTCGATCATTTCATATTTTACCCATGTTGAAATTTCAATTGTCAGCTCATTTTGCACTTTCCCTGTTCTTCCTCAATATTAAGTAAAATCCTCAATTTGGGGTGCTACACAAAATCCAATTATAATTATAAACCCAACTACCAATCAATTATGCAAGTATTGGAGAGCAATGACCTCAACACTGTTGCTTCTGTGAAACCATTTCCCACCTTTTGATAGAATAAAGAAATAACTATATAGGCTGTTTTCCTACTTTGTACATAGTTTGCTATCCATTTTGCTACTTGTCCCCAGACTCATGACATTGACACACCTTAAATCATGACTCTGTATTCAGTACTCAATACTCCAATATATTAGATTTACTACAGTTCTTATCTACTCTTGTTACTTCTTCCAAAGAATTCAATAAGCTTTGTCAAACAACATTTTTGTGAAATCTAACCTGACCTCTAACTTTACTTGATGGATGTTTTCATAGTTCAGCAGATTCAATTGGTAATTATAATTTAATTTCAACAGTTCAGAAGTTACTTTTGTGTAACACTTCTACACATGCAGGAAGAGAGATAAACTGAGCAAATATAAATCCGTCAATGTATTGCTAGTTTTTAAGGAGGCCAACGTATTTGAGTTTCAAAAAGCTTAAATTAAAATACAACCAGATCAGATGCCAATTACAGAACAGGAAACAGGTACAAATAGATATCAAGTTAAAACATAAATTTGTTGAACGTCTCTCAAAAAAAAATGTAAGACAACAGAAGATCAAAAAATACTTAATGAAAAAACAGTACAGAATGATTCAGGTTGGCAATGTACCTTGGCAAAGACAGTTGAAATTTAATACTTGAATGGATATTAAACCATGAGCATAAAGCGAATCGAATTGAACAGAATAATTTGAAAATGAACTGGAGTTGCCATGGAGAGAAAGAGGAGCTTGTTACTTTTAGTATCAAGACAATACTTTCCAAAGCACTTTTTCCTTGCTCTATGACTATGACTCTAATATGACAAATGGGCACATGGGCAAGAATGTTCAATTCCATTCACCCTATAATAAACAATGTATACAAGTACTTATAGAATAGACAGGCAGGAGCAAAAAAACTGATCAAGTCTAATAGTCTGTGCTCTGGAGCAATGTTCAAAGTCCAGAAGGAATATGCATGATTTACAAAGTACCAAGCAACATAGATCAGGTAAAGCTGATATATTAACCAGGATTTTGCAGTAATAATGGCAGAGCTATTGGCACTCTCTGTAACTTCTATAGTAAACTTTAAGCAACCTCCAGTGTCTATACATATACACTTAAACATTGAAACCAATGTTGTATAGCAGCACAGATGGTTGAGCTGCTGCCTCACAGCTCCCATGACTCAGGTTCAATCCTGACCTCCAGTCTTGTCTGTGTGGAGTATGCATGTTCACCCAGGTACTCCCACATCCCAAAGAAACACAGGTTGGAAGGTTCATTGACCACTGTAAATTACATCTCCTGGGTAGATGTGAGTGGTAGAATATGGGGGGGCAAAAAGGAGGAATTGATAGGAATGTGAGAATAGGTTACAGGGAAAATTAATCGGGGAATGGGATTGCTCTGAGCCAACACAGCCTCCTTCTATATCCGAAGGAAACGTAGTAAAATATGTTAATTCGGCATTTGCATTCAGCACATACCCTGGCCTGGATGCGATGAGCCAATCTCACTGACTTTCTGCACCATGTGCTGGGCAATGAGAGGTAGAAGAGTACTTTAGTCCTGCCTCAGAACACCAAAACAACCTTTGACAGGAAACAAAATGTGAGGGGTGGAAAACGGGACTTGACCTCGTGTCAAAGCCTGCAACCCTTTTTTGGGACAAGTTTAAAGAGGTGCATTAAGTGATATTTATTAAACCCTATCTTGAAAAATTAATTGCATAGTTGTGGAACTTCATGCATTAAAAAAAATTGTCTATTCTGCCAGGATTTTTTTTCTTTCTTCTGTTTGTCCTCCATCCCTCTACCAATCCCATCTGCTTCCTGTACATTTTGCGAATAAATATATGTATTTCAATTTTTTTTTTAAAACCTCCAATTCTCTGGGGATATTTCACCTAGTTAGTTGAAGAACCTAACTAACATTTTTCCAACTCAGATGCCACAAATCCCCTGCAGAGAACATCACAATGAAAGATATCAGATTTGTGGAAACTTCTGACAAGCCCATAATAAGTCTAGGGGAAGCTGTGCATGAGGTAAATAGAGAGGAGAAAATTCACATCAATACTTTCAATTTATGTGAGAAAGACAAATAATAGTACTCATGAATTTAAATTAGTACAAAACTGATTTAAAATAGTTTACTGTTTTTTTTCTTGGAAAAAGCAATAAATGATTTCTTCAATCAACTGGTAAGGACAGATATAAATAAAAGTTCCACACTGAGGATCAATGCTTTAGTGTGAGAGTTCAGGTGTCCAATTGGCCTTTGTTGTTCATAAAGGATTCTTCCCAAATATCAAATAAAAAGCAAGTGCAAAGAAATATTTTTAACTTTGCTGTATTATATCCATGAAACAGAGAAATGAAGCCATATCTATACTCAGATTACAATTACATTGGCTAGATTAGTAATTTATATCAGTGGCTAACCAAACTGACGTCCCATCTCCCCTAGTTTTAGTACAAGATATCATGACACAATTTCAAACACTGGAGGAATCTACTATTGTACCTGATGATTTATCCCTAACAATGAATAAATCTATACCAAAGAAAATGTAGATTCTCATACCTTGATAAATTCACGGATAAGCTGAGCAGCCTTAACTCCATTTTGTACATTGAAGCTGATGTCCACTTTTACTTCAGTATAAGAATCCATGAGTTTGATAATAGGCACCTGATGCATCAAAAAAGTTATACCAAAAATTACATGAATTTACTCAAGAAATCTTTAAAAGAGTGAACTACATTTCTTAAAATATAATTCTACTCTTTCCAAAAAATATTCATCAAAGTTGATGTGCTGCTCACTCACAAATCAAAATACATAGCATGACATTACCAAGTTGTAATCAAAAAACACACTCTCTCCCCATCCCCAAATTTGTCAACATTCAAGTAAGGATATCCAAATTTTAGACATAAGCCATTTTAGTCCCTTACACACAGCAAGCCACTCCACAAATTCCAGCCAACACTTGGGTAGTTCAACTGTGCATTAATTTTTACTTACTGGCTTTAGTTTGAATACCGTGGCCAATCAAGTTTGGAATAGGGCCTGCATGGGGTAAAATTAGCAGTGTACTTACTGACACATAGCTGCTTATCTTGCACCCGGCGCCATTTTAACAATCAGCACTTCAGAATCAGTCAAGTATTCCACGAGAGGCAGGAAGGAACTCATGAATGACATGCAAACCAAGATCCTATGATGCAATTAGGATCACATGATATTGAAAAATATTATACCCACCACTAGGTAAAACCTAGCAGGATTGCTTTTCATAGCTAACTCCATGGACTTGTATCATTGGTTTCTGTAAGCTGGCTGGAGTTTGTGATTTTTAAAAATTTTGATTACTACTTTTATATGATATTTCTTTTTGTTTACTTGCTGTTAATAAGCAGTGATATTTTATTATGGGTGCTGCTGTTGCTTAGGAAGGGCAGAAGGAAAAAGAAGAGCAGCTGAATCTCAGCCATCCAGGAACTGCAGCAGACAAGTCTCTGAGAATACAAGAAATAATGCAATAACCTTATAGATTAACCTTATAGATAAATAAGGCCTAATTTGTCCAACAGCATCTATAGGAAAAGAGTGGCATTTAAATATGCCCAAGGTGGCTTTGCTTCTTAAACAAAGTTGCTGCTGACCTCAGCAGCCTTGAGAGAGGGATCTTTTGGCCATCTGCCTTAACTTCTTCACCTCTGGATCATTCCAGGATGTTATCTGGAACAGTGTATATAGCACAAGTGCAAGACCACGAGAGTTAGCCAATGTAGTATTTACCACAAGTTAGCCAATGCAGTATCTACTTTTACCAAACCACATCTGTACATTCATTTTCAGAACAATGACAACAGGCAAGATGAAATTGCCTCCAAATATACAGCAATGGTGGGTTTTCCTCGAGTGCAGGGTGTAATTGATCACATTCATTTTGCTAACAGGGATCCTCAGAAACAATCAGAAACCTTCAGTCACAACCAGAAGCTTCACTCAATTAATATGCAACGCAAGTTTGACTAGAATAAAAGGATCATGCATATCAATGCCAAGCAGTTCGTGATACATATATTTTATGCAAATCAAACACTCCCCGCCTTTCCAACCCGTCAGAAATATTTGTAGCATTTGGGGACATGAGTGACCAATTAATACCTGCGATTTTCCCTTGGAGTTCCACAATATCCAAGGAGCTCTTTACAATATGATCCTTTGTTAGTTTCCTATAGTATTGTGGCTTGCTGCATTCTGCATACGACTGCTAGCCAGTGAAAATGTCAATTGGGGAAACATGGAGCAAAAATCTCAAGATAAGTTAGATAGAGGCAAAGGAAAAGCAGAAAAGTTGGGGCATCTTGCAACCATTGATGCACTGGATGCACTCAATGATTCAGGTGAACCACACAGTTCCCTGCCATAAAAACTGAAACCAACATCTTCAGTATTCCGCAGTCTTTATAACCTGTATGGTACACTATTAAAATCTTTCACATTTTGCATCAATTATTGCTGATACTCAGAAGCTATCAAACAAACATACCGCTGACCAATCTGACAAAAGTGGTGAAGGTTTTACTGCAAATCCAAACAAAATCATTTGCTTCAAAACATCAACTAGGTATCAACTTGTAATATCTTTTAGAAAGAAGAATGTCATACTTTGTTATTTCCATTAGGTTCTCCTCTGGTAAAGCTACAGTAGAGCTGCTGCTGATGGTGATGTCAATTTCTTAAGTTGCTTGTGCCCAAGGAATTCTAGCTTGAAAGGGCTACAGACTGTACACTCTTGGTTGTAGTCTGACCCTCCTCCTCTGAAGCACCATAGAAGTACTGGTTAAGGTGGAGGTGAGTGAACTGATCTGCTGTAGCCTGCAGAGACAATACTCACCTACTCTGTAGCACTATCAGCATTACCCTTGTGCCTCAGTAACAATGGAATGCAGGAAATGAGTGGTACCTGGCAAAGCCTCTACCATCTGGAGCATCAGTATCCATAAGTGAAACAGACATCAGTGTCCAATGTCTGCATGGGAGCCTTCTAAACATCTACCAAAGCCGCAAGGTAGAGCCTCCTGCTTTGATGGTACAGTTGCAGTGATCTGGAAAGGGCCAGATTCTCCAACATAGATCGTAAAACTGAAGTCCGATACAACAGAACTTGACACACAACAAATGTAGACTCCTCCATGTTCTGTGAAGTATTCAAACTCATGCAATCACTGGGTGTCCCTTGAGAATTTTTCTTTTCATAACGGGGGTCAGAAGGTTTACAATCATGACCTATTCAGCAATGCTGGCAGAACACTTGCTCCTCCCTTGTGTGTCCCTCCTACTAGCATCTACTCCCACTTCCTTTTCACCTACACCTTCTAATACTATCTACCTCACATGTGGTACAAATCCTTTGCCGGTGTTTGGCAGGGATGAACATTTCACTGCTTTTCCTCAGGAAAGTTGTCATTCTCTGGCAAGTCTTCTTCCAAGTGCTCCTTGAGTAGATTTTTACTGCTAGAAAGAACGAGAGTTAAGATGGCACAGAGACTTGACAGGAAAAATTTGACCAAACAGAGCTAGCTGAAGGTGAGATTGATTGAGGCATATCATGAGATACAAGTAATTAGCAGTCATCCTGCTTAGAAAGAGTGCCAGCTACCTTCACTGCTGCTTTATCTTGGTGCCCCTTGACCTATAGTGCCTCCTGTTTCATCTTTAAGTGCGTGATCTTTGTTGTTTCATTCTTTGGTATTGGGCAATGTTCTTTGTTCCTCGTTCTCAGACAAGGGAGTTACAACTGATGAGCACATGTAGGACTTTCAAATGCACTGGATAAACTGTTAGAGACATTCAGCAAGATGTGGAGAATCTATTGATAAACGGATACAGTCAAAATGGGAACTGGAACTCAGCTGAATTATTTAGATTTTTGGAAATATTTTAATGATTTAAAATCTTTTGAGTGGAACTTAACCTTAAAAAATTAAGTTCATGGCACAAATATAGATAAGCAGATTTGGTTAATAGCCACTAAAGGTGTGGTTATGTGACAGTACACAAAGTTGTGAAATGAGTATTCCAGGATACTTGACATTTCAACAGGACTGAAAGGCAGAAAAATGGGTAGCCCTGTGGAAAAAAAGAATGACAAGGACAGCAATGAGGAATGAGCAGGAAATATAATCAGTATGGATGGAGACAAGAGATAAACACAAAAACAAAAAAAAAATGATAGTCGTCACTTATAGATCTCTTAGCATTAGCAAAATGATTGGGTACAGTTTTATATAATAAAGAAGCTGTAATAAAGGTATGAAGGATGAGGCAGCCAAAATAGATTGAGGTTAGGTTAAAAGAATGATTGCAAATATTTTTGAAAATTACATTATGTAACAAATGTAAATTCCATTGAGAAATAAAAGCTCGACAGGAAAAGTAATTGAACTGTTTCTTTCCATACATTCATTCACCAGAAGTGGATATAACAGCAACATGGCAGTTACTCTCAATCCCTAATTTTTCCTGAACTGAGGAATCAATTTTTAAGAATACTGGGTCTGGAGTCATAAACAGGCCAAACTGGGTAACGACAACAAGTTTCCTTTGCTGAAATGACATTAGTGACCGTATGGGTTTTACAAGAATCCAGTTATCAAGACTTATGGAAATAAAGTTTTTAAAAAATGCCAATTTAATTAGTTGAATTTAAATTCTGCTATTGCTATTGTGTAATTTGAAATCCTTATCTATAGTCCAGAACTCTGGCAAATAGCCTTGTGACTTAAAAAGAAAAGCTTATAAATGCTACTAAATAAATAGTGAAAAAATTTATTGGATTAAAGTCTACTAGTTCCTACATGGCCTATGCTTTCTAAAGAGGTGGCTGCAGAGATAATGGATACATTGGCAGGGATCATTCAGTATTCATTGGATTTTGGAATGGTGTCAGTGGACTGGATGGCATCAAACAGAACCCTGCTTTTCAATAACGGATATAAAGATGAAATAACGAACTGCAAACCAGTTTCAAGACAAATGATAGGCCTGTTAGGATTCGGTTGAGGAAAAAATTCTTCACAATGCACCTTTGGAATTGTCTGCCCCAGAGGGCTACAGATTTTCGTAGTGAAGACAAGGATCAATAAGGTTTTCGACAATAAAGGAAAGCAAAAGAAAATGGGTGGGAAAATGGAATGAAATTCAAGTGTCAACAATGATCTTTTTGAACAGTGGGACATCCTTAAAGGGCTGCAAGCACATTCTTGTTCCTTTCACATACATTCTTATGTAATGAAGTCATTGATTTTTAAGTGGTGCAAGTATTAACAGAGAAAGGAATCATGAGGAGACTTGCTGGTTTTGCATCAGACATGAGATGAGGAAGGTACCCTGTTTGTGGAAGCAATGAAGGCAGCAAGCAACAGTGTTGAGTTTGAGAATGAAATTTAGAATTGGGAGTGGGAGTGAGAATGAGATGGTCATTTATGCCACTGGGATTGGCACTGATGGATGTGGCAAATGCCTTGAATCCTGAAGAGACAGACTGGGATCACATGCAATGAAAGAGAAAGGGAGAGCTGGACTCACCATTTGCTGGTCTATATGATCAGAATCCTGTCCTGTTCTACATCAAGTCTTTATTCTTGGATTGACGTTCCTGCAACTCGTCTTCCGAAATCTTTAAAGCCTCCTTTAGTAAGGCTGTTTGATATCCTGGTGACCTTGTTGGAAAAGCACTTGCCAACTGTCCTGACCTCTATCATAGTGCTGCTAGAGAGGCACCTGAAAATTAGATGCAACCTTCCCCCTTATTCTACCCATTTCCAGTGGCTTGAAGAAGCGGTGTCAGAAGCAAAAAGTGTTTAAATTCGATGAGCCCCACCTCTTTGCAAGAAGACTATCTCCTCTAAATGCAATGCCTCATTATGTGCAAAACGTTGGTCAGATGGCCAACTCTTAGCTCAGTTTCACTGGTCTTATTCCAGTGATTTCATTCAGGTGCATGGTCTGCCTCAAAACTCAGTGTATCAATCCTACTCTGTAATACCAATATCCCTTTTACTGTGCAACTGAACTGGTTCTTGAATCACAACAAATCCTGTGTCTTAGCACTCTCCAGCCTTTTTAAGCAAGGACAAAACCAATAGTTCTGGGGAAGAAAAAAAGTCTTTCAAGTACTTACAGTTGCTTTGTCCAATACTTTCACAGAGCTCTGATCAGCTATGCTGTGTTTCTTAAGCGCTTCCTCCAAAGTCCACAGTGGTGGAGTCTCCCATTTCCCAAATACCACCAAGTCAATATCACTGAATAATAAAGAATGAAAAACAGTACTGAATTATTGTTAACTCTAATTAAATATTTAAATCTATTGGAAAACTACACTCTACAATTTTCATTATATTGTATAAATCTGAAGACAAAGAGAATGCAAAATGAAGGCATTTCAAGTATTTTCTAAGCTTTAGAAACAAATAGGAACAAAAACTAGTCAAGTGAATTCAGTATTGAACATACTCCAAAATTAATATGGCACATGTTCGCATCAGTCTTTATCTAATTGACTGAAATCAGCCAGTCGCCCATGCAGAATGTTCACTTATAAATTTCATCATGTAGCAAAAACAAAACATGCCAGCTGTTTCACTGATATTAATATTCATCCAAATCAATACAACTGAGCATTTTTATATGAATATGTCAGTGTTGTCAAGTAATTTTACTCGCTTTTTGAATTGTTCCCGATTGGCAACTTTAATCAGAGCAAGAGATCAAACTGAATTAAAGACAATACAATATCTTGAGAACGATGTACTTTGACAGCTTCACAGCTTAAAAAGGAAGAAATATTTTTAGTATCTTCATCATTTTTCTACCTCCACTCTATCCAAGAGGTTGGTTGAGAAATACTAATATTCTCAATATTTTCAACTGTTTCTCTCCCTCCAGAAAAATTTACTTAGAAACTTCAACTTAAATTTGATTTTCTTTCCAACAAAAATTACTATGAAGGAAGATTCTCTCTCACTTACTGGATGTTGCAGTTTTCCATCACACTTAACATCTAAGATCTCAGCAGGTCACACCAGCATCTGTGGAGAGAAAAACAGTTAACATTTCAGGTCGATGATCTTTCGTGACTGTTCTGATGAAATGTCATCAACCCGAAATGTTAATTGTTTCTCTCTCCACAGATGCTTTCAAACTTGCTGAGTATTTCCAATATCTGTCTTGTATCCAATTCCAGCATCCACAAAAAAAATCATTCTTATTAGAAATATAATCTCACAGGTTTAAGCAATTAGCATTAATTTTCTCTGTATCAAACAATAAACAAATTAATGATTAATTGATTTCAAAAGAGTGTCTTTTTTAAATATAACTAACCAGTCTCTCTCTTCACTAACCTTGTCCCCATTTCCAAGTTTCGGTTTTTAATAAAGACTAAAACAGGTGTATAATCAGAAATCACAAAACACCTCTCCCATGTTCAAAAAAAAGCAACAGAATTTTTGGCACATTGAAACATTTTAAATGTGACCACATACAGATTAACAATAAAAGTATTTCTTAAAATATATTTGTTAAATGAATTTGACAATGCACTGTCAAAATGGCAATCAACATATACCAACCACAACCCCCCCTTTGCAGGCCTACTATTGCTGTTTATTGATTTTTGATGTCTGCTTTGAATCCAAGTGTTCCCTCACCAAGTTCATACAAAGAAAACAAATGCAGTAAAGGGTACAGTATTCAATGATTTATTACTATAGTTGATAGAATGGCTATCAAATTACCTCAATTCTGACATTTACTGTCCTGTTCAAATTCAACCCGAAGGAGGCAAAAAACATCATGCACAATTTCATAGTTTCCAGTGCTTCAAGGCAGCAAATTGAATAAAACCTACTTCAATCACAATATCAATCCCACCAAATTTCCACATATTTGTGCTTCCCTTCCAATGCACTGTGATATGTCACCACAGCACTACGGAGATGAGAAAGATGCTGCCCAGATTTTTAAACATCAAATTTGTCTGACACACAATAACAATCATTCAGAACTATTTTTCAGTACTGGTTAGTCTTATATTTTTATATTTAACCTGGATAGCCCTGGAATTGTATTTAACTGTCTGAGGGAGTGTGCAACTACAGTAAAAAGTCTGTTATTTAGCATGAACTGGATGAGACTGTTGCTGGTTAACTCAATATTAGCCTGGAGATTTCTTAATTGCCAAACTAATGGTACCCAGGTGCTCCCTTAGCACCGTTCTAATGTCAGCGCATGGGCTATCCCTTTGCTAGCTCTACTCTATGCTGATTACTGGACCATGTCAGATGAAGTGCCAGATCACTGGGCATTTATTGTATTGTGAAAATGTGACCATTGTCGCCATTTTATTTCCTCAGCGTTTCCTATGAGCATGTCTTTGTAAATAATTACATGAAGAGGAGTACATAGAAAACATATAAATGCAACACAAGACTTTTGAATGCCTGTAACAGAAGACGGAGCTGCCCTATGAATTAAAAAAAGCTCTGCTACTCGCTCCAAAAGGATTGTAGCCACATCACCTGTCCACGTATACCTTACTGTGATGATGAAAGTGATTCTTACTTAAAATTCATAACACTCATCTATTTTGGACAGCAACTAGGAATCTTGCATTTCAGCTGAGAATGTACATTTAGTACTGGGCTGGATAAATTCATGAACCTTCATCACCATAATAGAAGGTAAAGCTATCTAGGTTTATGAATTACTGATTTTCACAGCATCTGGAGTGCAGACTGCATATGCTTTACTCTGACAGCTCCTAAAGTCAACACACTCAGCAGTCTCGTTCTTGGCAAAGTGGGAGTATTCATGCATTAATCAGAGATTCACGAGTACAAGTCATTCACTAGACAAGTCAGCATAATATCTAGACAATTAATGCATGACTGCAAGCGCTGCAATGCCAGACAGATTGCCTTTCAGACAACGCTTTAAAATGACACTCCAGTGTCATCTTTCTCTTCTGTGACACACAATCCAACAGTCACTGGTGTCTTAACTCCCTCTCCCCACTTTCAGAAAAATCATCAACAAATCGGTCTATATTTCATGAATAACACATGGATATAAGCCTTCTTTTGTTTTAAAAAGAAGTAAGCCCAATCCAAGTAAGCCTAATGGTCATTCCTTCTGCTGACTTTATTGTTTCTTCCTGCTGCACGCTGAAGGCCAATAGGCCGACTGCTTGAAAAGAAACTTCTCTTTGTGGAACTTTGTTGATGATCTTCAACTCCCATTCCCAAATAATCCTTCAAGCCTCTCCACCACCCATGTACCGCTGAGGAAATGGTTTTTGTATCTGCCCGGTTGGTGGTTCAGGCAGAAAGCCAGATGCATCATCTTACCTTTGTGCCATAAACTGTCCCAGTCTCACACACCATGCTCCTTTCCACCAATGCCACCACCAATTTTCGTGTCAACTTAGAACAGCATAGTACAGGCCCTTCGGCCCACAATGTTGTGCCGACATTTTATCCAGCTCTAAGATCTATCGAACCCTTCCCTCCCTTCCCACATAGCCCCCCCATTTCTCTCATTCATGTGTCTATTTCAGAGTCTCTTAAATGTCCCTAATGTATCTGCCCCCACAACCTCTGCCAGCAGTGCATTCCATGCACCCACCACTCTGTAAAAAAAAAACTTACCCCTGACATCCCCCTTATACCTTCCTCCAATCATCTTAAAATTATGTCCCCTCGTATTAGCCATTGTCGCCCTGGGAAAAAGTCTCTGACTGTCCACTCGATCTATGCCTCTTATCATCTTGTACACCTCTATCAAGTCACCTTTCATCCTCCTCCTCTCCAAAGAGAAAAGCCCTAGCTCGCTCAACCTTGGAAATGCAGGGGTTGATCAAAAATGATCAGCATGGTTTTGGAGTTGTTTATGTGATTAGTAAGTTTACAGATGTCTTATGAGGATGGGTTGAGTGATAATTATGAGGGATGGGTGGAAAGATACTGGGGAATTTAGTGGTAAAACAGTTAATGTACAACAACGACCTGTAGAATGTTGATGGAGAGAGATTTGGCAATAATAACATCACTAAATGGCAAGGCTGAGTGGTTAGGCTCTCTCTTGCCAGAGGTGGACATTACTTGAAACGTGTGGGATGAATGTTTGCTTGTCATTTATCACCCTCTGCCTGAATGATGTCAAGATCTTGATTCATGCAGACATGGGCTGCCTCATTATTTGAAATGCAAACAAAGTTAATTCTTGTACAACCAAAAAACTGTTTCTGACCTTATGATGATAGGAAGGTCACTGATGATAAAACAAGTGAATATAGGGTCCATGACACTACAATGCAAAACTGTTGCCATAATATCCTCAGGCTGAGACAATTAACCTCCATCAACCTTAATCATCTTCCATTGCACTGGATATGATTCCCATTTACTTTTAGCAGGCAATCTTGATGCTACATTGTCAAGGGCTGTCATTTTCCCCTCAGCTCTGGAATTCAACTCTGGACATCCATCACCATGAAGTGCTTTGAGAGGCTGGTCATGGCACACATCAACTCAAGCCTCCCAGACAACCTCAACCCACTGCAATTCATTTACCACTGAAGCAGGTCCATGGCAGTTGCCATTTCCCTAGCACTACACTAATCTCCAGAGCATCTGGACAGTAAAAATACCCACATTAGAATATTGTTCATTGACTACAGCTCCACCTTCAATACTATAATTCCAACCAAACTCATCTCCAAACTCCTCGACCTAGGACTCAAGACTTCCCTTTGCAACTGGATTCTTGACTTCCTGACCAACAGACCGTGATTGGTAAAGGTAGGCGGCAACACCTCCGCCACGATTATCCTCAACACTGGTGCCACACAAGGCTGCATCCTCAGCCCTCTACTCCCTAGACACTCACAACTGTGTGGCCAGATTCTACTCTAATTCCATCTATGAGCTCGCATACGACACCATCGTAGTGGGCCATATCTCAAATAACAATGAGTCAGAGGAAAGAGACAGAGCCAAGTGGAATGGTGTCATAACAACAACCTTTCCCTCAATGTCAGTAAAACAAAAGAGCTGGTCATTGACTTCAGGAAGAGGGAAGTGCACACGCTCCTGTTTACATCAACAGTGCTGAGGACGCAAGGGTTGAAAGGTTCAAGTTCCGAGGAGTGGACACCACCAATAGGTGGTCCTGTCTAACCAAGTAGACACCACAGCCAAGAAAGCGCATCAGTGCCTCTATTTCCCCAGGAGGTTAAATAAGTTTGGCATTCCCCTTTGACCCTCACCTATTTTTAATCGATGCACAATTGAAAGCATCCTATCAAAATGCATCATTGCATGACATAGCAAATGCTCTGCACGAGACCGCAAGAAACTGCAAAGAGTTGTGGACACAGTTCAGCACATCACGAAACCAGCCTCCCCTCATACGGACTCCGTCTACAGTTCTCACTGCCTCGGTAAAGCAGCCAACATAATCAAAGACCCCACCCACTCCAGGCATTCTCTCTCCTCCCCTCGGGCAGAAGATACAAAAGCCTGAAAGCACATACTGTCAGGCTCAAGGACAGCTTCTATCCCACAGTTATAAGACTATTGAACAGTCCCCTAGTACAATAAGATGGACTCTTGACCTCACAATCTACCTCATTATGGTCTTGCACCTTAGTGTCTGCCTGCACTTTCTCTCTAACACTTTATTCTGCATTCTGTCCATGGCGGCTTTGTATGGAAGTGGGAAGTGAAGTTGAAAATGGCTGGCCACCGGGAGATCCTGGCTTTTGCTTTGTATGGGAGTGTGTCATTACTTTTCCCTTGTACTACCTCAATGCACTGCTGTAATGAAATTATCCGTATGGATCGCATGCAAAACAAAGTCTTTCACTATACCTCAGTTCACGTGACAACAACGAACCAACTGCTCAGTCATAATTTGTTCCAAGACTAATAGGTATGAATCCCAGTGATCCTGGTGAAATCCATTCTGTACAATTATTCCATGGTACACTGCCCTCTCCTACCAGATTCCTCCTTCAGCCCTTTGCCTCTTCTACCTATCAGCTTATTATATCTTCTCCCCCTCTCACCCGGACTCGCCTATCACCTGAACTCACCTATCAGCTGCCCACATGTACTCCTCCCCCTCCCCCCACCTTCTTATTCCAGACTTCTGCCCTCTTCCTTTCCAGTCCTGATGAAGGGTCTCAGCCTAACATGTTGACTGTTCATTTCCCTCCATGGATGCTGCCTGACCTGCTGATTTCCTCCAGCACTTTTTGTGTATTGGTCCAGATTCCAGCAGCTGCAGAATTTGTGTGTCTCTTCACAACCCTATCAAAGACACCTTCCAACATTTTGTTATTGATTGATGATAGATTGATAGGTAAATCATTAGCCAGATTGGATGTGTCTTGTTTCTCATCGATAATTTAACCTGGGTGATTTTCCACGTTTGAGCTACTTTTCAAAATTTGCATCTGAACAATAGTCCTGCACAGAAAGTATTTTATAAAAGTATATTTACTTTTCACACTTATTAATGTGCTATTTTATAAAATACAAAACATAAGACTTGTTTCTCAGAAGTCTTCCAGAGACCTAATTTTTGTCTGCTTTTGATGTTTACTTTTGAAATTTTCTCCATACAATTGCTACATTTAAAAAAAATCCTTCAGTCTTTTTCCAATCTATATTATCCATGCTGAAATTTTATAGCCCTTACAAAGAGTATTTCATGAAAGTCACATTTACATAAAATGACAAAGTATAAACTTTACAGTCATTGTAAAACACTTGTCAGTTAATACTAAACATGATGTGCCACTTGTATTTTATACACAAACACAGTACAGCTCGAATAGCAGGAAATTTGCTCAGTCTTCTATATAGCATGCATTCCCTGGATCACATTTAATAGATAAAAATCAAAATACTGCAGATGCAGAAAATCTGAAATAAAAACAGAAATTGCTGAAAACATCCAGCAGATCTGGCAGCATGTGTTAACAGCAAAATAGAGTTAACACTTCAGATCAATGATCTTTCAGCAGAGTTCCACTGAAAGGTCATCAACCTGGAAAATTAACATTTAGTTTTTTTGTTGATATGGTAAAACATAATTTGACTTGGTCACCATAAGTTAGTGACCTCAATAATATACTCTACGCTAGATCAGATTACACCAAATAATTAGGAACCACCACATCAGTGATTCACTGTGAATAACAGCATTGGACATCTGGTATATCTTACATTGCTTAAGGAAACTTGCACATTCATCCTGACTGTTCACAACTTCATGCTTTGTTCAAGCCCAATCCAAACTCCCAACTCTGTATATTCCATCATGAAGGTCATTCACATTCACCTGTATAATGTCAAACGTACCTGCCCTTTTCTCAGGCTACCTGACGTTGAAACTCCTGTCCTTTATGCAACCTAGCACACATTACTCCCTTAACTAACTCCCCATGCTCTTTGCCTCAATAAGCGTTATCAACTTCAAAACTGATTATTTCCATATCCTCTACTAGACCAAATTCCATTTGCCTACCACTCATTCTCACCAATACTCCTTAGCTTCTGATGACCCAACACTCAAAATTCTTGGTTTTCATTCGAGTATTTAAACCTGCCCACAATTTCACCTCTCCTTTTCTTTGTCAACCACTGCAACTATGTAACTCAAACTTTGACCTTATTCACTTATGCATCTCACCACTTGCACCCATGCCTTAAACTCCTTAGTGATCCTCTTGAGAAATATGTCTGCCTTTTCTCCTTCAAGACTGGTGAAAATTTACCTCTGTAACTAAGCTCTTAATCACCTAATGAATCTACCTTTTTGTTGTTTAGGTATTTATTTTTTGGTGATCCTACAATGCACCTTGGAGTATTGTTTCTTGAATTTAACAATGCAAGCTGTTGAAACTAACAATTTAATTCATACATAAAGTCTAATGATGAACTGTGGGCTTATCTAATGATTGGCTTTATTATACAGACTATAAGCATCACCTACTTGAACCAGGTTATTGATAATTTAGTTGAACTCGGACAACTGCTGAATTTTCAAGGAACAAGAGAGATCAAAAAATAAGTTAATGGGATAATAATTTCCACATGGTTTTCTTAACTTCCTAGCCAATAGTAAACAGTGTCAAGATCAGATTTGGCTATAGTATGCTATGAACTCACTGCAATCAGAGCCTGGTAACTCTTAATAGGTCTGACACAGATAGTGGTAGTTTGGGCTGGATACTAAAGGGTAGTCCAAACAAGTGGATCTAAATTCTGGTAAACTTTGGAAAGCAGTAAAAAGAAAAAAAATAATTAAAGTGGACACACTTTTTGACTGAAGTGTATAAAAATTAAATTTACTTGAGGTTATTTGACATAACAAATAGTGAGATGTTATAGTCACAAGAGTGGCCTAATGTGCTAAAAATACTGTTTCCAGTTTGTTCATTTGTATTTTTTGTCAAGTTACTTCCAATATAATTTTTACATTGACTCATCATTCTGACATTTGAAAGAAACTTATCAAAACATATAAAGTCAGTGCCAAGTCAAACACGTCAAAAATAAATTTAAAAATAATTAAAGTTAGTGCTTCCCAAAATCTGGACTAATATTCGTTCTGGGTTATAAAGTTTACACAATGATTAAGTATAGGTACTGAATGTAAAATACAGTTATGAACACGGAATTCACCTAAGTATTATTACTGATACTTTCCAAATGTTACCTTGTTGGCAAGTATAGGTCTGTGCTAAAACTTCCAAATATCTGCACCTGAAATATAATAATTTACAATCAATTAAATCTGAAATATTAGAAGCATATTTTCAAAAGTAGAATCACTATATAAGCAGTTATGAGTACATCTTAACATTTACTGCCCACTAGTGGCTACAACATAGAATAAAAGTATTACAAACAAAATCTAAGAGGTCAAGTGACTCAAGATCAAACTGAAATTTCTAAGCAGATGCAGGAACTGTGCACTGAAGTGCAAAATATACAGAATACAAACTAGCACAAAAGAGTGAACAAAACATAACCATTCAAGACTCGCCATGAAAAACAAAATACTTTTAGACAAAAGGCAAAGGTGGAAACAATTATTTAGCAGTAAATTACAGAAGATTCTTCAACTGTACATAAATGGTTCCACAGAAATTCTCTTTATATGTGATTTAATCTAGCAATCTTTAATAGAAGCATCTCTTGCCAGTACTTACAACTGCACTGGGCCATAGTTCTTTGATGACATTTTCTATCCTTTCAACAACCTCCATTCGCATTTTTCTTTCCTCGTGCCTTGGTGACATGTAGTTATAGAAGTCAATAATTTCTTCATGAAGTCTGAAATAATTAAAAAAGATTACATTAGAGAAGCAACAATGTATTAATAAAATAATCTCATAACCATGAAATGTTTTTAGCAATCTAAAAATCAACGTTGGTGGAGTCTAGATGGGTGGGAGAAGGTGGGGTTGCAAAAAGAAAGCAGGAAATGCGTTTGATCTGAAAATGAAAGCCAAACTCATCCAGGTTAGATCAAGTCCTAATCACATATCTATCGTGTTCCTATATCCCCTTATCTGCTACTTAATTCTGGCAGCCAGGTAAATTTTTCTTGACCCCTGCTCTAATCACCAATGTCGGAATGTTCCATGGCCTTACAATTCAAAAATAGGTTTCCTTGCTGTGTCCTTAATCTTTTGGTTGCAATGTTAACTTATGGTCCCTCATCCTACGATACAGTCAGTCCTGTATCAACTTACCAAAACTTCAAACATTCATCATAATTTAAAACACAAATATCAAATCAACCCACAGTCCTCTCTATTATAAACATAACAGCCACAATTTTTTAAATCATCACATTTCATCGCACCTAATATTAGCCTCTAAATCAGTAACCTATCTTCTCTTTTGCCTCAAATTCTTCATATAGACTGGCACGCAACAGTACACAGGAATTGTAAGTGCTTAAGAGGTCTATACTGGAAGAATATAAAGTGTTAAGACAGTTGCAGAAATGGAAACATGTCAATGGGGGGGGGGGGATTTGAACACAAAGATGAAACTTCTAAATCTGACACAGTTTTGTATTGGGTGTCAATACATATACTCCTGTTCATCCATATCGTTATCTTTGAGTATGATACTGATGAACAGGAGTTGCATTTCTAAAAATGATTTGGGGTCCAATCTTGAAATGATAGATCAGATCTTCTGTCTCTATT
The DNA here is from genome assembly GCF_009764475.1 of Pristis pectinata. Classification (NCBI taxonomy): domain Eukaryota; kingdom Metazoa; phylum Chordata; class Chondrichthyes; order Rhinopristiformes; family Pristidae; genus Pristis; species Pristis pectinata. The sequence goes on along the minus strand of NC_067417.1, from coordinate 31,256,326 downwards.
TTCAACAGACCAGAATACAAGCATTGAAATAAAAGACACCGTTTGTCATTAAATTCTTACTCCCCTTAAACCCCCCTTGATTAGGGAACTACATTCAACAATAATTTGCACGGAAGTAGCATCTTCAATGCAGCACATCTCAAGATGCTTCAAGGGATTGTAATCACGCAAAATTTAACATCAAGCCAAAAGACTGAGAAATGTACAGAACTTTCCACAAGGCCATTATGGCACAAAAGGGGAAATTATGATATCTCTACACATTTAAATCATTTCCAAGATGTTCAAGATTCACACCCTGCATATTCAGACATATATACTTAGTGAATGGAATTGCTCCATTTGTGTCTCCCATTGGCCAAGGATTTATTGGTTATTCATAATCGGCCAGAAATAACCAGGAAAGCATACAAACTCTAAAATTATAGTTTCCATTGCTGTAATTTGTTCCACTGTTGCTGAAAATTGAAAAACAAACAAAAAAAAAGGGTCAGGTAACATCTGAAGACAGAAACAGTTAATGTTTCATGTCAATGTCTTTTCCTCAAAACTTTCCAAGTCACTAACTGTTTTTCTCTCTCTACAGATGCTGCCTAACCCACTGAGTATTTTCAACAGTTTTATATTTGTTTTGATTTCCAACATCTGTAGTTGTTTGCTTTTCAATTCCATGATAATGTATCAAGCTATCTAAAACAGAGGAAACAATGATCAAAACTTGGAAAAAGTAGGGCATTTTTGTGATGGTAAAAAAAAATGGGGATGAATGATTAGCCTGAGGTCAGATAAAATACAAAGAGTGGGGGCTGATTGCTTCGTTGCATGAAATTGGCCAGACAGCAAATGAAATCTAAAGCAAGGGTAGACAGCTTGCACATGCAATACCCCTGTTAACAAGCAAGGCCTAGTCTACCAATATGGTATCTCAATTTTCAATCATAATCTTTAGTAGTTAACATAAATAATCCAAAAGCAATATTTCCCCAGCAAAACATTTTATTCTTCTCATCATATGTTCTTTTAAATAACTCTTCCTTTCAGAGACGAGAATTACACTTGTGCAGTATTACGAATTTCTGTACATAATACCAACACAGTAAAGTTGGTAAAACAGCAGAGTTCCTTATTTTCAGTCAGAATTACTTGTTTAGATATGTCCATTATTTAATAGTTACATATTTAGGGTCTGCATCTGAGCAGTGCAGAACAAGCTCTCAACAATTTCTCATACAAATCCTTCTTAGTGTTCAACATAGATGTTAATAGATATGTAACAGAGGTTGAAAGTTCATCTTTTCAACAAGGAAAGTTGCGATATATAAACTGAAATCTTTAGTGAAAGTGTGTAAAGCATGGGCAAAACCAGCAAAGCTACTACAGTCTCCATCAAGGCCCACTGAAAACTGGGAACTCTGCATGTAAATCAACAATTAAAACAGCAAATGCAGGAAAGATTCAGCAGGTCAGGCAGCATCTACGAAGAGAAAAAAAATGTTTCATGTCAATTACCTTTTATAACAACTAGGAAAGATATTAACATTCAATATTGCAAGTACAGACAAAGAATAGCAAGAACAAAGGGAATGTCAGCAATAGTGTGGTGAGAAAATGGATGATACAGATTTTTGTCTGCTGCGGGGGGGGGGGGGGGGGGGGGGGGGGGGGGGGGGGGTGCGTGGAAATGCCATGATAATGACTGCCAATCTGTATGGAAGAGGTGAAAGTAAAGGGATATGAATGAAGACAGCAGGAACAACAAACAACACTGACGGTATCAGATATAGAATACAACGGTTATTAGAAATTTTAAAAGCAGTTCTGAACAAACTGGAAGGGCGAATTCTCTGAAATTGCTGAATTCAACAGGGCTGTGGTTTGCCTAAGTGGAAGACGAGATACTGCTTCCTGAGCTTCGCTGGAACACGAAGAGGCCAAAGTCAGAAATCAGAGTGGAAGTGAGATCAAGGATTAAAGCGAGGAAAAAACAAATGAATCATTAACTTGATACTTCTGCTGGAATATGGTTGCAAATATTCAGCCTTCCCTTGTCACTCGTATGTTGGGCCTAATGTTTATTAAGGATGGAGATGTTCTCAAAACATCCTATTTCTTTTATCTGTTCTTATTGTCCACCACCATTCATGACGAGATGCAGCAACACCTGAAAGTTTTGATCTGATCCATTGATTGAGATTACTCAGCTGTCAACTGCAGGCCATTTCTGCTGTTTAGCAAAGATACAAGTCCTGAACTGCAGCTTCACTAGAGATACTTGATGTTACCAGGGAACAATTGGACATTATAATGTCAAAATATAACGTCTAACCTCAAATAATCCCATGAACAACTTTTTAAAGTGTTCTTTTGACATTATTTGAATCACTTTTGATATCAAATGTACTACCTTTCGCATAATTTCAAATTCCTCTTCAAGCTGCAAATAGCACAGATGTGTTTAAGGAAAATAGGAGGAAAATAACATAACCTGTTTTTGCAATTGGAAGGGTGGGATGTAGCTGATGGAGCATCAACACTGCAATAAGCATGTTGGCTCATATTGTCTTTATTATAAAAATATTCTTCATGGCATAGTCATACAGCACAGAAACAGGTCCTTCAGCCCAACTTGTCAATGCCAGCCAAGATGTCTACCTGAGCTAGTCCTGTTTGCCTGTGTTCGGCCCATCTCCATTTTAAAGTTAATTCAAGTATTTATTTGATGCAAATTAACGAAACACATTATTAAAGAAAAACACACTACTTTCCTTATCCACAAGATCAGACCTAATTCCAAATGAACTTGCCCACACTAAAGCTGAGGATAGATACAAAGTACACCTGGCCCCTCAGCTCAGGTCAGAAAGGATCCAGTCTGGAACTCAGTGGAGAGTTGGGGTAGGATTACTGTAAAAATGGGGTGCTCAACAGTTGCGCAGAATCAGTGGGCCAAAGAGTTGTTTATGTGCTGCTTCTATGACCTGCCACCTCAAGGGAACTGTTCTCTGTTTGATAACAACTGCATTAAGGTGAGGCAATAGCTTACAATTAAAATTCTGTTGGAACAAATGATCATGGATTTTATTCAATTGACAGGAGAAAGAAAATTGAGAATTTCAATAGTGTCACTTTGCCCTTAATGTACAGAAATAGCAAATACTTACTGCCAGCAGCTTTACAGTAGTAGCTACAGAACTTGGACCAAAGAATAACACTGCATGGTAAAGAAGTCACCTTGGCCAGTTAACAACTAAGGCTCATAGACAATGTGCACATGAAAATGCAAGACAAATAATAATTCCACTAAATATGGAACTCTGCCATTCATGCCATGGAACAGTATGTTTGAAATGAGCACTGCCTATGCCATACTGTCACTTAAATTCTGGAGGTGACCTATTTAACACAGAGTGAAAGCACAAAATTAAATTCATCCCACCAGAAGGACAGCTTAATGTTGCCACAACCAGAAAATATGAATTTCACATTGATTTTTGACATTCACAAGATAGGATTGACATCCATATTGCTTAGAGGCATGGAAATTCTAGCTGTTTTGCTTGTGGATACTGCTGCTAGCAGCAATAAAAGAAAGAAGTCTGATGACAGTTGGTTCATGATGTTCAATTCTATATGATGATTGAGGAAGTCCCCGAAGACCAAGGCAGCAATCCCAAGTCAACTTCTCTCTTTAGGAGATGGGCATGCTGTTACCAGAAAGCAAAGTAATCATTGGTCAGGATGGCACAAATGGGTACTTGATGGCCAGCAGGAACAGGGTGGGCCAAAGGGCCTGTTTCTATTCTGTACGACTCCAAGATTATCCTGGACGCAGCCCTACAGTCAGATCCACTGCCATGATACAGACCTGCCCAGAATGCAGGGGACCAAACAAGTTGATCCTTCATACAGAAGAATCAGTAGAAAAGAACCTTCAGATATACTGTATCTAGATTTTCAGAAGACATTTACCAAGGTGCCATATAAAAGACTGGTACACAAGCTAAGAGTTCATGATAGTAGGAGGTGTGTTAGCACGGAATGAAGACTGGTCATCACTTAGAAACCATAATCAAAATAAATAGGTCATTTTCAAGCTCGAAGAACGTAACTAGTGGAGTGCCAAGGATCTGTCCTTGGCCCTCAATTATTTACCACCCATATGTTGCAAATTTAGTCAAAAAAAAGTAGGCATACATGGGGTTTAAAAGCTGAAATCAGACAGGGCTTTTGGGGGAACATAAAGGAAGCAGGAGAGAACCTAAAAAGGGAATCAGGAAGGCGATAAGGGGCCATGAAATATCCCTAGTGAGTAGGATTATATTGTGGAGGGTCATAGCTGTCACATGACAACACTGCCCCTACCTGGTCGGAAGACACACCACAGCCAATCAAGCTTTGGCTCCGCTCCACCCATCAGCACACACCTGGCCATTGACCTTTTTTAATTACCTGGGCTGGACACCCCAGCCCTCCAGCACTATAAAGAATGCCACGTACTTGGCTCAGCCTCTTTGTCTCCGAGGGATTCACCCTGCTTCGCTCCAGGCCAAGCACCGTGAAACAGCGCTGGAGAAATCATTGGTGAGGTGTGCATTGTTTAAGGGTTGGGAGCACCTTAGTTAATATCCCTGGTAGCATAGAGCCATGCCTGCACTGAGTCAAGGGGTGGTGGGTATCGTATTGTTTTCCTTGATTATTTGTACCCAGTTCGGGTGGGGGGGGGGCATGTGTTTTACCTACACTCACTATCAACTGTGATTATGTGTGTGTGTTATGCCCGTTACCCTTTCCCCACATTTGTCTTTGTAAGTAAAATCATTTCGAAGACTGTGTTCAGAGTCGTTGTTCTTTGAGACCACAAATCTGTTTCACAACAGTAGGATTAAAAAGAATCCCTGTGCATTTTACACACACATTAAAAATAAAAGGGTAACTATGGAGAGGGTAAGACCACTCAAGCATGGAGGGAATTTTGGGAATTTATGCTGGAGCCAGAGAAAATGGGCAAGGTACAAAACAAGTAACTTGCATAAGTATTCACCCAGGAGAGGGACTTGGAGGATAGCAAGATCAGGGAGGGGTATGCTGATATTTCAGGTCATACTAATATCAAAGAAGAGGGATTGTTGGGTCTCTTGAAGATCATTAAATTGGATAAGTCCTCAGGGACTGATAGAATCTATCCCAGATTATTGAGAGAGGCAAGGGAGGAGACTGGTGGGGCATTGACAGGGGTCTTTGCATTCTCTTTAGCCACAGGCAATATCCTACAGGACAGGAGAATAGCCAATGATGCTCTTGTTTGAGGAGGACAAGAAGGATAATCCAGGAAATTATAGGCCTGCGAGCCTTACATCAGTGGAAGGGAAATTATTGAAGATTCTAAGGGACAGGATCTACTTGCATCTGGAAAATCAAAGACTTATTAGGGATAGTCAGCATGGCTTTGTACGGGGGGAGGTCATGTCTTACAAACGATTGAGTTATTTTGAGGAAGTGACAAAGATGATTAATGAAGGTAGGGCAGTGGATATTGAAAACATGAAATTTGATAAAGCTTTCGACAAAGTCCTTAATGGTTGGCTGATCCAGAACACAAAAACACATGGGATCCATGGAGACTTGGTACAGTGGATTCAAAATTGGCTTGGCTATAAGACAGAGGGTAGTGATGGAGGGGTGTTATTCTGACTCGAGGTCTGTAACCAGTGGTGTTCCACAAGGATCAGGGATGGAACCTTTGTTATTTGTGATATATACAAATGATTTGGATGAAAGTGTAGGTGGGCTGATTAATAAGTTTGCAGATGACTCAAAAATTGGTGGGAGTTGTGGATAGTGAGGAAGGTTGTGAAAGGATTCAGCAGGATACAGATCAGTTGGAAATGTGTGCAGAGAAACAGCAGATGGAATTGAATCCAGACAAGTCTAACATATTGCACTTTGGAAAGTCAAATTTAAGAGGAAAGTATACAGTAAATGGCAGGACCCTTAGGAGCACTGATGTACAGAATGATCATGTGGTGCACATCCATAGCTCCCTGAAAGTGGCAACACAAGTAGATAGGGATAAAGATGATGTATGACATACTTGCCTTCATCGGAAAGGGCATTGAGTATAAACGTCAGGGTGTTGCAGCTGTATAAAATTTTGGTCAGGCCATGTTTGGAGTAGTGTGTGCAGTTCTGGTTACTGCATTACAGGAAGGATATGGAGGTTCTGGAGAGGAAGCAGATGAGGTTCACCAGGATGTTGCCTGGATTAGAGTATAAGCTGTAAGGACAGGTTGACCAGACTTAGATCGTCTCCTCTGCAGTGTTGGAGGCTGACAGACCACCTGATCAAAGAATTTAAAATTATGAGAGGCATAGACAGGATGGAGAGATTCCCCCCATGGAAATGTCACATATTAGAGGACGGAGCTTTAAGGTGAGAAGGAGAAAGTTTAAAGAAGATTTACGTGGCAAGTTTTTTTATTTTTTATATATATATATATTCACACACACACACACATACATATATACACACACACACACATACACACAGTGGTAAATGCATGGAACATGCTGCCAGAGTAGGTGGTGAAAGCAGATAAAACAACAATGTTTAAGAGGCATTTAGGCAGATACATGAACAAGCGGGGAGTTGAGGGGCATAGACCATGTGTAGGCAGATGTACAGTTTAAATTGGCATCATGATTGACACAGACATTATAGGCCAAAGGGCCTGTTCCTAAGCTGTACTGTTCCACGTTTCATTTTAATGACCTAAAGGAGGGGGTGAAAATAGGTGAAAAAGGGAGGGCATGTTGGAATGAAGAGATTAGGGGTCTGCCACAGGATATAGATAGGTTGAATGAGTGAGCAAGAACTTGGTAAATTGAGTCCAATGTGGAAAAGTGCAGGTTTATGCACTTCACTAAAAGAATTCTAAAGACAGACTATTATCCAAATGGAAAAAGATTGCAGATGATGGATCGAGGTGTTCTTTGTAAAAAGTTCGCATGCAGGTTCAGCAAGGAGTTAGGAAGGCAGTTGCACATGGCCTTTAAAGCAAGAAGACGGGAGTTTACAAATAGGGAAGTATTGTTATAGTTGTCAAGGATAATAATGAGGCCACACCTGGAGCATTGTACACAGATTTAATCCATTTAAGAGAGATATATACTCGCACTGGAAGCTGTCCAATAGGGATGCACTAGGCTAATTCCTGGGATGAGAGGGTTGTCCTATCAAAAGCAGCTAAAAATATTAGATCTATATTCTTTGCAGTTTAGAAGACTGAAGGATAATCTTTCTGAAACCCATGAGCTCCTGTGGGCCATGACAGGGTAGCTGTCAAGATATCTGCAGTAGTCGGTGAATCTCGAACAAGAGGACATAGTTACAAGGTTAGGGGAGATCATTTTAAACTGAAATGTGTAGGAACTATTTCTCGCAGAGGGAGGTGAATCTCAGGAGAGTTGTGAAGGCAAGATCATTTGGGGGTGCTTAAATTTGGGAGTAGATAAATTTTTGAAATATCAGGAAATTGAGGGCTATGGGGAACTGACACAGGAGATGTGGGGAAGATCAGCCATTTAATAAAATCATGGTTGAACTGACTAACTACACATTCCCACCTTATTCTAGCAACTTTTCAGCTGCTTATCATGAATCCATCTAACTCTGCCTTAAAGATATTCAAAGACTATTTCCAAGCCTTTTAAGGATGAAGACTCATGACTGTCTCAGAAAAAAATGTTTGCTTCATCCATCTTAAATGGGCAACTCCTTATTTTTAAAACATTATTAGATTCTCCCATGAGCAAACAACTTCAGCATATCTACCCTGTCAAGACCTGTCAGGATCTTAAAATGTTTCAATCAAGTCCCCTCTTTCTTTTCGAAATTCACAGCAGCGAAAATTTTAATCTGCCTAATCTTTTCTCATACAACAACCTTCCCATTCCAATTATTAGTCTAGTAAATCTTTATGAATTGCAACCAACATATTAACATTCTTCCTTCAATAAGGAATGCAATAATGACCACAATATGACAGATGTGGTCTCACTAGCACCCTAGATAACCAATGCATAACCTCCCTGCCTTTGTATTCTATCCTGCTAGCAAAAATAAACAATATTGTTAGCCTTCCAAATTAGTTGGCATACTTGCATACTAGCCTTTTTCAAATCATGCACCAGGACATCCAAGACGTCAAAAGAGCCCTGCAAACTATCATTTAAATAGCATTTTTTTCACCTTTTCTCACATTGTAATCCATTTGTCAAATCTTGGCTGTCATTTAACCTATCTGTATCCCTTAAAAAAAGTTATTTTCCTACCTTTGTGCCATCATTAAAACACTATTCAAATAGAATTAAAAATTTAAAAAATAAGTTCACTGTAAACTAGCATACAAGTCAACTTTTTGGGTATATTTTAAAGGGGCTGAAATCAAAGGCAAGTTAAGCAACTTGTACACCAAAATGCTCATCTAGTGAAATTTAAGTCACTACTTTTTAATATCTGCATTTTTATGTTTGTTCATTTTTCCAACCTTTCTTAAAACTGAAATCTTCCCAAAGAGAGGGTGGGGAGAAGCAAGGGATAGCAAGTAATTTGGAACAATTAAAGACATGAAAATAAATTAAAATAACTTCACACTTCCCTCCCCACATCCACAGGTTCAACCACCTCATTTCCCTGTCAAAATGCTGAGCAGCCAGATGCAAAGTGCATCCAGACCCTCTCCTGAATACACCAATGCTCTGCTGCTGGGCTCAAGGGCAAGTCAAACAGCTGAGTGGGAGGTAGGATGGCCACCACCTAAAAAATCAGCTTGTCATCTTGTACTTGTTTTAGACCATGCAAACACAGAAGTCTGAAATGAACTGAACCACCAGCAGCTGACAGTCAGCTCAGTTCAGCCTAATGTATATTTTGCAGACTGAACTTTGATTTGAATTGCTTGTATAAGAGCTCATATTTTTATACATGTACTTCAATCACTGTTTTGGACTTGTGGTGCAGTAGCGTTCCCATGATAGTCTCCTGAAGTAAATTATAAATGATTTGAAATACTTTTGGATGAAAGCTGGTTTGAATAAAATTAAACATTGTTACCCATGCATTAATTTAACGTGCACATAACTAAGAAATTCTATTTAAAAAATTCTGGAAGATATAACAAGAGTACAGTCATCATTTTGTAAACTTCTCAGAACAGCGATTAATGGAAAGGGCAAAGTTTTCTTTTAACTAACACTCAGTAGACTTCAGGTTAACTTTAATCTCATGTTCTCCTCCAGGGGGTTTCGTCCACAGTCAGCTATATTTCAGTTAGAAATACAAGAATGGTTTGAAATAAAGGGCATGACGTACTGCAAATGCTCCTCAGAATGTGTAAAAATAAAAGTGAACATTTGTCCATAGCAGTAAAGGGAACAAGTTTTTAACCTAACCCTGAAATGGAGCGATGCACCAGCATATTAACTCCTTTAATCAACACAACTGAGAAATGCAGAGAAAGAAAACCAAAGTAGTTTTTTCTCCCAAGTTTCCAAAATGTGGTATTTTACTGTGCACATGCACCATGAGCTAGGCGCTTATATCCTTTGTTACTGAGCCACAGCAAACGTTCAAAAGTTAAAAATTGACTTACAAGATAAGCAATGTTTTGTAAATACCTACATTCAAGATACCAATAACAACTGATCATAGTCTCAGGGCGAACACCATAATCATTAGCCATCAACCACTCAAATTCAGTTAAAATATTTGATTCTCAAACTCCTCTACAGCAAGCAGCAAATCACATGGACAGGCAAGCAGAGTACAATGCATAACCAAAACAGTAAGATTTGTAGGTTAACAGCCTTAGGAGAATAAGCTTCGAAACTTAAATCAATTTACAGACTTACACTTCAACATTTTTAATAATATTGAACTACATGCATGTCTTTTTCTTTTCATTTTATCCAAAGTTGTAATTAAAATGTTGCCCAGACCCAAGACCCCCAGCATTTTTAAATCATTGATTGATTCTCGCATCTCATGACTAGAGCCCAGCTGAACACCTTGCTGCCATGCACCAAATGTTTGTGGTGGCTAGAGTTGAGAATGGAATGTGGTTAAACGTGCAGCTGGGGGTCAGGAATGCAATTCGATGTGCAAGCAGAACCAGGCACTAAAAAAGGGGGTTCAGTATGTACCCAGGCTCAGGTGGTGGTGACTGGAGTGTGGCCAGGATTGTGGGCAAGTAGGCAGTGGGGAAGGGCTCCTCTGCCTGAGCTGACATTTGTGCATGTATGAAAATACATGCCAGTTGCTTCACGTGTGCCAGTGTGTGAGCACTAATACCCATGTAGCAGAACATAGTCTCCAGACACTTTAGGCACTCTTGCCACTGGATTAAGACATTGCTCTGTGAAGCCTACATGACACGTGGTGTGCAACAGCTATCCCTTGCTAAAAGAAACTATGTCCAGGTAACCTGCACTCCACAGTCTAACGTTCAGGACCTTTGTGGACAATCCCAACAATAGACCTGAATGTCACTCCACTATCATAGCTGTGGAACAAGTACTTTAACATCAGTGTTGCTAAGCTGAGTTTTACATGACAGGCAGGTAATGGTCCAGCATCTCAGTGACTCCCACTGTAGAGTTGATGAATGCCTGGTGACCCCTCAGCTTGATCAACATGGAAGCAACACAATATGTCATCACTGCAGAAACACCAATTCTTGAAGCTTTGGAAGAATCCAAGAAGGACTCCTTTTCCACTCTTGAAAAAACCCTTGGCACGTGTCCTTAGGGGAGACAAACTGAAGTGGCTATGAAAATCAATAATCGAGTGTGAAGGGGTGCAACCTTCTGGCAAGAAAAGTGAGGAAGGCCAACTCCAACAGGGTCTTTCTCATGACAAAAAGCTTGGAGCATGGCATCATAACACGCTCTATCAGAGGGACAAGCCTAAGATGTCAAGACAATACCTCCAGTCCAAGCAATGGCAGCTTTCAGATAACATCTGATAAGGGACCGCCACATAACAGGTCCCAATGATGGCTAGACAGACCCCTGCCAAATCTATTATATTACCTCCATTACAAAACCTTACAAACAACCAGTCAAATTCCATCCTAGAGGAACCACAAAGTTCTCACAGTTTATGGCTGCCCTGTAGTCCACCATTATTGGCACCCAAGGAGACTCTTAGCCTCTCAACTAAGTACTACCAGGACTGATTTGATGGAAACGACTGAATGATTGAATAGCTAATTAACCACAAAGAAAAGGTGCTTCATGACTGGAAACTTCACCGTTCCTCAAGGGAAAAGAAACAGATGTACAGGCACCTGAATGCAGAAGTCCAGCAAAAATCCAGGACAAAAACAGATGATATATGGAGATGGCTCAAGAGGCTCAGCAACTTTGCTGACAGTCATGATGTGTGCAGTAAAAGCAACAGGGGTAAACTTATCAAAGACAGAAAGGCAGTCAACACCCACTGGAAGGAACATGTCAAAGATCTTCTCAAACACACTTCTATTCTTGGTATCAGAGCACCTGACTTCAGCTACAGATCGAGGCCAACCTTGCCATCAATAGGAGCCTTGTTCTCCACAGGGAATGTCACTGCCAAAATCCTCTTCAACCAACTCATCCCAGAGGCCAAAGAGCTTCTCCTCAAATCACAGTGTGGATTTTATTCATCCAGAGGCAGAGTGAACATAAGGAAATAAAGACAGCAGCACCAACCTCTATCCATGGCCTTTTTGGACCTTACCACAGCCTTCTCTATCAGTCAGAAGGAACAGTGGAACACCCTCCTCAAATTCATCTACCCACATAAATTCATCAGCCAGTCCAGAACAGAACCATTCTCTATGAAGACTGGTGTCAAACAAGGTCACATCACTGCTTTAACATTTGGATCATTCTTTATTGCCATAATTTTGCATCTCATCTCTAAGAAACTTTGAAGGAGTGAAATTAATCTTCAGAACTAGTGGGAAAACATTCAACATATGGCAACTACATTCCAGAATCAAGGTTATCCAAACCTCAGCAGTAGAGCAGACAAGGCTTTCGCAGAAACATACTGAAGGATGGACCTTACGCTCAACTTCTGCAAGTTGAAGGTCCTCTACAAGCTTGCCCCTTATGAACACACTGCCCTCAGACAATAAAAGTTTACAACAAGACCCTTGAAAAGTAGACCACCTCATATACACTGAGGAGCCAGCTTTCAGCAAAGACAGAAATCAATGATGAAATTCACTGCCTCCTTCAATGTGCTGCACAGCCTTGGGTCAATTGAAGAAAAGGCCTCACAGCCCCTGTAACCTGGGGTTGACCCTGATCTCAGTGTTGTCTGCATGTTCTCTGCAACTGCATGGGTTTCACCCACATGTTCCTATCTCCTCACTCATCCAAAAGATGGGTTGGTTGGTAATTTAAACGTCTATTGTAAATTATTAATAGTGGGAGTAGGCGATGGGCCTATGAGAGAGAAAGTGAAATGAGATTGCTCTAAAAGCCAAATGGCCTCAAGAAAACACGATCAGAGACAAAAACACTAGCCTCATTAAACACTCTAGTTGCATACTCATCTACGACTACCATACTTTCTCCAAACTCCAAAGATGGGACTTTTTTTTAAAAAAATGAACACTCCAGTATCATAATTACTCACTATTGTCAAGAAAAAAAGTGTCACATCCTCATTATCATCCACTTTACTTATTCCTTTACTACTTCATTTGCAAAACCTCTCTTTTTTTAAACTGTAAATGTTAAGTGCTCAATGTACATTTAGTTGAAATACAAACTAATGAACAAATTCATCATGAAACAGTGATAAATTAGTAAGCATATTTAACCATGATCAAATGGAGAGATTTTCCATGTTTTGTGAAATAATAACTCCTCATGGAATGTTCTTTTAAAGCCCTGAATTTCTCTTTTCATTCCTAAACTCCACACGTGCAAAAAAATGCCTTCGTTCAAGGACATTAGATCTTCTAATTTTGACATAAACTGATAGCTGCTGCTACCACGTGGGTTGAATGAAGTTCACAAAGCGTGTCGACTTTCAATCTTCGAGGGGGAAATTATTTTACAATATGCACCATACTTAACCTACCTATCATCTCAAATTCAACACCATTACTATAATAGTTTCAAAGATGAAGCATTTTCAAAAATACCCAAAAGTGACACTTTTACTACTGCTGAAATGTCATAAAATTAAATTCAATTTAGAAATTATTAAAGATATTAAATTCTTATAAATTTATCATTTTACAATTGTCATAAGGACTGAAGTACATAAACCACATCTATGCAAGATCAGAAAAGCAGTACACGATAATTGGTTAAGAGTTTGACAGGACAGCAGACAGACCAAACTCTTACTTTTGCAATTAAACAAGCAGTGTTTTCAAGCAGTCTTGATGACAGTTAATAGATTTGCATTTAATAATTTCCCCATCCTAACCTCAATAAAACAAGTTATTTTAACTTAGAGCTCTTCAAAATCGAATTTATTTGTATGCTACCATTACAGTCCTGCGTTATTTTACTTTAAAAAGGATGAAAAAAATGATTTGCCCGTAAACAGCTTTAACTATCTACATTGCTTTCATTTACATTCAATTACTTCTTGCTCAAGCAACCCAGACAGATCTCATAAATTTAAGGAACCGTGCAAAGGTTTGATTTGGTCAATGATTACCAACATCTCAACAAAAAAGTGTACCTATTAACACTGAAACGAGCTTAAAACGTTTTATTTCCATCAATTTTAAATGTTCATTGTCTTGAGATTTGCCGATTTGTTTCTACGTCGCATATCAAGGAATGCGAACTTGCATCAAATTTAATTTGTGTCACAAAAAAACTGCACGGCTCTAATTCCTTTCCCATTATATAAAAGAGCTTTCCAGTCCCCCTTTGACAGTACCACTTTAAATCGTGGACTACCTTGACATCTACAGTTTGGCTACATTACAAATATGGCATCGGCAGAGCTGTCCTTAAACAGGATTTATGAAGTCCTCTACAACATCACCAACACCCAAATTAGCTTTCACTGGGCATCCAAAAGAGGCGCTCTGAAGCCCGAGGCTGCAATTGCAAAAAAAAATGAGAGGTGCAGCCTTACCCTACGACTCCCTCTCTGTAGTTCTGTTTTTTCCAGGGAGTTCCGTTGTAATGGCCACTACCAGACAGGAGGCTGTAGTTTAATCCAAACGTGCTGGCCTTGTTGTCCCGTTTCCTCTTGTTTCCCGGGACACTGTTCCTGTTGTCGGGGTAGCTCTTCCTCCAGCCACCTTCTGCCGGGCCGGCTTGGAAGTTGATGTTGTTGCTGTTGTTGGCGCTGGGCTCCAGTGGGAGGAAGTCTCTCTGGACGCCGAAGTCCCCTCCTCCTTGGCTGCCCCTCTCCCTCAGCATGCTGTCGCTGCCCGCACCCGGTGCCGTGGTCCCCGCCGCCGCCGCCGCCGCCGCCGCACAGTTATTATTGAAGAACAGATTCCTCAGCCCTTGCGTAGTTTCCCAAATTTGCATCCACAGAATGTTGGCAGGTCCGAGCTGTTCTGGCTGAAACCAGGCTATCCTCGGATCCATCAAACGGAGACGGGTTTCCACGGTGAAAACGGACGGTCTGCTCGTCTCCTCCGGGCCGCCCGTCCGCCCCGCCTGCCTGCCACCTCCGTCCGAGCCGTCCGCCTGTCACTGGGCCGTAACGAGGAGAGCCGACAGCAATGGCAACCGCCGCCCGACCGCGCAGGCGCGTTACGTCCTCCCAAGGCCGTGCGCCGCGGGGGGTGGGGGGGGGGAATGGAAGCTGCCAACTTCACGCGCAACAATTGGCCGCCCGTTACGTAACTTCCACGCGATTGTTACGCAACAAAGAAAGTTGGCTCGCGCCGGCTTTTCCTTTTCGGTTCGCGTCCGGGCTGCTCGGTCGCGTTTCAGCAGAAGCGAAACTGTGGTGCTGGGCTGGGGGCGGGACCGGACCGGGGGGCCGGGCAGGGCAGAGCCCAGCCCCGGCACTGCACGCTGGCCCAGCTTTGCAGACAGCACCAAACCAAACGCAAGCTCAGCCGTACACTGGCATGAAACGGCCTAAAACAGTCTGTAGGAAATCGAGAAGTTGCTCTGCATTTATCAATGCACTTTGTAACTACTTGCAATTCCAACCCCCCCCCCCACACACACTTGCTAAACGTTAACATTTAACGTGTAACTCAACTCAGTTGCCACAAACATACGTTCTATTTTAGTTTTGTGGGGTGGGGAATATGGAGGCAATAGTGCGGTCCAGATTTTAATTCTGGACGTGCCTTAATGTTTGAAACGTGACTTCTGCCTGGTGTTCATTCCAAAACTCTTTGTAAAACCCCGGCTGAGGTTCCTCACCCAACCACGAAAAAGCCTGAAGTCTGCATATCTGCAACCCCAATTTACTAGATGCGCACATGCCTTAAATGGTGCTCTCCCTTTCCTCCCAAAGACCGTTTCAGAGGCTTGGTGAGCATCTCGCACATTACAACTCGCATTAGCAATGATGCTCCTTTCACTATTTAACTATGCCGTGAGGACCTTGGAGTAACAGTACACTTAGGAAGTTCTTTTCAGAAGAGCACTGGCTTGGCCACGAAGATAACACATGAACTTAATGTTGGATTTTGGGATTGTAATGATACAGCTTTAAAAATAATGCAGATTCTCCATCAGCTGACGACAAATTAAGAGAAATTCGCACAAGCGCCTAAACCCGCAAGATGTAATATTTTCGTTTCTCCGCAAATTGCGCTCTTTTGTAGCCTTCACAGCAATCGAGGTAAATTAATGTTGGCAAAAACAAATTGAAGTGTTTGAGAATTAGTCTAATTATAGAATAGCTTGAAAATGTTATGTCATGCTTTGTTGTTGATTACTGCTGAACAAACTGTGGCCCTGAAAAAATGTAATTTGACCTATAAGGGTTGTAAAGCCCTCAAATAAATATTAAAACGTATAATGGATTTTAAAATTAACATCTTATTTATGAAGAAGTTACTTCTAATATTTCACCTTCCATTTTAATCATATGTTTATATCTCAAACGTTCTTGCACTCTGTAAACTTTAAAAGGCTAAAACAGGAAGAGTACTTTTCTTCCTTGTTTGCTGCCGACGAAAATTCTTCAGTGTGATTGATTCTTTGGCCTCTCGATAAGTTCTCAGTTGAAGTACACCTCTTGAATGGTACATGAAAGCACAATGGTTAAATTAGAAATCCAGCACTTGACGAGTGATCGGGAGACCAGTTCAAATCCCACCACAACAGCTGGCAATTTTAAATTCCAGTCCCAGTTTTTCAGGTAAGGGAGTTGAAGAGACCATCAAATTACCCTAATAGGCTTCAGTGCTAGTTTCAGTTATGTTCCTGATGGAGTCTCCTGCTATCTTTTCCAACAATCTAGTGGGATTGGGGAAGGCTGTCATCAGCTATATTTTGGGGGAACGTCCTTTCTCCTCAAGCAGCCATCTTTTACATTCCGGGATGGGTGGGAGAAATGGCTGCAATTCAGAATGGATGCATTATGACGGTTACCAGCAAAGCTGGCACAGACTTGTGTTATTATTCTGAGACAATCATACACCACATCATAATTGATGGAGTGGAAATCCATCTTAATATAATTATGTACTTGCTTTCTGGTACTATACTAACTACAAGAGACCAGTTGATTATGCCATGAGCACAAGGAATCTAGCTATTATGGTAAATCCCAGAGCTTCCCCACCTGTCTGTTGGTATTTATAACAAAGGTCTGCTCTGGCAACCATGATATTGATCACCTGTTGGGTGCAGTTTTGCAGAGCGGACTGGAAGATCCCTTTTGCAACCTGCAGGGAACCTGTGACAAAAATGTTATGCTGATGGCAGGTTCAACAGCCATTTGCAAAGCTTGGTCTCTTGGTCCAGTGAGAAGGAAATTCACCTTCAGGGGGTGGCATTTGTCATGTCATCTGTTGCAAGTAACTTTTGGGTATGGTTTGGGTAAATCCTTCTGCAAGCAGCCTCGTGACCTGTGATCTGTCTTAGTCGACCAGGTGGCTACTGCAAGTTTCTAAACTATGAACACAGTTTTTCCTGCACCAGGTATTGCCTGATATGCTAAGTGTTTTCAGTCATTTGATTTCCAGCTTCCTCAGTATTTTGAGTCTGAGCGTTAACACGGATATGTAAAGGGATAGGGATCAGAAAGAACAAAATGGATGCTTGGAATTATCCCAGAAGTGCTTTACTGAAAGTGACACACAGATCTAAAGTGCGGCTTTAGATTTGGCTTCAGTAATACTGGCTAAGTTTGTGAACTTTCATTTCCCCAATATTGGGAAAGATGAATTATGTCAGATCTCTGCACACTTCAAATATTACTGTTTCTCCCAGATGGTCTTCATCTTCTGAAGCTGGAGGTCCTGCATTCAGATACAAAAAGGTAGCATTCTGATCATCTTATTGTCAAGGAATGTTCATTTCCCCTTGCATCACTGTGATTGGGGCTTGTGCCCATGACCTTTAAGGTCAAAGTCCATCGAGGTTAATTTGCAAAGTGAATAGATTTAAGCTTTACCGTTTAGAACTCACCAGTCTTCAGGCCTTCTGCCCACTTTTCTACATAGTAGCCAGAAGATAATGAGAAAACAAACCAGCACAGGATGATATTTATTTGCAGCTTTCTTCATCTGCATTTTCCAATTCAAGGCCTTTGTAACGGGTTAACAGAGGCGATGTGAACAGGCCATGTAAAGAATAAAGCCTGACTAGTATCTGTGTAATAATGCAGCTGTGGGAATTAAACAATGAAAAAAATGAGGAACCTGATGTATGTCAGAAGTGTTAAGGCAACACTATGTTATCTGTTGATTCCCTGTGGCATTCTCAAGAGTAGTCCTGTTTTCTAATGAGGATATCTCTTCTGGTGTTGTTTGTATGTCATCTGAATTTGTTTTTTTTTTTGCTTTATGACTGTAATAAGAACAAGGAAGAGAGTTGGGCCATTCAGCATCTCAAACATCCTCCATCGTTTTATGACCTAACACTGGAACATACCCTCCATCTTCCTTAATACATTTGGTTTAATAAAAAGAAAACTCAATCCCTATTTAAAACTTGCAATTCACCTTGCATCAATTCCTGTTTGGAAAAGAACATTCCAAATTTCTATCACCCTTCACATATATGTGTTTCTTAAGATATCTTTATTAGTCACATGTACATTGAAACACAGTGAAATGCATCTTTTGGATAAAATGTTCTGGGGGCAGCCTGCAAGCGTCGCCACGCTTCCAGCGCCAACATAGCATGCCCACAACTTCCTAACCTGTACATCTTTGGAATGTGGGAGGAAGCCAGAGCACCCAGAGGAAACCCACACAGACAAAGAGAGAACATACAAACTCCTTACAGGCAGTGGCCGGATTTGAACCCAGGTTGCTGGCGCTGTAAAGCGTTACGCTAACCGCTACACTACCATGCCTGCCCTGTTCACTCGTGGAAAAACCTGGCTCAACTTTTTCTCTTAAACAATGCTTTCTGATGCTAGACACTGCAATCAATGCCCTTGAAGTCTAACTATCACCCTGATACAGTACATCTATATCAAACTCCTCCCATGGCAAATAGGTCTTCTTTAAGTTGCAGTACTCATGGCATTATCTAACCAAGCCTTTGTTTAGCTGCACTACAATTTCTACTTCCTGGAAGACACAAAAGACAACAGATGCTGGAATCTGGAGCACCAAACAACCTGCTGGAGGAGTTCAGTGGGTTAGGCAGCATCTGTGGGAGGAAAGGAATTGTCAACATTTCAGGTTCACTGAAGATGACGTCAAAGAAATAGAAGCAAGAAAAGGCATATGGACTCTTGAGCCCATTGTGTCAGTCATAAGACCATGGCTGATCTGTTAAAATAAATCCATGTTAAGCCCAATTCCCATGTCCCTTGATTCCCTTAATGTCAAACAAGTCATTCTCAACATTTAATATTCTCAGTAAACTAACATCCAGAGGTTCTTGGGCTAGAGAGCTTGGAATCTTGATAAATATCTGAGTGGATAAATTTCTCTTCTTCACACTGACACTCTGTTCCCTACTTCTCGACTCTCCAACCAAAAGAAAAAACCTCTCAATGTCCACCCTTTAAGCCATTCTTGTCTATTTCAATGAGGTCATCCCTCTTTTTTTTAAAAGCTCCATTGAGTAAAGGCCCACCCTGTTCAATTGTAGAGAACAATCTCCTCAACCAATGATCAGTCTAGTGAATCTATACGACACATCCACCAAGGCAAGCATATCCATAATTAGCTCAGAGACCAAAACTGCATACAGTATGGCATAATTAGCAAACTTGGATACAAGCTATTATGTGCTTTCATCCAGTAGATTGTAAACATTGAAGGACCAGTTCTGATATGGCATCCAACTGGTTTGTCAATCTGAAAATGACTTGGCTATTTTCATTTCTATTTTTCTTTACTTTCAGTTAATCCAAAAAAAGATGCAAAGAGCTTGAATTTTGATGTTTGGCAGCCAAATGCCAATGCTTCCTCCTCTTCTCCAGCTTCAATTGGCCTTTCTATGATACCCTGGTTGAGAATTTTGTGGACAATGTTAGCTTGAAATTCCAGTTCTGCCCTGTGCTACAGAAGGGATGTCCACAATCTCATGGAGGGCTGGCATATTGGGACTGCAGAACAAACCCTGCTCGCACAACTTCAGAAAAAACATTGACAACCTCTTAAGCCATGACCTGAAACATGGACTCTGTTTCCAGACTTGCTGCCTGACCTACTGAATGTGTCCAGCATTTTTGTTTTTATTTCAGATTTTTGGCATCTGTAATTGTTTGACTTTCATTCCCTAGGCCCAGCTGGTTGTCACAGCCTTTAAAGTGACAAAAGTTATTGACATTACCATATATAAAAAAATTCTGGTTAACCTAATAACTTACACATTTTTTAAGATTAAAAGTTTAAGAAAAAGATTCTGATAAACCAAAAGAGAAAAAATTAAAATAAATCTATAATTACTAACACATGGTTTAATCTTCCTCAGCTACTCTTCTCCCAGCCAAAGCTGGTGGGAGAATGTGAGCTGTCGGGAGGATGCAAAGATGATCCCATTTAATATAGGTTCAGACAGATTGGTAGTTTGACATCCCTGCACACTTAAGCAAGAATCCTGAACTTGCTGACATTTACCACGAAACCCACAAGCCCTCATTTTACACGATAGCCTTTTAAATGACAGCTAATCAAATGGCTTTTGAAAATCCAGATATACTGCATCCACTTGTTCCCTCTTAATGATTCTGGCATATGTCCTCAGAAAAACTTCTTAGATTTATGAAGCACCATATTATTATGTTGACTTTGTCTTGTCATATTATGATTTTCTAAGTTTTTTGTTGCCATATTCTTGATGTTTTTATTGTTATTGATGCCTAGAAATCCATTTATCACAGCTTTGTACAAATATCTAATCGAGTAGAATATCTTTGTTACTTTATGCTTCATCAACACTGCTTACCATAGGATCATGGGCAAACCTGTGTTTTCTAATTGGAAAATTGGTAGAAATCAATTGTCACTCATAATACAACATTCCTAAATTCACGAGAGATGTAAATTTCCTCGGCGTTTTCACTCCATTAACATCTATAAACAACAGTGCAGGTTTATTCTGGAGGGAAAATTGGGTAGAAAGGATTCTTTCCCCACCCAGCCCCCTCCCCTTAATCTTTTTTTTCTAATTAAAGGGTTCCTGAGCTATTCCCTTGCCTGATCTTGACAAATTACATTAATGGATATTACTATGAGGCAAATGAGTTTCCTGTGCATACATTGGATTATGTTAGGTTACTTAAACTAAGGTGTAACAAGCATATCTTTGCCTGAAATGGTGGATGCAAGAAGATTTTGAATTTTAAAATTTAAGAGAATTTTAATAGCAGTTTCTTCAGCTGAAAAATGCTTTTTAAAACAATCTGCTTTTTTTTTTACAATTTTGCCGGCAACCATCAAAAGTTGGTTCTTGGGCCTGACAGAAACACAGCACACCAATGATTATTCTCCTGAATGCACTGATGGCATTTCCTGCAGACATATTGTATGCCAATAACACACAGGAACAAAAGGTCACATTGGAACCAAGGCTGCTCAGATGGTAATTATGGATAATGCATCAACAATCTGGTTATTCCTTCTATTGAATATAGACATAGTTATGGGCAATGTAAGATTATTAAGAAGTTTTATTGAGAAGACTCTAATTCAGTAAAGGTGCCTTGCGGCAGTTCTGTCACCAGCTTCATGTTGAACTGCAACTGCGCACAACTCCCTGCACTATTCTACCTCCAGTTTGCCATAGAATAATAGGCACTTGTGGAGTCACTAACACTTTTGTAGGAGAACCGCCGACTTCATCACCTCCAGCATCAGAGCAAGGTAGTAGTGAGATATTGGAATTGGTTTATTATTGTCACATATACTGAGGTACAGTGAAAAACTGGTCTTGTATACCGCACAAGGTAAAATACAGAGTGCAGAGTAAAGTGTCACAGCTGCAGAGAATGTGCAGTGCAGGTAGATGCAAGGTCATGACAAGGTAGATTGTGAGGTCAAGAGTCCATCTTATTTTACTAGGGAACCATTCAATAGCCTTATAACAGCGGGATACAAGCTGTCTTTGAGCCTGATGGTACGTGCTTTCAGGCTTTTGTATCTTCCACCTGATGGGAGGGGAGAAGAGAGAATGTGTCGGGTGGGTGGGTTCTTTTATTATGCTGGTTGCTTAACTGAGGCAGCGAGAAGTATAGACAGAGTCCATGGAGAGGAGGCTGGTTTCCCTGATGTGCTGGGCTGTGTCCACAACTCTCTGCAGTTTCTTGCGGTCCTGGGCAGAACAGTTGCCATACCAAGCCGTGATGCATCCAGACAGGATGCTTTCTATGGTGCATCATTAAAAATTGGTGAGCGTCAAGGGGGACATGCCAAACTTCTTTAGCCTCCTGAGGAAGTAGAGGTGCTGGTGAGCTTTCTTGGCTGTGGTGTGGTTGGACCAGGACAGGCTATTGGTGATGTTCACTCCTTGGAACTTGAAGCTCTCAACCCTCTCGACCTCAGCACTGTTGTAGATAGGTGCATGTGCACCGCCCCTCTTCCTGAAGTCAATGACTAGCTCTTTTGTTTTGCTGACATTGAGGGAAAGATTGTTGTCGTGACACCATGTCACAAAGCTCTCTATCTCCTTCCTGTACTCCAACTCATCGTTATTTGAGATATGGCCCACTATGGTGGTATCATCTGCAAACTTGTAGATGGCGTTAGAGCAGAATCTGGCCACGCAGTTGCAAGTGCATAGGGAGCAGAGCACTGAGGATACAGTCTTGAGGGACACCAGTGTTGAGAATAATCGTGCCAGAAGTGTTGCTGCCTATCCTTGGTGACCAACAGACCGCAATCAGTAAGTCAAGGATCCAGTTGCAAAGGGAGCTGTTGTGTCCCAGGTCTCGGAGTTTGGAGATGAGTTTGCTTGGAATTATAGTATTGAAGCTGGAGCTGTAGTCAAAAAACAATAGTCTAACATAGGTGTCTTTACTGACTAGATGCTCGAGAGATAAATGTAGGGCCAAGGAGATGGCGCTCGCCCTAGACCTGTTTCGATGGTAGGTGAATTGCAGTGGGTCGAGGTTTTCTGGGAGGCTGGAGTTAGCTTTTGTTTTCCACGCTGTCCAGACAGATCATGCCATACATAATTACATTGAGGTACTAAAAAAAAGATAGAATGTCAAATATAGTGTTGCAGTTAGCCGTTATAATCCCGCCCCCGGACCCCTCAGCCTTGCAAGGTCACTAGGTGCCAACTTTTATATGATGACTGAAATCAGATAACTGGGAATAGACAAAGCAAAAACCTTCCTGCTCTGCATCAGTCCACAGTCATCGCTGGTGGCAATTGACTAATAACATTCATAACTTTTTTCCATAATAGAAATTTTCACTAAAGAAAGAATACTGTGTGTTTAGCTGTCATATACTAACACTAAAAAGTAATTATAAAATTCACTATAATTATTAAAAATAGAGTCATCCAACTCCCTGTTAGATAGATTTCAAGTATATGGCCCATGTCTCAAAATCATAAACCCATTTATAAAGAACAATGGCTTAGAAATTAATTTGATGCTTCGTGGGAGCAGTAACATCACAGTGACTTGTTCATCTATGCCGATATACACTGGATCATTTGGATTATGGTTTTCAATAACAATCCTAATGCAACAGTGCAGACATTTTCATTAGGCTATACTTCCTAATAAGGGAAACAGTATGTGTGATGATACTTTGTCATTGAATTTTATGCAGCTGCCAGCACTTTGCTATATAGCTAATATGTCAGAACTTCAGTTCTTAAAGGGATCCTCTGCACAAACTGCTGCAAATGGTCTGCTTATGCAATTATGGAAAGAGATTTTGGCGTGGGAATGGAATGGTTCCATTCCACCACCCACTATCGACAGCCCCTCTTTGCCCACACACTACTGACCACACCATGGAGAGCCTGGAGGATGAAATTCTTTCTGAGAGGGAGATGCTATGTGGAAGGAATTGGAAGGCTTTCAAGAACCTTGACAGCTGGCATGAAATAGCAGCAGAACCCTCATCCACCAGTGAACCTTCAGGTAATATGGAGCAATGCAAAAAAAAAGTACCATGACCTGACAAAATGTGTCAAGGTGAGAACTCAAAGATTTCAAACTGCACATCAAATGTCCTGCATTCAGCTGCAAAACTCAGGCCCCCAAAGGCACACACATACTGCTATATTTAGACATACACAGACACACATACTCTCCTGCACTCAGACAGACAAACACATTTGGAGATGGCCACTAAGATATAGGTATATAGATCAAATAAGAGAAGCATGTCATTGATGCAGTAAGTAAAAGAGACTCCTCTTTGTCTTTTAGGCTTTCCCTTAATCACCAACTGGCAAAGCAGAGAAGGAGATTACTCTCAAGCTCACAGCCTGATCAGGACGGAGGAAGAATCCTCTTCCTCATGGATATTGGGCAGCCAAGTCTCATGACCCAGATACTGGAGAGTTGGTGTTGAATTTACCTAATATGCATACATCTTATGGACCCTCATGATCACTACGTAATGCACACGACTACATGTGTCTTTGCATGTAGCCATGAACTTTTGGTCTTTATTGAGCAGGTTCTCCAGTGAAGTCCATCACCACCACCCCAAAACCAACACAAAGCCAGGGGTAAGAGGGACCCATAGCATCAAAGAGCCCAATTCTGTTAAACTCTAAATTCAGATGAACTCTTGATCTCCCAATCAACCTCATCGTGGCCCTTGCACTTTATATGTCTACCTGCACCGCACCTTCTCTGTAGCTGCAACACTACATTCTGCATTCTGTCTTTTTACTACCTCAGTGTAATTATGTATAGCATTTGTCTGGACAGCATGCAAAACAGAAGCTTTTCACTGTATCTCAGTACGTGACAAACAAAACCAATACCAAAGATGGAGATTTTATTTTAATTCACTACCCAAGAGAGTTGTGGATGCTGTATCATGAGATAGTTAGATTTTTGGGCTGTAAGGAACTCAAGGGTTATGGGATTGGGAAGGAAAGTGGAGCTGAAGCCAACAATCAGATCTTATTGATAGTGGAGCTGGTTTAAGGCACTGTGTGACCTACTTCTCCTGTTTCTTATGTTAGAAACCCCTCATGGTCCAGGTCCACCCTTCCATGTTGCTGCTGAATGCTTCTCTGAATACTGGAATTAAGTTTTTCAGTAGATTCCACATCAGAAGTCCATCAAAGAATGGCCTTTCCTCAGTGACTTAACACCATGGATCTTTGTCAAATGAAAATATTTGACTGTTGCTGTATCCCCGATTCATCAGACCCACAGTGGTCGATGTATATGACTGAGCTGAGAACTTGTGGACTGTGGTCTTCAGAAGATCCTGTGGATCATTAAGTGGTCCCTGACTGAACATCCAGTTAGGGTCTATCTTCTGCAATGCTGTGTCACCTGCTGTTCCCATTGCTGATCTTGCTGCAGTTGCTTTCCTTCACTTTCTTCCCCTTCAGTTCCTTCTACTCATCTTCTTGATGATGCTGTTGGATGAGAGATCTGCTCTTTCGTTAGCTCAGGTGTGAAGGATGCAGTAGATAGAGAGTTGTGTAAGCCACCCCTACAGAGCTACATTTTGAGGAGGCCAGTGCCTGTTTCTACGAGGTCACGTGGCTTTCATTCCAGAGGCACTGAGCTGCTGCGGCTGAAGAACTGACAGGAACAAAGGACTATCCAGTAACCCTCAAGATCCAATGTTCAGGGTTATGGAGCTCCTTAAATACATTAGATTAAATGGTCTACCTAAAAATGAATGATTTGTAAGCTCCCTAGTTATCTGTAATTAATCAGATCTGATGATTAATGTGGAGTGAGTAGTCGTCCTTTTGATGAACAAAGAGCATTGTGGGCAATACGAGTGCCGCTTATCACCACTTTATCAATTAATTCATTTTAGGAAACCCACGATGCTGACATATTTGTGAACCTATGCAGGCTTATGTTATCTGCTAAAAGAAGGGTAGAATAATTCCCTTTTCCTTAAGGATACAGTGCCCGTGACTTCCACAATTCTGTGGTAAGCAGAACACTGTGCAATGAGATACAGGTCAGCCAACATTGCCTGGAATGATCTGGAGGCATGGAAGTTGAAGATAATAATGAACTTAACTTTGATAATGGAGAACAGACCAGGCGTGTCATCTAGTCATGAAGCCATTTGGAGCATTCCTTGTATTAAAAATATATAAATCTAATAAGAGTATATCGCAACTGAACGGCAAACTAACTTCTACAAAGACATTGATCTCCCTAATTGGTTTTGTTCAAGATGCTATATCAATTTTATCGAAAAAGATTTCTGAATGGCTACAGATGAGCTGTGGGGTTACCATTTTATCCACATGTACAACGGTAAACAGAAAACACCATAAATGCACTCAAACAATACAATTAAATATACTCCAATAACATTTTTTAAATATTTTTACTTAACAAAAATCAGGCTCAATAATCGAGGGGAAAAAAGTCAGAACCATCAAAAAAAAACTCCTACACTGTTTTTCGTCTTACCATTTCACAGAGAAGAGCACAGATATTAAGGAATCTGTGTGCCGACTTTAGATGTTAAGATCTCATCACAGACATTGTCTATTACTCATATTTACTTGCCAGCCAAAAATGCAGTTTACCTACCTTGTGGCTAGCTGACAGTATTCCATATCCATGTTATTATATCACTTCAGGATATAAAATTTGAGTTTCATTCTGCTTGCTTTATATTTGGTCCTTCATAATTCAATGATCCAAAATCTGCAGCCTTTTCATTGCCAAATAATTTCACTGCTGCTTTTATAAAAGCTGTATTTGATTTAACATCTCTAGCTGTCACCAATGTATTTACAGAAAGCTAATGTGTCCATGATACCTTTTTGGGCATGTGCAGATCTATATGGAGTCGAACAGAAACTGGCCCTTCAGCCAAACCATCTCTATGTTGACTATTGTACCTACTTATTACTAATCCCATTTACCCACATATGGTCCAGATCCTTCTATACCTTGACAATACAAGTGCTTGTCATGATGCTTCTTAAATGTTGTAAGAGTATCTGCCTCCACCACCATCTCAGGCAGCCCAGTTCCAGATTTCAACCATTTTGTGTGAAAAAATGTTCCCTCAGATCCCCTCTAAACCTCCTACTTCTCACTTTATACCCATGCTCTCTTGTTTTAGACACCCCCATCGTAGGAAAAAGACTCTTACCATCTACCCTGTCTATCTCCCTCATAATTTTGTATACATCTATCAGGTCACCACTCAGTCTCCCCCACTCCAGGAAAAACAAATCTCTCCTTATTGCTGAAATGCTCCAATCCAGGCAACATCTGCCATTGTTCCAATCAACTTTCCAGCATGACCAATATCATAGTGTAGCCTAAGACAATCCTTGCTATCTGCAACATCACAAATTTTCACACAATATAGCTGAACCTTATATCCAAACAGAATTTGTAATGAATGGTCAATTGTTGTGAAATGATCATGTCAAATAATTATTCTTTCTTACTCATATTGTTGATTTTCAGCAGTGGAAAGGGTTTGCAGCTTCAAGCTCCTGGGCATCAACAACTCAGAGGATCTATCCTGGGCCCAACACAATGATGCAATCATGAAGAAGGCATGCCAGCGGCTCTACTTCATTAGGAGTTTGAGGAGATTTGGTATGTCACTGAAGACTCTTGCAAATTTCTATCTATGACTGGTTGCATCACCACCTGGTATGGAGGCTCCAATGTGCAAGATTGAAAGAGGCTGCACAAGGTTGCAGACTCAGCCAGCTCCATCATAGGCACAACCCTCCCCACCATTTGAGGACATCTTCAAGAGGTGGCTCATCCATCATTAAGGACCCTCACCATCCGGGACATGCTCTCTTCATGTTACTACCACTGGGGAGAAGGTACAGAATTTGAAGACCACACTCAACGTTTCAGGAACAGCTTCTTCCCCTCCGCCATCAGATTTCTGAATGGTCCACGAACCCATGAACACCACCTCGATATTCCTTTTTTGCACTATTTATTTTTGTAACTTACAGTAATTTTTATGTCTTGCACTGTACTGCTGCAAAACAAATTTCACATGTCCGTGATAATAAAGCTGATTCTGATTTCTATCATTCAACACGTGCACGCACATCATCAAAGAATTCTAATGAATTTAATGGCAAATATTACCCTTTCATCAAGTTAGAAAAATGTAATCCTAAAGTAATTGAATTCTATTTGTTGCATTTTCAAACAAATGTCTGGTTCAAAGAATAACAATAGGTTTTCAGAATTTTTAGCACCCAAGACAATGAGGATTAGTATTATTTCTGCAGCAGCTATCTCTAACTAGGTATTTCCAATTCATTGTGAAAAGTGAAAATGGACTGCAGTGTGGAGCATTAAAAGTTTATTTGGATGTGATGGAGATAGGGAATGGCTCATGATACATTTTCATGAATTCTGCGGTTAATCTTTTGTGCATCTATTGAAATCTGCATAAATTAAACTTTGCTACTGATACAACTAACTGATTAACTTCTGTACTATTGTTCTGTCGTTCAATTATGAATGGGCAGTATCCATTAGAAACAAATCATCCCCTCAGTAAAATTGGGACAACTTTTGGGTGCCAAACAACTGTATACTTCCTCTTCCTTTCCTCACATTTTAACAGTACCTGCCTTTGTTCACTTGTCAATAATTTTCCATTTCCTCACAGTCGAGCATTTTAACTAACTGTGTTTTGCTTCCGTGACTTCAGAAAATAAAGCTGAGCTGTGTCGGTCTCACATTAGCAGTTCTTTTCACATATCTTGTACTTGGTGCTGGATTGAATAGCACTCTCTCTGGATTGGTGTGCATGACATGGACGTGCATCAACTTCATCCTTTTACATCAGTTTGTTTCTTCTTCCTCTAGCTATTAGGCTGCAAAAGTCAGGATTACCAAACAGATAAAATCTTTTCTCGGCTGTTAATATTTAAAGGATTTTCCCATTTAGTCCTTGATTAGTGGTGAAAATGTTTGGAACAGGTTAAATTAATATTCAAGTATTACAAGTGAACTTCAGACTACAGTTACTGTATAGTATTACAGGCAATCACCCAATAAATCTAACTCAAAAAACTTACAGAAATAGTTGTGATGTTTCTTTAGGATAGAAAAAATAACCACCATATGATTAAGATGCTTCTAATATCCTGGTTTCTAAAAAGTGCTTCTTAAATAGTTTTGAAAAATAGTTATTTCCAAAAACCTCAAGATACCAGTGTATTTGAAAGGTACCCAAATATGTATGAAATTATGGAATACACCTTAAACTACCCTCTTGCTCTATTGTTTTACCTGTAGGTATAGCTCATTTTTTCCAATTACTATGTAAATATGCTCTTCATTCTGAAAACTTGGAAACCCCTCCAAAGATGTGATCTTTATTGATCTTTTACAGAAGATTGAGATGCTTGCCTTGGATATCAACATGTTACCTGAAAGACATGAGGCCATATCTGTTCTGTTATGTCCCTCGAATTAGTGGCCAGGTGAGTTAAAGTAAAAATACTAGCATGTACATTTGCATTTACTAATATATATTTTCCTTACATCCTGATGACATTGGAGGCCATTCAGCATATCAAGTCTGCTGGTTACCAAAGCAATCCTATTCCCTCACTTACTTCCCTGTAACCTATTCTCTCTCACATGACCATTGTTACCTGTCTGATTCCAACCAGCCACCTACACCAAGGATAATTTACAGTAGCCTGTTAACCTATCAAGCAGCATATCAGGGATGTGGGAGGAAACTGGAGCACCTGGGTAAAACCTCACAAAGAGAACTCCACACAGACGGCAGCAGAGGTCAGGATTGAGCCCAGGCTGCCAGAGCTGTGAGAAAGCTGCAGTATCTGCAGCACCACAATAGCCCCCAAATGTTCCCAAAACCTCCCAGACATTAGTTTTTAAGGTGATGTCATTGTCACATCACCTATTGTCTTCAAAGCAAACACTACTGTTCATTTTGCACGTGAACCCAAGATAAATCTTACTTTCAGCATATTGAACAGACTTGCCAGTCAGATTTTTTTCCTGAGCAGTCTGCCCTCCCTTTTTAATCTTAGCATGCTAAACTTACTCATTCCATTTACATTTTCTGGGAACATATTTTATATTTCCTTCTATCTCTTGTATCATTTCAAAATGACCATAATAATCCTCACTTTAATGCAAAATATGTCCATTATGCTTTCTAGTTACCGACAGGTTGTAGATTAGAAATATACATACCAGGATACATACTGATATTTGATGTCTGATTTATGCTGTTAGCCAATCTGAGACAGCAGTAGTAGATCTATAATTAGTTTTTCAACTGACATTGATAAGAATACACATCAATTACCCCTATTGGAAGAACAAATGTACAAAGTTGTCAAAGTTGCAATAGCTACTTCCATCAATTCTGAACCTGAATCGTAGAATCATTTATCAAATTGTTTAAATGATCTTCACAACAACCAACCTGGAATCTGTAACTACAAATGGTTTCTTTGAACTGTCATATTGCCAACTGATACCTATTATAAAACTGGTTGCCATTGCATTTTCCACCATGAATTTCAGCAAAGACATAAGGACAAGGAATAGGATGGATACAAACTCTCCTTCGGTCTTTCAATAATAAATAGTTTTCCCTCACGCATGAAATAAAGCCATCCAGATGGCGCTGCAGATGGGAGAAGCTTCCTGGTTTATAATTTGAATGAAGTGTTTCTGTGTTGGGCATATACTTCCCAGTAGAATTTTTGAACTAAGCTGATGCAAGGGAGTACAGCTGTTGCTTCATAACCAGGGAACAAGAGGATCACTTCTGTTGCTGTTGAGCAATGAATCCTCAAGTCTGCCTTTGGGTTTTCAATAGGAGATGATAGGAAAGGTAAAGTAAGATATACAAAAGATAAAGAGCCACATAGAAAGAAAACGTGTGGGAAAGAAGAAAATAGAAAAATTGTGGAAGAGGTAAAATAGTTATAAAGGGACTCAGAAGAAAGAAACAGAATAAGACAAATAGCAGATGTTTTATGGTGAAAGAGCCTAATGTGTGTGAGGGCTGTGAGAGGTGTGTGTTGCATAAACAGCGAGTGTTTCAGGGCTGGAACTGCATCTAGTATTTGAGAGTTTGAGCAAACAAGTGAGATTATGCAATGTTCTCTTCCACTGGTCCCAGGTTCACAGTAACTCACGGCTCTCTCTGGCAGCAATCTCCCAGTGCCATTTCATTTCAGGCTTTGTGCAAGAAGCACAATGGAAAATTGTCCTCCAGCTGGGTTGCAATAACTAAATACGAGTTCCCATTGCAGCACCACTTCAGTGCCTGAAAGTCAGGGCAGAAGAATTGTTTGCCCTGTTTGTTCTGTGTTTCAAATAAAAACAGCAAAATATTATTTGCTGTCAGCTATTACTAAAACAAATGGCCAAATTATGCGATTACATCCATTATCTCCTTTACAAGGCTGTACAGATAGGTTTTATGACAATTTAGGGTCAACCATACCCATCCAGCTATTGTAGAAGGCAGTTAGAAATGATGTTAAAAACACAGCAGTTGATTTTCCCTCAGTGACCCAAAATGTTCATTTTGCCATACACTGAGTGAAACATGATGTTCTGGTCTACATCTGGATCCCTGGCAACCTCAGATAGCCCTGGGGACTGGCCAAAGACAGGAAGTCAAGTATTTTCTTTTCCCCTGACAATGCCCCCTTTCTCAGCACCTCCAAATTTGGTAGCCAGATGTCCTAATCACAGAGGCTTGACATGACTGCAGCTATCTTCAGATTTCTGTCCTTTCATGTTGGCACAAGGCTCTGCCAGGTAGTGTTGTATGCCATGGATGCCTCCTGGCACTGCTCACAGCCTGGGAATGAATTATCAGAACTACTATAACTCCAGCTGTACAGCTCCATTTAGTGCGAGGATAGAAGGGGTGCCAGGAAAATCAGTCTTGTGCATTTCATTTTAGCTGAAAGAAAAAATACCAAGAATATCAACCAAAACTATTGCCAATGAACAGGAATTATTCGCATTCAAGGCAATACCAGTCACTAAAATGAGTGTGGCATCCCTGTAGGTCTTGAAGCAAAGGATAATAGAAGCAACAATCTTTCTTTTCAACAAAGTGCCCCAATATAGTTACTGATAAAAAAAATATTAAGGCAAATTGTTATTTGGAATTTGAAGTCATCTTAAATTCCACCCGCTCCCCCCAATTATTAAATAATCCACACGGTGTCAGTTTTTCCTCCATATTTGAGTTTTGTTTTGCAGATGGTAAGTAGACTTCTATTCAGTCGCATTTCAGTTGGAAGAAGGCAAATTTTCAACCGTCTTATGCCTCTAATGACTTTCAATGCCTGTGGCACTATAACCTAACAAGTTGGACCTGGATGTAATGTGGCAAGTACCACTGGGAAACTGCTTCCATGAATCCATCTGATTCAACATAATCTGTTGAAATGAATACTTGTACTTTAATGAACCAGGTCCTTGAATCATCAAGTATTGGTGTCATAATTGCAAACATCCAGTGAAGAATGGAGGCAAGATGGTAGGAGATCTAGAACTGATGCCACTTTACATCACTTAGAAATCAAGTTTGTGAGAATTCTTCCTCGATGACATGGAAATAACTTCTCAAAGTGAACACAGGAAGATAAATAGAAATAGGAATAGATCATTCCGCTCCTCACATCTGCTCCACGTTGAATTAGATTGTTGCTGAAAGGCGTAACTGTTCATCACTATTTTGTTGATCTTAGTGGTTTGCCCTCTTGAATCAAAACACTCCCATATCCAATGTTCTTCAGCAGAATAGATGGCAATGAACAACTGCAATTTGTTTTTACAAAGCATTCAACATCCATTGAGTTGAAGTAATTATGAGAACTCTGCTTGTAGCACAATCTTAAAGTCTGGTTGATGGCATTTCCTAATCTAGTCATGCACCTGACTGGAGACCATCAACTATTTGACAGGCTGGCAAATAGCCATCTGGATTAGTTCCCAGGTATCCAAATACAGCTGGGATTCCAGGATGCTGATGTATCTAATGTGCACTAAGGGCTGAGAATAATACTTCACCTTTGCTGAGGCCACAAAGTATAGCTCCCTTCTACAAACCAGTTTGTACTTGGTGGAGCAAAAATATAACCAACTTCAATGGTTTGCAAGATTTCATTGACGAATCACTTCAGGCAGAAAGAGCAGCAAATATGAAAGATTGCAAAGCTCCTTCCATTACAGCAAGTGACAGTAGTGGAATATGGCCAGATAATTTGATGTGTAAACAGTTTTCAAACTTGTGCACCATATAAGGGTTGATTCTTGGTACGGTTTAAGCTTTATTCTTCTCTCCTCCCCCTTAGGATTCTGATGTCATTGACGAGAAAGATGCCAAGCTGTTAAGAATAATTGAACTACTCTACACTCTGGAGTATCTGGAAGGCACTGTAATGCATAATGGGAAAAAGAGTGCAGTTGCAATTCATCTATTCAAGATGTGCTATGTCCCTGATAATTTTCCCAATTGGAAAGTTTGCCAACCCACTGATTCTGAGATAGAGCTGAAGATAAATGCTTATATATAAAGTGTAACCTTTATTGCAATCAATCCTCTTCCATGTGAATTATCTTGATTGACGGTTGTTACCTGCACTATAGGCAATATTTGTCATGTTACAAGGTGGTTTAGTTATGTTTTCGAAAAGAGTTTTTAATTTGACCAACATAAGAAAATTAAAAACTGGTTTGCTTTTCTAAGTAGTTATGAAATGAACTATCAATATTACTAAATTAAAAGCTTTTTAAAAGTATACTGAAACTTTAATAAAAATATTTAATGCACAAATCCAGTTTTTATACACTGATTACTAAATATCAGCCATTTTACAATTGAATGTTGGAACAAGTTCAAGTGAAAATACAAATTTTGGCTCAACTTCAAACCAGCCTCCATGGATCTCTGCTTATTTTTTCATTAAAGCTTCACGGTAGGCAATAAATCGCCGTAGATTAATCTTCACGTTGTCAAGGACCAATCGTTGATCTACGGTGAGGTTACCTTTTCCTTCCTTTTGGATCTAAAACAAAAGTTTACAGTTGGAGAAACATAATAAATGTAAAGAAATATTTATATTTATGAATATTTGTTTAACAGCCATTTTACAGATCAAGATCAGTCACGGTCTTGCTTAAACAGAGTTTCATTACTACGTATACAGTATATTACTACTGCTAATACGGTGTATTTTACAGCAATTACCCTCAATTTGAAAACTGGTTGGAAGGACTTCAGGGTATGGACCAGCTTCATCTCATCTGCTGCCTTGTCCGCCTCTTTTCCATCAGCAAAGACATCAATGATGGCATCCAGGGCTTCACCTACGACTACGAGTGAAGAATCCTTGGTGACTACTTGGAGCAAAAAATTACCCATCATCTGGAATTTATAAACACATGGTATGATAGAAGGTAAAATATTTACCAATAATGTAGGCGACTGACATTTTTTTTAAACTCAGTTACACAGTGGGTGCAAAACTACTGCAACAGAGATCTTTCACATCTTTGTGTTTGCTATATTTGCATAATTAAATAAGTCAATATAATTTGGTTTAAACTCAGGAACGGAGTTGTGAAAACAGGATATTTGATGTTGTATATTATTTTCTGATACCTTGAGAGTTTCAGCTGTGTTATCCTCTTTGGCAATTACGTTACCACTAATTCCCATCATGGCAACCACATTGACTCGAGCACTGGTGTTTTCGCACTGGGCTCCTGCTTCACATAATATCATTAGCTGCTCTGCACTCATACATTGCTTTGTGATGGAAAAGAAAGGGTTAAAATGAGATGGGCCATTAAGAGAAGCTAGGCAAAGTATTAACTGGAACATCATTGACTTTTACGATTTTGAGTTATCAATTGTGTTTCAACCAGAAAAGCCAGTACTGTGACTATATTATTTCATTGGCTGAGGTGAGACAAGCTCATTAACTATATCATAATATAGTACATCTTTCCACCTTAACTTAGTGCATTTCTTATGAAAGCCTCCTTGTGATATTTCATCATTACAAATTTGGATAACTTTATGCGAGCTAGCCAAATTCCAGTGGACAGGATTTTTAACCTCAGTACCAGGATTTTGCAATTGCGATACAGAATCACTTTTGTCTCAGTTTGAAGTACAAACATACCAATACAAACTTTAGGAATGTTTGAATAAAGGAAAACCAGAGTCCATAATCATTTGGACTAACCTCATTTTGGATAGATCTAAGACACAAGAATTTCTCAGTTTAAAAATCACTAAAAAAGGGCATTTAGAATCCAACACATCACCTATTATGGCAGCTGCAATCTCTTGCTGACCTTTTATTTATTTGAAACTCATTTTGAAAGGCAGCCTTCAAACAATTTCAACTGTTGTTAGTAAATCTACTGTCTTACTTGAGGAAGATTATGGGAAGACATGATCTGCATCAATGACCTTATAGCACTTGTCACAGCCTCTAAGAACTCCGAGTCCTTTGGGACCTCTGCAACAAAATTAAAACAAAGATGTGACAGACACAGCAACTACATGAGGCAATCAAATGTAATCACATTAAACGTCTGAATTTCAAGCTATTCAAGTTCACTGCAGCATGGCTCTTGCGTATTACAGTAGATATATTAGGGCCTTGAATTTGTGTTTGTTTCCAGGGCGTGTTGACATCAAGACAGAGGTGGTGTAGGGGTTCTTGAAGAACATTAAGGTGGATAAGTTCCCAGGGCCTGATGGGATCTATCCCAGGTTATTGAGAGGGGCAAGAAAGGAGATTACTGGGGCCTTCACCAAGATCTTTGTATCCTTTGTAGTCACAGGCGAGGTCCCAGAGGACAGGAGAATAGACAATGTTGATCCACTGTTTAAGAAATGCAATAGGAACAAACCAGGAAATTAAAGCCAGTGAGCCTTACATCAGTGGTAGCGAAATGATTGGAGAAGATTCTAAGATTCTACGATTCTACTCACACTTGGAAAAGCACAGATTTATTAGGGATAGTCAGCGTGGCTACATGCCGGGGAGGTCATGTCATACAAACTTTTGAGGAGGTGACAAAGATGATCAATGAAGCTAAGGCAGTGGATCTACACATGTACCTTACTAAAGATTTCAACAAAGTGCCTCATGGTAGGCCAATCCAGAAAATTAAAGCACATGGAGACTTGGTAGATTGGATTCAAGATTGACTTGGCCATAGAAGGGTAGTGGTGGAGGTG
The DNA here is from genome assembly GCF_009764475.1 of Pristis pectinata. Classification (NCBI taxonomy): domain Eukaryota; kingdom Metazoa; phylum Chordata; class Chondrichthyes; order Rhinopristiformes; family Pristidae; genus Pristis; species Pristis pectinata. The sequence goes on along the minus strand of NC_067417.1, from coordinate 31,220,294 downwards.
TGTTATTCTGACTGGAGGTCTAAGAATAGTGGTGCTGGGACCTCTGTTGTTTCTGATATATACAAATGATTTAGACAAAACTGTAGTTCGGCTGATCAGTAAGTTTGCAGATGACACAAAAGTTGGCCAAGTTGTGGATAGTTTGGAAGGTTGTCAAAGGATTCAGAGGATATAGGCAAATTGGAAATCTGGGCAGAAAAATGGCAGATGGAGTTTAATACAGATAAGTACGAGGTGTTGCACGTTGGGAGATAAAATGTAAGAGGAAAATGCACAGTAAATGGCAGGAACCTTAAGAGCATTCATGTTGAGAAGGATCTTGGGGTGCAAGTCCATAAGCTCCCTGAAAGTGGCAGCACTTCATATCAGATTGGATGATAAAGGTGTACAGCATACTTGTCTTCATTGGCCGGGATACTGAGTAGAAATGTCGGGAAGTCATGTTGCAGCTGTACAAAGCTTTGATTAGGCCATTTTTGGAGTATTGAGTGCAGTTCTAGTGACTCTGCTACAGGAAGGATGTGGGGGCTTTGGAGAGGGTGCAGAAGGAGTTCACCAGGATTTTGCCTGAATTAGAGAGTACTAGCCATAAAGAGGGATTGGACAAACTTGGGATTGTTTTCTCTGGCGCATCGGAGGCTGAGGGGCCACCTGATGGAGGCATAGATAGGGTAGATGGTCAGAATAGTTTTCCCCAGGTTGGAAATATCGAAAACTAGACAGTATAGCTTTGAAGGCAAGAGGGGGAAAAGTTAAAAAGGAGATTTACAAAGCACATTTTTTTTATATGTACAGAGAGTGGTAGGTGCCTGGAATGAGCTGCCAAGGGAAGTGGTGGAAGCAGATACAATCACGGCATTCAAGGGGCATTTAGACAGGCATATGAACAGACAGGGAATGGAGGGATATAGACCATGTGCAGGCAGATGGGATCAATTTAGATTGACATCATGGTCAGCCCAAACATTGTGGGCCAAAGGGTCTGTTCCTGTGCTGTACTGTTCTGTTCTCTGATAGCCAGAGATATTTAAAAACTATTGATAAGGATGTGAATGATTCCAAAAAAATAAAATTGTTCAAATGGTTCAAAAAAAATTCTAACCATTAAAGATATAACTTGCCTTCATCCTACTAATCTCCATGCTGGTAATTTCCAATCAAATCAATGGGATGACTAATATAGGACTGGAGATGCAATTCCACTGTACATTGCTGAGAATGGTGGTGAAGAGGTGGCAAAGCCTGGCTAAACAGGAATCCAGCATCAGAGCGGATTGACATAAGTGCCAACATATGCACATCTTCTTCCAGGTCTTTTCAAGTCCAAGACTTGCAAGCAAGGAGAGGAAGGCAGTTAAACATCAGATGTTCCACCACAGCCAACATGACCTTGTATGTTATAATTTGCAACTGGATCAAAAATGGAAACTCTGTGCACTGTGATTTTTTTTTCTAATTTTATTTTGCTTCTGAAAACAGGATTAAAATGCATTTATGATACCACTGAACTTTAGGTTCCCTTTCCAAATACTAATTAAAAAAAAAGATTAATTTGCAGTTGATTGCTGAAAATCAGGCTTTGAACTCTGGTCCTCTACTGTCAGGAACTATTCAACATTTCATAACAAGGCACTATCTATTTTGTTAACCCGAGCTTAATATTCTGAAAAATAAACTGAATATAATCTATACTTGGAATACAGGAAAGGTGTAAGTGATAGTATTTATAACTATTGTTACCCAGTAACTCACCTGACTGAGAGAAAACAAGCTTTCCAAGATGCTGTGAAAGAGAATAAAGTGCATCTGGTCCACCAAGCCCCTCCACATCCAATACTGATAAAAGATTATGCAGGCAGGTCAGTGCTCTGCATTGTATTCGCTTCATTCTACAAAAACAAGGCAGTGTTTAAGGTTCTAACTTTAATAATATGTTTGTATCCATTAACCTAAGATGCAAGGTTTCTACTTACTTTTCAATCAAATGTCGCCATGAAGGACTTTCCATACATGCATCTACTGTTACACTGTCTGTGAATTCTGTCTTCTCCAAAACCTGCGGATTTATCAATTAAAACAAACATTAACCAAAAGCAGAACAGATTGTCAGCGCCCAGAGAGCTGCCAAACACCAGGGAATGAATAACAGCAACTTAAGAACTGCCCAGTCTTTGCACTGCAATCTTACTGGAATGCTTATTTCTATAAACCAGATGCTGGGAGATATAATCAGTAAGAACCTTTGTGTAGGTAGCTTTCTTCAACTTGACTATGTTACTATACAAGCAGAAGTTTGTATTAATTAACTGTGTCAAACCAGAACGAGGCCTTTTGTGGTCAATATAAACAAAATCTCTATGTGGGACCACAGGAAGCAGTAACAGTTTTACAGACACAACACAAAAATCTGGACTTCTGCTTCCAGGAACTTTCTTCTTCTAACATTCCTGAAACTCTCCAAACTAATCCAGTGATTTAGTTTGCTCCTGGCCATGTGCACTGCCAAACACAACAAGTGGTTTCTGGACCCACTTAAATGGACCAGCTCATTTCACCTGCCCATTCTGCATCACAACCAAAGGTTGAAGTTCCCCCTTGTTTCCATTCAAATAGGTTTTTATTTAAGGACAAAGCTCCAGACCTTGGTTCATTATTGTGCCAGATATTTAACTGATCTGTACAATATACATACATCTAGAAAACAAAGTAAAAAGTTTTGTCACATCAACTTTATGAATGCTCTATGTGAATATTTTGAAGATTCACACCTGAACAGCAAGTGAGAAACACTAACAAGGTAACAGTTTGATTTCTGTGCTGCTAGAATATACACCCCAGGGAAGAGAAACACATCAGCCTATGCCAACTACATAGGTATGCACAGGAACTGTTGTGGGGTAACATTATATTCTGGAAAGGGGTATCTAACAACTCAGTACAGGTTTGGGGCAACAAGGAGGATGCATTAAAAGATTCTTACTATCCTTCAACATTAACTTTATCCTTATTTTAAATTTATCCTGCATCAATCAGCAAACAATGAAGGTGACTAAAGTTGACAGATGGTGCTGCTAAACTAATCAATGTTCCTTGTTAATAGCTTTCACTATTGTCAGTTAGTCTGACTTCCTGACATACAGCAGTTACATGTAGTGATCCTGTGCACTTCTCCTAATCTTCCAACTTCCAAGCTTTAATTTTGAGAAATATTCTTCAAAGCTAATCATACCCAGCCCAACTACATCTTATAATTGCATAGATCTTATCCAGAGTCTCTGTTAAGAACCACATTTTAAATACATTTCCAGTGAACCTTATCCAATATTAAAATATATTATTTAAATGTGGCTAATTGGTATTGATTAAATATTATAATGTTTTGCCAGCTTTGTGTAAATTTTATTAAAATGGTAAGATGTTTTTTCAAAAATATATTACAAACTGTTAGTTTGAGCTCAAATTTCTGAAGCTAAATTGTCTGCAAGTCTTTCAATAAGATGCTTATTTCTTTGGAAAGGAAAGGTCTGAAACTCTTGATTAGAAAATGGCTAAACAATGTTTTTTTAAATCTCATGTTGACTTGCCAATACCAAAAACTTTAAGGGAATTGCAAGACTAAATATTGAAATCCTTGGGCAAGAACTTGCAGCCAGTTACAAGTCACCCACATTCACTGTGAACCCACTGTCCAGTAAGGAATTAAATTTTCTTCATCCGCTGGAATACAGTTGATTTGTCCAAAGCAGTCCCTATCCTAAATATCAAAGGCCCTTGCTGGAGGTTGTAAGAACAGGTCTGGCACCCAACTCCTGCCCAAGATAATAGTTAAAAACCCAGCTAAACTAGATCCCTGGGTCAAACCAGTCAACTATTTCAAATGGCTCTGAATGTTCCTGATATTCACAACATTCAAAATCTATTAAAAATTAATGAAACAATTGAACAATTAAAGATTCAGCAATTAAAACCCCAAGTAAAAACATTTAAGTACACTGAAGTAATTCATAAAAGTGTAAATTGTCTAATATACCCAACCCTTGCAGCCATCCCTCGAAATGAAGGGATCCTTGCAATCAGCAGATAGACTCCGTGTTCTGTGCAGAATTGCAGCAACTTTGTCCTCCACTGTGGACTCCTTGAAGGGTCCAGTACAAGAACACAACTGGCAAAACTCTTCACTAGAGTGCCCGGGCCTGCACGCAGCTTCCTGCTGTCCACAAGAAGGGATGGAACTGCCAGCATTTCCCAGCAACTTCTAGCTCATTAATTTTGAAACAGTCCCGTGCCCACAACAAAAGCAAAGACTGACAGGTAGCTATCGGGTCATCATTAGAAAGGTTATTGCTGCTTTAAACAAAAAGAGGACAGGTAGCAATTTAACATTCTGAAGTCAACTATCTGGAAAAAGGCAGTTTTATACTTTTAAACCAATTCACTAATTAGACCGCTGTATGAAACTACATTTCCTTCTATATTTATTTCAACCCTACTTGAAGATCAAAAAGAAATCTTTTAAGTTTTTCATAGCTGTGAATATAAATATGATCCAATACAATGGATTCAGGAAGGTCACTTTTGGGAGCACCGTTGGTACCAAACATACTTTAAAAATTTATGCATTACGTACGTTGATTTAGCTGACTGGGTACAAGTGAAATCTGGCTCCATACCTCCACCAATACGTTTGATAGCCAAACATGAAGGCAAGTTTCAATCTACTTCAAAAGCCAGTGATCAATTGTACAGTCTTCAGGAATACAAACCATCAATGACAAAAGGACACTATTCTAATTCATTGCTGAAAATACCCCAAGGTCTAAAATCATGACAAAGAGATTTGATTGTTACCTTTTTTGGAATAAGGTAGTTAATGAGTGCAGAGTGAACCTCTGCAGACAAGCAGAGAGGAGAGAAAAGTGTCCCGGACCCTTCAGTCATACAATTATCACTTTCATCACTGCTTGACATCTCCTCCCATTCATCATCTGAAGGATCTGAGGACAAACAGAAAAACAGGGGCGCTTTTGAGATTCTGATGAAAATCAGAAATAACAGAACAATACTCAAATCAATCATCCTGATGGGTACTTGTGCATAAAAATATCATGTCATCCATATTGGTAATGGCCACTTACAGAAGATTTCCTACATTAATGCTTTAATTAAATTCACTTGAGGATTGATTTCAATTGAAATTTAAGATTAATTATTTTGTTTTCTGTCCACAAAGTGACATCATTTTGGGAAATTTCTGTTTTTATGAATTAGATAATTTCAAGATAATTTGCAATGGATTTTGATTGGTTGCATCGATGCTAAAACCCTTCAAGAATCTCTGTGGCCAATTCACATTAACTTCAAGATTCAGTAATGTGTTTGGTCATGAGTTGGATTAACTACCATGGCCGACGTGCAGAAATTAATTAGATCAACCATTACCTAATGACAAGATGCTGAAGTGTACAAATTCCACAAGTTGGCCTTTTAATAAGTTTATTTTCTCTAATAGCTGAAGAATCAGGGAAGCAACTTTTTCAATTGCACAAATTGTGGACTCTGAATGGGAAAGCTCGCAGTGTGTTAGAACAGTCCAATTTTGACAGGTGCTTTGGTGAATATTTCATCAGCAGTTGGAATGGGGATGGATGCAGACACTCTTACAGTAGGGGAAAGCAGGCACTCTATTATCAAAGAGGATTATAGGGATGAGAAATTCAGTTTGGGGTTAAATAGGATACAAAGGTTGTATAAAGACTGGCTCAGCTAAATGCAGTAGCTGGCAAGAAGGATGGAATTACTGTCAAAGAATGGAGCTTATGGCAGAGGCTGCTGAGAATGATGGGAGTAAAATCACAGCACTGGATTTTAGTCTCTTGCACAACCAGATTTTTTCATCCCACTATTGGCAGCCATACCTTCTGCCACCTGGACACCAACTCCTAGGATTCCAGAGCCCCATCCCAAGTTTTCCACTCCTCCTCCTTCAAGACACTCATGAAATTGACTGCCTGAGCTGTTGTTGGTCACTGCCAGAGACATGCAACAGTACAACACAGGAACAGGTCCTTTGGCCCACAGTGTTTGCTGAACTAATTAAGGTAATGACACCAAATTAAAGTAATCCCTTCTGCCTGCACATTGTCCATACCCCTCCATTCTCTGCATATTCATGTGCCTATCTAAGAGCGTCTTAAACTCTTAAATCGTATCTGCCTCCATCACCACCCCTGGCAGCACATTCCAGGCACCCACCACTCACCATGTAAAAACTTGCCCCACACATCTCTTTTGAACTTTCCCGCTCTCACGTTAAATGCATGTTCTCTAGTATTTCTACCCTGGGAAAAAAGATACCAGCTATCTACTCTGTCTATGCCTCTCATAATTTTATGAACTTCACTCAGGTCTCCTCTCAGCCTCTGCTGGTCCAGAGAAAACAACTACTTTGTCCAACCTGTTTTCGTAGCACATGCCCTCTGATCCAGGCAGCATCCTGGTAAACCTCTTCCGTACCCTCTCCAAAGTCTCCACATCCTTCCTATAATGGGATGACTAGAATTGAATGTCATACTCCAGATGAGGCCTAACCAGAGTTTTATAAAGCTGCAACACCATGTCCCAACTCTTGAACTCAGTGCCTCGACTAATGAAGGCAAACATGCCATACGCCTTCTTTACCACCCAATCAACCTGTACAGCTACTGTTAGGGAGCTACGGACTTGGATCCCAAGATCTCGAGTACATTTTAGGTTAGTCTCTAGTTTTGTTTGATAATGGATCCATGAAACACCTTGGGATATTTATTACATTAAAAGCTGTTATATAAATCCAAATTGCTGTTAGAAGGATGGAAAAAAAATACAGCTTATCAAAGACTGAACCCAAGGTAACTCGTGCGACAACAGCTGCATTAAACACATAACTCTGGAATTTCAAAGCAGAACTGGTTTTATGTTAATCAGCCAGTTTGAAAGAACAGACTATTCATATCAACTAAACTTTTAGTGGGCAAAACTACAAGCTTCATGATACCATAAGCAGCATTTGCTTTGCCAGTATCAAACAGAAGGTGAGCTTATCATCAACAAAAAAATCTCAGACTTTGGTTTCATGTTGAAAAGCTACAAATGAAAACAATCATATTGCATTTCAATTGAAATAATAGACTGGCAAAGGCATCTTAAAAACAAAGAAATAAAATCAGTGTTTGTATGGTTGAGGCCAAAGAAATAGGGCTGTAATAAAGCAGCATTCAAATTCTACATTGATGAATATGGTTTAGGTCAGTCATCAAAAAGGAAACTTCAAATACTGGAAATCTGGAATCAAATCATAAAATACTAGAAATATTCAACAGGTCAGGCAGCATTTGCATAAAGAGAAATTGTCAACTTTTCAGGTTGATGACTTCTTGTCAGAACAGAGTCAAACACTTACAATGGCTCCTCATTCGTTCTAAAAATTGAGAAGTGATCAATACAATGGTTCTGATGAACGGTCACGGAGTTGACATGTTAGCAGTTTTTCTCTCCACAGACGATTTATGCCAAGTTAAGCAGGATGACTAGAAAAAAAGCAATTCACAAGAATATCTGAAGAGTACACGGAGCTTAAGAAGTCTGAAAGGCAGAGCCCACAAGTTTAAAAGCAGCACAGGAGACATAGGCCCAGTAAACTTTGAAAAATCGGAATTGGAATATTATTGTCATTTGTACTGAGGTACAGTGAAAAACTTGTATACCATTCATACAAATCAATTCATTACACAGTGCATTGAGGCAGTACAAGGTAATACAATATAGAATGCAGAATAAAGTGTCACAGCTACAGAGAAAAGGCAGTGTAGGTAGAAATAAGGCACAAAGTCATAACAAGGTGGATTCTGAGGTCCAGAGTGCATCTTATCGTACTAGGGAACTGTTCAATAGTCTTATAACAGCGGGATAGAAGCTGTCCTTGAGCCTGGTGGTACGTGCTTTCAGGCTTTTGTATCTTCTACCTGATGGGAGAGGGGAGAAGAGAGAATGTCCCAGGTGGTTGGGGGTCTTTGATTATGCTGGATGCTTTACCGAGGCAGCAAGAAGTGTAGACAGTCCATGGAAGGAAAGCAGAAAAGACAAGAGGCCTCCAGAGTTTGGTGAGCTTGGCAAGTGAGGGGGTAATTTTATTTCCATTTTAAAAATGCAATTTAGTTTTACATTTGAATTTCCTTAAGCTGGTAGTTTTAAATCATAGTGAACAAGTGGGTTCAGTGTTCCAAGTAATTGGGTAAGCAACTAGAACGGGTTAACTGAAGTCAGGTGACACAAAGTTTTGATACCCAAGGAACTCAATCTCTGGCCCAACTAACAGCACAGCACCTTGTGAGTTCATCATCCAGAGTGCAGACTTTGGTGAAGTAAATGTAAACCATTTAGACCCGTGGAGTAAATGTCCACAGCTCAGAAACCTCAACCCTGAGTTGATGAGCTGGAGTTCAAAATTCAGATACTGCGATGCATCAGGAAGGAGGAAAGCTAACTGTACATTTTGTATATATGTTGCCAAAGGGGAAATTCAGAGGATTGGAAAATTTTCAGGATTCAGCAGTAGACCAAAACATCAATAAGGACTAGGTAATTGGAATTAGTAAGTAGGCCAGTGAGAAACTTAACAACAGGTTATAAGAGCTGCTAAAATCTTTAGCTAAAGTTTATTGGAGTCCCATACAGACTGAGACAGGAGAAACTGAGCAGCTGGGAGGATAAGGACAGCGAAAGCCTGGGAACACCACCACCCGGAAGGTGCCCTCCAAGCCACGCGCCATTCTGACTTGGAAATATGTCACTGTTCCTTCACTGTCACTGGGTCAAAATCCTGGCACTCCCTCCCCAGTAGCATTGTGGATGTACCCACACGTCAAGGACTGCAGCAGTTCAGGAACACAGCTCACCACCACCTTATCAAGGGCAATTAGGGATGGGAAACTGGGGATGAGCAATTAAATGCAAAGCCGACATCCCTTGAATGAATAAAAAGCTAAATAAAAAAAAAGTATTTTGCGTCTGTCTTCACAGAAGGCGGCACAGAAAATTTCCCAGAAATAGTGGAGAACAACAGGTCCAGAGCAAATGCAGAGCTTAAAGAACAGGCGGCAATGACACAGCCAGTAGAGGCATTGCCTCACAGTTCCAGAGACCCAGGTTCAATCCTGACCTCCGGTGCTGTTTGTATGGAGTTTGCACATTCTCCCTGTGACCGTGTGGGTTTCCTCCCACATCCCAAAGACAGTGGGTTGGCCACTGTAAATTGCCCCCATGGTGTAGGTGAGTGATAGAATCTGGGGGGGGGGGGGGGGGGGGGGGTGAAGGAGTTGATGAGAATGCAGGAGGATTAAAATGGGTTGAGGTATGATTAATGTAAAAATGGTTGCTTGATGGTTGGTATGGACTTGGTGGTCTCAATGACCATCCAAATTAGCATTAAGATAGTGGTTGATCCTTTACCTCAATGCCACTTTCCTGCACTGATGCCATATTCATCAGAAGGAATGCTTCGCGAACATGATCCCGGGGATGGAGGAGTTTGTCTTATGAGCAGATTAGGCCTGTACCCCTGAGTTTGGAAGAATGAGTGGTGATCTCACTGAAACATACAGAAGTCTTCCGGTGCTTGACAGGGAAGATGCAGAGTTGATGCTGCAGTGTCTACCAGGAGGTCATAAACTCAAAAAACAAAATGGGGTTTGCCATTCAGCACAGAAGAAACTTCTTCACAGAGGGTGGTGAATCTTTGGAATCATCTACCCAAGAGGGCAGTGGATGTTAATCAATGAATGTATTCAAGACAGGGATGCATAGATTTTTTTCGATATTAATGGAATTGGAGGACATGGCATCAGTGCAGGGAAGTGGCACTGAGGTAAAAGATCTTTCTTTTCCAATCTTTTTATTAATTTTCAAATTAGTTCAAGTTAATATATAACATTAATAATTATACATATGGGGCAAAGAGATCAGGATAACCATCATAACAGCTACTATATATATATAATCACAAGGAGTAAAAAAAAAGTAATCTAGACCTCCCGCGCTCTTAAGTGAACATAATACAAAAGGAAGATTGAAAAGAGATTTAATTATATGAGAAAAGAACCCCCAAATCAAAAAAAATTAATAATAAACCAAAAGAACCCAAAAACTTCAAAAAAAACTGGACTGATATTTCTTCAATTAAAAAAAACACTATGTCGTTAACTCTGCTCCTCTGTATTCAAAGGTTATTGAAAGGGATCTGGAAAAGGTCAGCTTATATCATATGGAAATATTGAATAAATGGACTCCAAACTTCCTCAAATTTAAGCGAAGGATCAACAGTACCACTCCTAATTTTTTTCTAAATTTAAACATGCTATAGTTTGAGAGAACCACTGAAAAGTGGTGGGAGGTATTGGATTCTTCCATTTGAACAAAATGGATCGCTTGGCCATTAGTGTGACAAAGGCAATCATACGATGAGCAGAAGCAGATAAATGGCAAGATTCCATCATTGGTAACCCAAAAATTGCAGTAATAGGATGAGGTTGTAAATCAATATTCAATACAGATGAAATAATATTAAAAATGTCTTTCCAATATTTTTCCAAAAGGGGACAGGACCAAATGAGGTAAAAGATCAAACACGATCTTATTGAATGACTGAATCTGCTTCTATTTACTGTTGAAACCTTTCAACAAATAAAAGTGCAATGACTTTCCGACTTGATAACTGATCATTAATAAGCATAAAACTAGTGATGCAATAAACAATCTGGCCACTGGGGCGCAGCATTATTTCAGAAGAACATTTTGACCAAAGCAAACTATGGCAGGCCCGGTGTCTGAATTTAGCCACCTGGAGTTAAAGGAAAACTTAACCAATCAGTGAATTCAGTTACAATGACTAATAATTCTTTGATGTTAACATTCTGATGCAGAATAAATATCAGAGTTAAAAACCAACATTGGCTCCTCATACTTCTTTTAATAAAAAAGTGATCAATACAATGGTTTTCTTGACTGTAATATCATTTAAAACCGTGAAGCTGTATCTGCAAGCATTTATTCATTGTTATAAATTAACTTTTCTATCACCGCCTTAGCATGGTTACTGATCTTCAAACTCCAGACTGAAGAATCCTTAGTATACCTGGCTTTCTGCCACTGGACCACAGGATCCAAAATCCCCCTCCATTTCCACTGCTCACACACACTGGCAAGTGCTCAGACAGCATGTTAGCTCATTTCCCCACATTACTGAATGCCGTAACTTGTTGTTCTCTCTCCCCTTCATTTTCTCCACCACCAATCTGAAGGGTCACTCAGCCTCTCTAGGGATTCTCCACAATGTTATTCAGAGAACTACAACACTGAGACTGGATGCGCTTGTCACTTCACCTACAAGGTAGCAAGGATCTTCCTTTATTGGAGGAACATGACACAAGGTACATTGGAGAGCCATCCCAAACATTTGTGGATGAAAACAATTTTGGAAGTAGATTTCATACCTTCAGAGCAACACATGTTGACAATGATCTCCAAGGCATTCTGTTGAGCAGCAAGCAGAGCAGTGGCATGCCTCAACTCCTCACTCCGGGTCTATGTAAAAATAATTTTAGAATAATCAGTTTCAAAGATTTCTAGCATTCCTACCGAAAACCTAAAGATACTGAAATCTTTCTCAACTATACAATATTAGATAGGTTGAATCAGTAGTATCTGTATTCTGTGCAGGCCCTTTGTTTTTACATAGGTGTCAACGGGAAGCACAGCTATTTAGTTCAAAGTGAAAAATCATCAGGCGGATATTATCCACATCAAAGTAGTAATGTAAAACCAGCTGAAGTATAATTGTGCAAGTCTGAAAATAATGCTTTGCACCTGTGTGAATCTCAAGAGAAATAAGCTCAGATTTTCCTTTACAATATAGATTGTGCCCTAGTCCTGCCGCAGATGCATTGGCATTTACAACCAAGAATACACTTCCCCAGACACACAAACACTCAAAAGTCTCCAGGTGAGAAATTTATACAGGCACTGAATCAAATTCATTGAGTACCATATGTCTATGTGGATATTTCATATAATTTAAAAAATACACTATGACTTGTTTACAAAGAAAAGCCAATGATTTTGAAAAGCTTTAAAGTATACCATAATCACTAACTGGGCATATGTTTCATTCAGAAGAATTAGCTGTCATTCTTGACTAACTTCTGATAATTTGACAGCATCTGTCTAGTTACAGAATAAAATAACTTTTTGTTAAAAGATCAGTCTATTACTCATTATAACAGTTGCTATTAAGTGTAGAAGGTTGCTGTAGATTACAACAGGATATTGATAGAATGCAGAGCTGGGCTGAGAAGTGGCTGATGGAGTTCAACCCGGAAAAGTGTGAAGTGATACACTTCAGGAGATCGAATTTGAAGGCAGAATACAAGGTTAATAGCAGGACTCTTAGCAGTATGGAGGAACAGAGGGATCTTGGGGTCCATGTCCATAGATCCCTTAAGATTGCCGTGCAGGTTGATAGGGTTGTTAAGAAGGCGTATGGTGTGTTGGCCTTCATTAGTCAGGGTATTGAGTTCAAGAGCCACGAGGTAATGTTACAGCTCTATAGAACGCTGGTTAGACCACACTTGCCGTATTGTGTTCAGTTCTGGTCGCCTCATTATAGGAAGGATGTGAAAGCTTTGGAGAGGGTGCAGAGGAGATTTACCAGGATGCTGCCTGGATTGGAGAGCATGTTTTATGAGGATAGGTTGACCGAGCTAGGGCTTTTCTCTTTGGAGAGAAGGAGGATGAGAAGTGACTTGATAGAGGTGTACAAAATGATAAGAGGCATAGATCAAGTGGACAGTCAGAGACTTTTCCCCAGGGTGACAATGGCTCACATGAGGGGGCATAATATTAAATTGATTGGAGGATACAAGGAGGATGTCAGGGGTAAGTTTTTTATTTTTACACAGAGTGGTGGGTGCGTGGAACGCACTGCCAGCAGAGGTTGTGAGGGCAGATACATTAGGGACATTTAAGAGACTTTTAGGTAGACACACGAATGATAGAGAAATGGACAGCTTTGTGGGAGGGAAGGGCTAGATAAATCTTAGAGCAAGATCAAATTGTGGGCCAAAGAGCCTGTATTGTTCTGTCATGTTCTATTGGCATTTTTCTTTTAAAAAAGTAAATCAAAAGAGCAACTTTCAGTGCTGAGGGAAGCTCAGAATTTGTGTTGATGAATTAAAGACAGGCCAGTGTTTTAGCTTGCCACTGGGGAGTGAAGAGAACACGATAAGGGAAGCATTGGCTAACAGCTATTATTCTGCTTTCTGTGGACAGAACAGGTCAATATACATGTTAAATCCTTCCATTCTGCTCCTCAAATCAGAGAGAGTTGGTGCTGAGGCAGATAGCCAAAGTGAGATAATGTTATATACTATAAACCACTTCAATTTAAAACTAACTAGTAGGATGATCATCAAATTCTACTTTAATAAGCATACATAAGGGAATTTAAATGACCAATTACTCTGTAACTTGTTTATCACTGCAAGCTACAAAAGATTCATATTTACTCAGCAAGAAAATAACCCCTTAAGTTGCATTAATTTGAATTTTCTAGATTCTGGAAGTTCATTCACTGTTGCTTGCACTAAACACTCAGAAAACTAATAAGAAAAAGGTTGAAAATCATTCAAGCAGGAACCTTGCACAATATCTTTGTTCCCACCTTTCCACAAACGACTTTATTAAGAAAGAAATCAGGAAGCTTTAAGGCTTCTGAGCATGCAACTACATTAACTAAAACCAAAAACATATTTCAGCCATACTTACAGATTTCATCCATGAAATGAACTAAAAAAAACATGGGTTGCCTGTCATAAAAAGGATGATGGAAAGCATACTGCATTTGGTGCTCATAATATTGACTCTTCATTGAAGAAACTAAACACAATTTGGGTGCTAATTTGTAGAATACTCCATTTGTTCCAAAGGGTGACTCTGAGCTTCCAGTTAACCATCACTATAATTCCCCACCTGACTCTGACCTCTGTTTGAAGCCGCCTGACTTGCTGAGTATTTCCAGCATTTACCATTTTTATCATTGTTGACTGAAAAGTGCCTGGGAAGTATTTGAGGGGAAATATGTAGGTGCATTAAATAAATGTACATCTTCACAATTTACTTACTGGTAGGAAATCTGAAATGTCTTCACTTGTCACATTTTCTGCTTGACTTTGATGAGGTATTTTTCCTGTCCCATCCTCCAGTTTGGGAGTAACATTCTCATTTGTATCAATCATTTCCTCCTCCATTTCAGTCTCTGCCTCAGCCTTTGGGATTCCACATGCAGCCTGCCTGAGTGTTAGAATTATCTGGCTGGCATTCTTCTCCAAGGTTTCTGCAAGAATCCTTATAACAGCATTTATAGTGTCTGCTTGACTGCTGGAAGGGACAATGCTCTTCACATTCCATACCGTACCTAAAGGGAAATGTTATTTACAATCATTAAAAGTGTGAGATATACCAAGATGCTTCAGTGACTCAAACCACCAGACACCATTGCCCCTTATCACTCAGGATTACTCTGCCTAGAGCAATGTGCTGCATCAAATTACACTTTTTATTTATTAACAATTCATAATGCATGGACTAGGGAAATAAAAATCACTGCAGCAAAGCATGCAAATGCCATGAACAGTAGTTTTTTTTTCTATTTCACAATATTTAGCACTAATGATGAATGGAATTTTCTTGGATCTATTTTCCCAAATTTAATGCTATTCAGAAATTGAATCAACAACTCGCCACTGGAAAATCCATAAATTATGTAAATTAATCATTCTGTTAATCTACAACTGAAGTCTTACTTTTCTCATCACTGATCTGCCTTTACAATTCTAAGATGAATAAATGATTAACCGGTTTTAACAAAAGTAATTAACTGATTTTTTTTTGGTAATACAAGACTATACTCCAACTCAATTCCTGAAAAAAAATTGATACTCACCTTGACACTACAAATTTCCTCCAACTAGCTATTCAGTAAGACATTTCTCAAATGTTGTCCTGATTCATTTTGGCTTGTGATATTTAAGAAATGCATTACAAGGTTTTTGTAATATTCGTATTTCCAAATAAATCAAGAGTATATTTTGTTTATCAGATACAATTAGTATTTTCTTTGCTTGGACAAATAACTAAGATTTGAAATTCCTTTTCAGTTATTCTTTTTACCTGCTACGAGGGTCCTCAGGAGCAGATGTTCTGTGATATCTTCTGAGGATAGAAGCACCACTTCCAACACTTGGAGGGCCAGGGGAACTAAGGACGCCAAAAGCTCGGTATTGTCTTCAGTGACTGTCTGTAAACAATAAGCTGGGGATGGAAGCAACAAATCCACCTCATTTACATTCCATGTTGTGTATAAAAAGTTACATATACACAGAAAAGAAAAAGTGGTGTGACAACAATTCATACCAATTTACATCTCATTTCAACTGACTTATATGAATTGGAACTATGCATTTAAATGATCAGATTCTGGATTGGGGTTCACACATAACTTTCCTAATAGCATAAAACCAGAATGCATCCACAGCTAAGCAAATGCAACCATTGAGTATGTGAACCACACATTCTAGGTACATGCGGTCGCCTGGATTACGGCCACAAGTTGATTTTGTCCGCAAGTTGGAAAATATGCCGATCATACACAAAACTGAAGATTGAACTGTGGCTTTTTCCTTTTCTTCTAAGATTTCTTTGCAGCATCGAGTACTTCTGTTGACACCCCTACAACTTCATTCTTTTCCCTCTTCTAACAGCTGCTTATCTAGTTACACAAGGTCCTCATCGCTTGGCTGTTCAGCATGAGATTTAATCAGCAATAGCATCCTCATTAATCTCAAACTGGTTACCAAGAGCCACCACTTTCCCCTTCACGTCTTCTAAAATCTCGGAAATATCTCGGAAATCATGAATCAAGTTAGGATAAAGTTTCTTCCATATACCATTCATATTCATTTGCTTTACCTCGGCTCAAACATCGGCAATATTCTTCACTACATCATAGATGTTGTACGACTTCCAAAATTCCCTTAAGATCTTGCATTCTGCTGCATCGGTTACTTTAATAGCTCTAAAAAAAATGTCTTTCAGAGGTTGTACGCTTTAAAAGATGCAATTACACCTTGATCCACTGGCTGGAGAACTGCTGTTGTGTTCAGTGGCAAGTACACAACCTTGACATTTGGATGAAAATCATCCAAAAGTGCAGAGAAGAGAAAATGCAGATGTTGGAATCTGGAGCAAAATAACCAACAGCTGGAACTCAGTGGATTGAGCAGCATCCACGGGGTGGAAAGGATTTGTTGATATTTTGGGTCAAGACCCTGTATGAGGACTGTAATGCAGGATGCCCAGGGGCATTATCAATAACCAATCAAATCTTGAATGGTAATTCTTGGAAGCACAGTATTTCCCTACCTCAGGAACAAAATAGTTCATAAATCAGTCTTCAAAATCTACCAACATCACCCAAGCTGTTTTGTTGGACTCCCAGATGACCGGAAGAGAGCCATTACAAATTCCTTTAAGAGCCCAGGGGTTCTCAGATGGATAAATAAGCAATGGCTTAAGTTTGCAAAATCCTGCAGGATTTCCACTCAGCAACAGGGTCAGTCTCTCTTTTGGTGGTTTACGTCCTGGAGCTCTCTTTTCCTTCTTTTGGTTCAGGCATACATCTCGTCCACATTGAACACTTGTTTGGCACAATAACCCCACTCCTTAATGATCTGAGCTGAAGCATCAGGAAATGCACTTACTGCAGTGTGGACCCTTGTACTTTAATGTTATGCAAATTAGCAATTGCTTTCAATCTCTACATGCAACAAATTCTTCACTTTCATTGCTTTCTCTCCAAGTCTTTGGATAAGCTCTGTTTTTTCTTGAATAATCATCAGGCTAATGAATATTCGGTGTTGATTTTGATCTACAGGTCAAATTACCACTCGTAATTGATAATTGACAATTGACAATTGATAATTGATAATCTCAATTATCAAACCACTTCACTGCTTTGTAATGATGGCAGATTGCATCAGGGCCAATCTTTTAATGTGTTCAAGGATGTGTGTTTTGTCCTTTACCGTTGAACGACTGGAAGTCGATGCTTTGCCAACTTCTGATGGTGCTTCTCCCTCATCACAGCACTTAATTATATCCATTTTAACTTCCACTTTAATGGTTTTCCTTAGATACACTACCACCAGATGCATCTTTTGCATTTTTGAGGGGCATGAAAATGGCAAAATACTGCAGGAGTTATGCAGTACAATACAGTGTTTGTAAAGAATCACAAACACTGCTATCCAATATGGCACTGTAAAGATGACTGGCATCCATACAGGAGGCTGGAGCTGTTTTGCCATCAAGTGCTCTTATTTGTCCAGTGCACAAAGGAAGTTAAGTTCTGCTGTTCATAGAAACAAACTTCTGTACTTCAGAATTTACGGGAGCTCGTTCTTATGGACACCCCTACATACATCAGGTGTTCGTAACTTGGGGACCGCCTGCAGCGTCCAAGTTCAGTCCCCGTTTTGTGCTGATCAGAGAGGGGTAGCAACAGAGATGCTGCAATGATTCTCAATAATCCTGGTCTGAGGCAGGAAAAATCCACCAGGGCTCTCCACTCTGATAGCCACCTACAGACTGCCTTGCTGGCAACGAGACCAGGTAGAACTTGGATGAGAAGTGAACTGAGATCATTGTGAAGTGAGATGAACATTTTAGCAACTGCATCATTCTAATTAGGAAATGATCGAAACAAGGGAATGAAAAATTTGGTCAGAACAGGAAAACGATGCCCATCGTGCTAAACCAGTGGTGGCAGCTCTGCATTAGAGATTTTAGCCACTTGAATGGATCCAGTGAGCTAGGTGCCCATTAAGCAGGAGTCTGTTGTTTTGGCTTCAAGTACAACTGAGATGTTTAGAGCAAATCAGCTGCTAAATTTCATTCAGAACCCAGCTGACCAGGGAACCCATATTGTGCAGGTTAGAAGTTATCCACTCAAGGAGGCCTGTGTGGAGACTCACAGTGCATTCCTCCAATACAATCATCATGGGTCAGTCGCAGATACTCTGCGACAGCTCCAGTTCCATGATGCCTTTGTTCAAGCTGAGAAAATTATTTTGTGCCTTGCCTGCTCATGAGAGAGATACAAGGAGTCACAAGACCAGCACCCAAACTGGAAATACAACATATCCCAGACACACAGTGTGATTGCTTCAGCTGGCAACACTCAACAAGCAGAGGCAGCCCTTGGCCAAGACCACATACACTACTCCAGTCAGATTAACTGAGCAAGGTGTTTTCTGGAGAGGACACAATGCTACCTAGCCGGTCAACACATGCAGGCTTTGCCATGCAGCGTAACACTGCAGCAGAAGCCAGAGGCTGAAGCACTGCACCTTACGCTGAAATGGCGGAGCCAGCCCTGAAGGATTGCAGGGCTATTTGAGCAAGAACAACAAATACAATTTTCATCAGTTCCAAGTTAACTGATTTTTCTGCATCTGGGAGAGGAAAGATTTAGGGTCAGGGAGATATATCACATTTAAAGTCAAGATTTGAAACTACCATTTCATTATGTATTGCATTTTGGTAACTATTTTAATTTGCTTTCAGCTTGTTAGGCAGAAGATCGCTAATTGGAACCAAGCAAATCATCTGTAACTAGACAATTTTGAAATTATGTAAATTCCTTTTCATTATGTGTCAAGAGGACATGCAAGATTAATACAGAAGGGTAGAATACAGCATCACGTTTCTCAACAGAGAGCAAAGAATTCCTTCATCCAGATAAAATGCTCAAAACAGAAAGTTAAATCATTATGAGTGGCTGATAGATTGGGAGCCAAAGCTGATTTAAATACACAATTAAAGTACTAGATCCTAGAAATGATAGACCAAATTTAAAAAAACATTTTCAATGTACTTGAAAAGGGAAAGAGAGACTTATATAAACTTCAGTCTGCAAAAGATCTTCAGTGGTTACACAAGATTAAGCCCAGACTTGTAGAAAATATTGTCGGTATACAAGTTCACAAATAATATTGAACTCAAGTAATTATATCATTTCTGAACTTTATTAGTTATCCAACACGTAATTAAGACAGGAAGTTGGTTATTAACTGACAAAATGGTTGCAATAAAAAGATGCAAAGTATTCCAGATAATTTTATATAGGAATTCACATTTGGGTCAACCTAGAATTGCATTTCAATCATGTGATCCATTAGTCATCACATGAAAGATATTAAGCTCAGAACCGAATTCAAGTTGTGTACTATGATTAATAGAAAATAACAACAGATGTATACTTGGTCAAAGACCACCCTCTTGTTTCCTTCTGCATAAAGATCTGCTTCAAGAATAAAACATTCTCTTCACATTTTGACAGATACAGGATCCTTCTATTCACCCTCCCACTGAGAGAATGCCTGTCTTTCTGTTTATTGATACACAAATGGATGCGTATTTGCTCTAACATAGCAAATACCCAGCAGACACTGAACAAATAAACAGTCTGCAGTTAGTGTCAGAACATACAAACTTCATCAACACCAGTAAAAGAGACTGTGTAAATGGGGTGTGTTGGGTGACATGACAATATCATATCTACAATATTTACAACTGCTACGAACATATCACGATCTGGTCATTTCAAATTTCATCCGATTGTGTTATTATGACTCATCTGAACACAAGCAGAAAGTACCTTTCCAATTGTTCAGATCTATTGCAATTTTTAAAAAAACTGTTTCCATTGTTCTCTTAAGCTTTTCAAATAGGGACACCCTGTATGTCACCAGATGGCTCTAAATCTGACCAGGCCATACTTGAATTTTTTTTTTACATATCACTTCATAACCCCCATCTCTAAATAAAACCAGTTGCATTCATGAAGAAACAATTAACAAGATCCATGGATCTTACTTATTTTACAAGTGAATGGAAAACTTTACTTCCTGCAATCAGTAATCAAATTTACAAATGAACTGAAACAGGCAGGTATGTTTTAGCATGTGGAAATTGGTGGGAGTCCAAAAGGAAGGATATCAAAAAACCTTCATTACTAGATATTCAAAACACCAGAGGCAACAAGATCTGCTACTCTCCCTGCTTAAGACAGAGAAAGACACAGGACTATGGAGGATAACTGGACTGATTTCCAGAAAAAAAAGTTCACAGACATAATGAACCTAATGGCTTAACCAAGTAGTTAACCAGTAGGACCCCTTTCCCATTTAGGTTCAGAATAGACCTTATTGAACCAGCGATTTCCCCACCATGTCCTGAAGAAGCTGCAACCTCCTGGAATTAGTCTTCTTGGAAAAACCTGGTCAGACTGACATGTGGAATCCTGCTCCACTGATATCAACAGAGAAAATAGTCGTAAGGGATTAACTGATAGAATTTTTAAATTTTTAATAGCTTTAAATATTTTTAGTTGGTAAACTTAAAGTTTCAATAATATGATTTTAATAGTTTAATTTTTCATAGTCTTGAAATGTCTCAGAACGTCAGAACATTTTATCATATTGAACACTTTATCGGAGGGCCGACATAACAGGATTAAAAGGGGCGATGTCTGTCCTTCACTGCTGGACTTGGAGCCAGAACATTGCAGAAAGTACTCAATGGGAGTTGCAAAGAAAAAGCCATCATTTTTTCCCCCCATTTTAATATCTTCTGTGATAAATTATGGCGCAGGGAAAAAAATTCAAATAAAAATAAATTGTGTTATCTTTTCATCCCATTCTTATACATCTTGTTGTATCTTATACACATCTTTTTGAGAGTAAATTCATTAGTCTGTTCTTGACTGCAGGCAACACTGTGGCACATTTCCAGGGACCCAGGTTCAATCCTGACTTCTGGTGCTGTGTGTGTGGAGTTTGTACTTTCCTCCTGTGACCAATTGGGTTTCCCCCAGGTGCTCCAGTTTCCTCCCGCTTTCCAAAGTGGTGAGGATTGGTTTGTTATTTAGCCACGATAAATTCCCCTCAGTGTGTAGGTGAGTTGTAGAATATGGGGGAGTCGATGGGAATGTGGAGAGAATAAAGTGGGATTAGTGCAGGTCTGGTGTAAATAAATGCTTGATGGTCAGTGGGAATCAATGGGCTGAAGGACCCATTTCTGTGCTGTATGACTCTATAGGTAAAGTATTCAAATATACTCTGAAGGATGAAGAGAAGACATTCCTTGTTAGCTCTTCCTAAACTACTGACACTCAACAACTCCAAAGAACATAGAACATTACAGCATAGTACAGGCCCTTCAGCCCATGATGTTGTGCTGACATTTTATCCTACTCTAAGATCTATCTAACCCTTCCCTCCCACATAGTCCTCCATTTTTCTATCATTCATGTGGCTATCTAGGAGTCTCTTAAATGTCCCTACTGTATCTGCCCCCACAACCCCTGCCGGCAGTGCGTTCCACGCACCCACCACTCTCAGAGTAAAAAAAAACTTACCTCCGACATCCCCCTTATGCCTTCCTCCAATCACCTTATAATTATGCCCCCTCATGTGAGCCAGGTTCGCCCTGGGAAAAAGTCTCTGACTGTCCACTCGATCTATGCCTCTTATCATCTTGTACATCTCTATCAAAAGGATTTCTCTTCAGTCTATGAAAAGTAATAGAGCATTGAAACAAGGATGGGATCTGATGTAAACTGTTAAGCACATTTGTTAAATGATCATGCCTTCATAAAACAGAAAAAAAACATATAAAATTTCAAAGCAATTCCAAAGCTTGATCCCTATGATAGATTATATACTTTTTTTTAAATAGCAAGCATCAGTTAGTGAATGCGTGAACATTTAATGCTTTTCAGATAGCTTTCATCCCATTGGTAGAATATCAAAGTTAGAAAACAGTTTAAATTTTAAAAAGGTAACATTTCTTTTTTATTTTAAATATGAAAGCAGTGTGATTTACAATTATAGGTTCTGAGAAAAACACCAGGAAATATTGCATTATATCAATTATTCATTCACTATAGTCCAGCAATACATTTAAACTTCCTCACCAAGTCCTGAATAAATAGACTCAGCTCAACGAGTTGAATTCTTTGCTTGTTTTAAAGAAGTAACTTAGATTGTTTTAAAGAAGTCTCAAACTAGCAATATAAATTCCAAACTCCAATCTCTACATTTCATAGTTTATTCTTTATAGCTGTGGGGATTTAACTTCTCTTGTACTCATGAAAAATTTGAAACTGTTTGTAAAATACAGATTTATCCACCTTCAGTAGGCAAATGAAATAGATATTTTTCAGTTTTCAAGAATCAAATGCACTCTGGACAGGTTTCATACAAAGTCTTTTCTGATATTTTTAAAACTGAAATGAGCACACTACCTAATTTTCCACTTTGCTCATGTTTCTCTGAGAGCATCACCATGGGACATCAACTGATATACAAATAGAAGTTCCCATCTACTAATGAAATCAATGAGTCAATGAAACATTGTACAACATTTGTAAAGTAACTTTGGAGAGTGAAATCAATTTTAAAGCTTGAAACCAACAACCATCTTGGAGTTCACTTGAAGAATTTACAAGTGGTGGAAGTTATTTGAATTCACACAGTGAGTATTTGAACAGTGGCCTTAAAAGTGCAGGGAAGGTTAGCAGTTATCACAAACATTCTCAAGGATCAGATTACTATGAAGCAAAGTCAGAGGACATCTGCTGGTAACTTTATCCATTTGACCTGAATTAACATCTTAAATTCAAAAATGATCCCACTTAACATAGGCTTAACATTGGCTTAGTGGTATAAGCCATTCAAGTTTCCATCTGAAAGTGCAGAGAGCCAAAATACTTTGGAAAACATCCTCAACATGATAGGAGCAATCCATTTTAAAAAGAAGCTGGTTAATTTCTGTTCCAATTTGTTTACTTTCTTCTCACTGAGGCAACTAGCAATCATCAATGAACAGAAACCTCATGGTGCAAGTATTCGTGGCACTAAATATTTTAGGAGAATTAATCCAGTAGGATTATAAACATCTTACAGGCAATTCAGATATTGACAATATTTAAAATACAAAACATGCTTCAAGTCTGTCCTTTTTATTGAATTTACGGAAGGATGTGGGCATCACTGGCAAGACTGCATTTATTGTCTACTTCAAATTGCCCTTGAACTGAAGGACTTCCTCCAAATTATGGGTCTGGAGTCACACATGGACCAATAGTGTGACACATTTCTTTTCCTGAAGGTTTTATGACAAGTCAGTTGTTTTGTGCACAGCAATACTAAAACCAGTTTTAAATTTTAGCTGACAATCAATTCTTATTTGCATGGTTGTTCAATAACTTGATTCCAAAATTTCTAACTCAAGACTTCAAATTTCCAAAATTCTAGCTTTCGTGTAATCCTTCCTTTGGTCTCTGGATGCTCCCACAGATTCTGTTCATTTATATATTTATTCACAAAAAAGAGAGATCAAATTCCATTCTCTGATGATAGAGAAGCGCTGGGGGCTCAATGCAAAAAGAAAAGATTATTTGGTGCCAGGTTTCTAGTCCCAGCACTGCAGTGCACTCCCCTTCAAGCCAAAAAGCAACACTGCGCTCACAAGGTCATGTTCTGCCTCTGAGAATTGCACAGACACCAAGGTTGGGCTACTCAGAGGAAGAATATAGAAGAGTAATTAGAAAACTAACCCTGAGAAGTCTTTAAACATAGAATTTAACATTAATATCTGCCTTTTTTAAACAACTTCAAAATAACGTATTATAATAATGCCACCTGTAATCTGTAACAATCATTAAAATGTGCAATTGACTGAATCACAAAGAAGTGTTAATGCAATAAAACTTCTCCAATCAAATCAAAGTTCGCAGCACAAGGCACTGAAGATTAAATTTGAGAGCATACAGAGTGCCAAAACTGCTACAGAACAATCTACTGATGCATATATATTCCATCTAAGGTGGTTATTACACTTCCCTTTCAGAACATCCCATTAATGAAGTACTTTTAATGCGAAGTCAGCATTGTAATATCAGAAGGGCAGCATCTAATTACTGTATACAAGCTCCCTGATACTGCAATGAAAAAAAAAGACCAAATACAGAAAGAATATACGGATAGCGCTTTAAGCAACACTAAAATTCATTGCCTGGATTTTGCAGATATAATGATAAAACAACTAGTGTTCACCACATTACATTGGGCAGTGACAGCAACTATTGCTGTGATGTGATGCTTAGGGCCCAAGTCCCAAAATTGCTATTAATGATCCAGGGACTTCACAGACTGCACCTTTGCCCCATTTGCTACCATAAATGAGCTCAAATTACTTGATCTGAGGTACATTTATGCTTTTTATCAACAAGTAAATTAAAAACAGGTAAATTTTTACCAAGAAGTAACAGCGATCCAGAACCCTACAAGAAGTCCAGGTTCAACCTATGGAAGGCCATCGTGAGAACAAAAAGGCAATTCAGTGTGAAGTTAGAGACACAATCGGATACATGACAGCTGTGGCAGGGTTTGTATGCCATTACTTCCTATAAGGCAAAATCTAACAGAATAAACGGTAGTGATGCTTCACTCCCCAATGAGCTAACTCCCTTTATGCACGGTTTGAAAGGGAGAGTAACACACCTGTGCAAATCTCCACAGCATCTGGTGACCCTGTCTCAGAGGCAGATGTCAGAACACTCTGCAAGAAGGTGAACCCTCGCAAGGCATCAGGCCCCAATAGTGTACCTCGTAGGGTACCAAAGATCTGTGCCGACCAACTGCCTGGAGTGTTCAAGGACATCTTCAACCTTGCTGCAGTCGGAGCTTACAACCTGCTTCAAAAGGGCATCGATCATACCGGTTCCCAAGAAGAGCAGGGTGAGCTGCCTCACCTGGACCTGCTGCAATTCGCCTATCGCCACAACAGGTCTACAGCGGACACAATCTCACTGGCTCTCTGCTCGGCTCTGGAGCACCTGGACAACAGCAAAACATACATCAGGCTGCTGTTTATCGATTACAGTTCAGCGTTCAACACCATCATCCCCTCAGTACTAATCAACGAGCTTCAAAACCCGGGCCTCCATACTTCACTCTGCAACTGGATCCTCAACTTCCTCATCGGGAGACCACAGTCAGTGCGGATCGGTAATAACATATCCTCCTCACTTACAGTCAACAGAAGCGCACCTCAAGGATGCATGCTTAGCCCATTGCTCTACTCTCTCTACACTCATGACTGTGTGGCTAGACACAGCTCAAACACCATCTATAAATTCGTCAATGACACCACTGTTGGCAGCATGAATCTCAGATGGCGATGAGGAGGCATACAGGAGTGAGATAGATCGGCTGGTTGAGTGGTGTTGCAACAACAGCCTCGCACTCAACGTCAGCAAGACCAAGGAATTGATTATGGACTTCAGGAAGGGGAAGTCGGGAGAATACGCACCAGTCCTCATTGAGGGGTCAGTGGTGGAAAGGATGAGCAGTTTCAAGTTCCTGGGCATCAACATCTCGGAGGATCTATCTTGGGCCCAACACATTGATGCAATCACGAAGAAGGCATACCAGTGGCCCTATTTCATTCAGAGTTTGAGAAGATTTGGTATGTCACCAACGACTCTTGCAAATTTCTGTGGATGTACAGTGGAGAGCATTCTGACTGGTTGCATCACCGCCTGTTATAGAGGCTCCAATGTGCAGGATCAAACGATGCTGCAGAGGGTTGTAGACTCAGCCAGCTCCATCATGGGCACAACCCTCCCCACTATCGAGGACATCTTCAATAGGCAGTGCCTCCAAAAGGCAACATCTATCATGAAGGATCCTCACCCCCTGGGATATGCCCTCTTCAGATCGCTACCATCGGGAAGGAGGTACAGGAGCCTGAAGACCCACACTCAATGTTTCAGGAACAGCTTCTTCCCCTTCGCCATCTGATTTCTGAACAGACCATGAACCCTACCTCATTATTCCTCTTTTTGTACTGTTTGTTTTTGTAGCTTATAATTTTTACGCCTTTATGCCTTTAGCATTGTACTGCTGCAGCAAAACAACAAATTTCATGACATATGTCAGTGATAATAAACCTGATTCTGATTTTGAAGTCCCACCGTAAAAATACTCCGAAAACCTGCCAACTTGGTATACAAGGTCTGTAGATTTTTCATGGTACACCAAGCCAAAATTATTGCTCAGCAAACAACTGGCAAATAAAACTAAACCCAATGCACATTGCAATTTCGGAGCATGAATAAGGGATTTTAATATTTTAGAAAACTTTATCCTACAGAATTTTGGATTCTTCCTTAATCATCTCTGGATGTTCTAATCTTATTTCTGTGAGGAATTATTGATGTGATGCTCAGCCAGCTTGATGACATCACAGCTGCTGGCTGCCTGATATTCCCCACATCGAGGTCTAACAGCAGCAGAGGTAGGAAAGTTGGCATGGAATCTGTGCCACAGCAAATCACTGGATCTTTGAGGAGAATTTTTATTTCATGCCAGTAGGAATCACTATGTCTTTAACACTGAGCAAAAATTCTGGGCCTCAAAATAAATAATCGGTATCATGTGACAAGCATTTATACAATCTGCCTTTGACATAGTAAGCATTTACAAAGCATCTTCTAAAATCTCAGAACATCCCACAACACTTTAATGATCTTTTGAAGTGTAATTATTTTTGTCATTTCCACAGATAAGTTCGTTTCATCATGTTGGATAAGGGATACATTTTGGCCTGGAGAACAAGTTTGCTCTTCCTCAACTAGTATCACAAGCAAGAGTTTGCCTCACCCATACTTCAACCCTGCACTTAAGTCTCAGCCTGATTAAAAAAGATTCAAGATTCTAGCATCAGACTCAAACGCAGATTGTCTTGACACATGAACTTGAGTGCTACCTCTGAGCCAAACTTCAGTCTAATAGTTCATAAGCAGAAAGCATACAGCTCATTTTAATTTGCGGGTGTACAATAAAGGAAAACAATATTTCCAAACATATTCCACTAGATGCAAAAGATCTTTGTTGAACAAGGC
Organism: Pristis pectinata; assembly: GCF_009764475.1. Classification (NCBI taxonomy): domain Eukaryota; kingdom Metazoa; phylum Chordata; class Chondrichthyes; order Rhinopristiformes; family Pristidae; genus Pristis; species Pristis pectinata. Next base: position 31,193,176 of record NC_067417.1, on the reverse strand, counting down.
CAGTTTCCTTGCCCCACTTTAACAAATGGAGTGATAGAGAATTGTACTATCATTTTTTTTTTAAACCAACCATCTCATTTTTCACAATGCAGGGTGTGAAAGATAGATTACTGCTGTCATCAGGCACTGAAAGTTCAAATGAAGCAATTTGGCATAGTGTAATCAGGCAATCAGACAGATCTAGGAAAAATGGGAACAGTATTCCCCAGGGCAGTTTCATGATGAAGCTCACCAAACCTCTCCCCCATTTTGCCACTCCCACTTTAGAAATCAGCCAAGAGTTCATTCATCAATCACTCAAGAGCATATCTGAAGTACAAAAAAAAAGTAATCAATCCAGCTCTCAGAAGCACATAGGAAGGCAGGGACTACTGCTGCCCAGACCTTGGTACAACCATACGTTCTGTGCCTGGTATGAAGTCTTTATCTTCCAAAACCTTTTTCCGCAATTGATCAAAGGCTTTGCTGGCACACTGAAGATGATGGTGAACTTCATCATCAGTGTCTGCACATGCCAAGTGGAGGCTCCCGAGATATGGGAAGTGGTCCATGTTTCCCAGCATCTCATTTTGAACTTTTATTGTTGGAGAGGAGTGGGGTAACATTGATCGAGGACTTAAGTTTTGCAGATGTTCAATATAAGGCCTATCTTCTCATATGCTTCAGGTAATGAGTCAATGATGCCGTGGAGCTTGGCCTCTAAGTGCATGCATACGTAAGCATTGTCTGCATACTGTAGCTTGATAACTGAGCTCTGGTGACCTTGGTTCTGGAGTTCTACTCACTGTAGTTGGAAGAGATTCCTGCTGGTTCTGAACATGAGTTTGACAATGGCTAACATGAGGGGACATAACTTTAAGGTGATTGGAGGAAGATACAAGGGGGATGTTGGGGGTAAGGTTTTTACGCAGAGAGTGGTGGGTGTGTGGAACGCACTGCCGGCAGAGGTCGTGGAGGCAGGTACATTAGGGACATTTAAGAGACTCTTAGATAGACACATGAATGATAGAGAAATGGAGTATGTGGGAGGAAAGAGTTAGCTAGATCTTAGAGCAGGATAAAATGTTGGCACAACATTGTGGGCTGAAGGGCCTGTACTGTGCTGTAATATTCTATGTTCTATGACCTATAACCACTCAATATTTTTAATTGCTTCTGTCAGACAAACTTTTAATATCCATATCTTCTCAAGTCAACTTGAGTCCATTGACAGCATTCTTATCCAAATCCCAGATTAATATTTCAGTGTAGTGCTGAAGGCAAGATGTTCTGTCACCTTTACTGCCTTTTCAAGTTGCAGTGGTAATCCTTATCCATCTGTGCCAGTGGCTCAGACAGACACACAAGTTAGCTTTCCTAAATATTCGTCTCTCAACAATATAAACAGATCAACTGATCATTCCATTCACTAGTGTTTTGGGGATCTTTTGCTACCAATATTACTGCCTATACTAGAGTATTTTTCAAAGGTCTTTTCCCGAATTTTATACCACTTGTGCAACTAAATATAACCACACTGATATAGCTAGTTATGATTTTGACATATATATCTGAGGAAGCTATAGTATAACCACATGTAGACTACAAAAATTGACATTGTGACTTCAAAATAATTATTTACCATGCACTTTTCTATCAGTTGGTGAGATTTCTGCCCTGGGTTGAACAAAACAAGCATATATCAGCAGTGTAAAGCCAAAAGAATTGTCAATAGAAGAATGCTACAGAAGAGCTGATTCCACAGGTTTCTGCAATGAACAGGAAGCCATACAAACCTTGGTTTGACAATGGAAAGCACAGAGAAAATCCCAACATACATATCTGCACTCTTGAGCAATCCTTAACAGAAAGGAGCATGTCATAACACTGAAAAAGATATGCAAAAAATCCATCTGATGACTGAAATTAGGCAGCTGAGCTACACGATCCCAAAAGCTGAATTAATGATAAAAACTATGAATGCATGTGGCCAATGTATCCAATTTGCTTAAGGTAGATGAAACCTTAGAAACAATGTAGCATGGATCTATGACTGATAAGTAGTCAATTATGAACTAAGTTTCAAGGAGTTGGACTGATGCTTAGTAACGAAAAAAAGTACTGAAGGGATACATGTATTCCAAGTATTTTCTACTTGAAATCTCAGACCACCAAGAAAAACCAAACTAGTTTCTTCATGTTACGTGCTCCTTTTCAAAAAAAACTATGTCCCACTTAGATCCAAATTAAGATGGCACTAAGTATTAATTGACCTGTCTCCATTCTTCCAAAATGGTCATCCAAATCTACCAACAGAAATATTAAAATAAAATGTTAACTGGTATTCAAGTTTTAAACAGAATCTTTATTAAAGATTGCAGAAGGAAGTTCCATCAACAACATTGATTTGAAATGCAACAAGAAAAAAAAATAAAAATTAACTTGTCCTACATGCACACAACACACTGAATTTTAATGGAACTTGCTTACCGGCGGAAATTGCCAATTCAATATTGTCATTGAACCGTCTCAGGCACAGAATACAGATATCCAATAAACCTTCTTTGTTGAAAACAGACACCGCCCTGCTGCTGCTTTCACTTAGAAAACAAAAGGAAAATGCCCAGTCAAACTACATTTACTTAGTTGAGACTCCTCCATGTCTGCATTGAAATCACTCACCTAATCAAACCAGGCTTACAGAAACACACACCTTATCATCAGGCTACCCAAGTGGAATATGAGGCACTATTCTTTTCATTTGTGTTTGGCCTCAACGTGGCAATAGAGAAGGCCAAGGACAGACTGATCAGTGTAGGAATAGGTAAGGGAGTTGAAACGACATGCAACTGGAAGCTCAGGATGGCCATTGTGGACAGAGCACAGATGCTCTGCAGAAGGTTGTCTAGCCTATGCTTCATCTTGCTGAAGTAGAGGAGGCCACATCACGAGCACCAAATGCAATAGACCAGTTTGAAGTATGTGCACCTTACCCAAAAGTGCTGTTCAGGTCCCTGTACAGACATGAGGGAGGAGGCATCGAGACAAATGTTGCACCTCTTACAGTTGCAGGGAAAAGTGCCAGGATATGGGAAGGGGTGGGTGGGAAGGGTTGAGTGGAGCAGGGAGTCATGAATAGAGTGGTCTCTGAAGAAAGTGGGGGGGGGGGGGGGGGGGGGTAGAGAAAGATGTGGCTGGTGGTGGCATCCCACTGGAGTTGGCAGAAGTGGTGAAGGATGATGTGCTGGTGGAGCGAATGGTGAGAACCAGGGGAACTCTATATCTATTCTGTCTGGGGAAGAGGGTGGGTGAGAGAAGTGCAGGAAATGCATGCAAGGGCTCCATGAACAACAAAAGAAGGGAAGCCATGTTTCCTGAAGGAGGAGGACATTTCAGAAGCCCTAGAGTGGAGAGTGTCATCTTGAGAACAGATGTGGTGGAGATGAAGCAACAGAGAGAAGGGGATGGTGTCCTTCCAGGAGATTATGGGAGGTGTAGTCAAGGTCGCTGCGGGAGTCCATAGGTTCATAGAAGATATTGATGGACTGTTTGTCTCCTGAGATGATAGAGAGCTTCAGAAAAGGAAGCGTGTCAGACAAACTCCAGGTAAGTTTGAGGGCAGGTTGGAAGTTGGTGGCAAAGGTAATAAAATTGACCAGTTGCGTACGAATGCAGGAAGCAGCACCAATGCAGACATCGATGTAGCAAAGAAAGAGTTGGGAAATGGTGCCAGAGTAGGTTTGGAACAAAGACGGTTCCACGTAGCCAACAAAAAGACAGGTTTAACGGGGGACCATGCAAGTGCCCATGTAGAAAGTGGGAGGAAGTTGTTGGGAGTAAGAACAAGATCTACCAGGCAGATGAAAGTGTTGGAGGAGAGGAATTGGTTGGTTCTTTGTTCCAGAAAGAAGCAAGGGGCCTAAGACCTTCTTGATGGTGGATGGAGATACATAGAGACTGGGCGTCCATGGTAAAGATGCAGTGGTTGGGACAGGGCATTGGAAGTTGTCGAAATAGTGGAAGGCATGAGAGGTGTCCTGGATATAGGTAGAAAGGAATGGGAAAAGGAGAGATAGGACAGAGTCAAGATATGGAGAATGTTAGGTGGTGCAAGAGCAGGTAGACACAATGAGTCTATCAGGGAAGTCCTGCTTGTGGACCTTAGACAAGATATACAAGCAGGGAGTGCAGGGCTGAGGTGCTATCAGGTTGCAGGCCATGGTGAAGAGAGCTCCTGATGCGATGAGAGCTGTAGGTCTCGGAGAGCCGTGACCTGGTGTTTGTTCATGGGGTCATGGTCCAGAGGAAGGTATGCAGAGGTGTCTGAGAGCTGCCGTCTAGGCTCTGCAATGTAGAGGTTAGTGCACTAGACCACAATGACACCACCCTTACCTGCTGGTTTGATGATGAGGTTGGGATTGGCGCGTAGTGAACAGGATGCTGCACATCCAGAGGGGTTAAGGTTGGAATGGGTAAGGGGAGGGAGAAGACAAGGTGGTCATTGTCGCATCAGCAATTAAAAGATCAAGAGAGGGTAAGAGGCCAGAAGGGGGTGAACGAGTGGAAGAGTGCTGGGGATGTGAAAGGGGTTGTCAGTCGGGGTGAGGAGAAGTTGGGCATGGAGGTGAAGGCAGTGGAAGAACTCATCACATCAGACCCAGAACTCTTCGAGGTAAGGCTGCTAGGGTTCAAGGCGGGGTCTTTGCTAAGGGTCCGAGGAGGAGAATGGGAGAGTTCAAGAGGGGGGAAGGAGTCAGGGGAAGGAAGGTCAGAGGAGAGAGCAGAGAGAGAAGGGTTGAGGATGGTGTGAGTGCTGGGATGTGGGATCAGAGGAGGGTGGGGGTGGGATGGTGGGGGGAGGAAATGAGAGAGATTGGAGGGGCGTGGGGGAAGAAGGAGTGAGGAGGCCCCCGTGGAGCGTTGGGGACCTGGGCCTGGAGCCAGACAGGAGAGCGGGGAGCTAGTTGGTAGCAAGACAGGAAGCAATACTTTTGTGGTTTCTGTGTTACAGTAGTACAAATCAATATCTAACTTCAGGCACAACTCAAATATTCCATCGGGCTGTTTCAGAGATGCCTGGTGCAAGAACATAGATCTGAAAACCATGGGTGTGCTACCCACAATTTTCTATCAGTTGAAATCCATGGATAGAAAATAGTTTGCAATGCACCCACCATTCCCTGATCCATTCCCATTACTGGGCATGTCCCTTCCCCCTGGCTCGGGCACTTCAATGCAGTTATAAACCATTAAATAATTTATTGGATTACACAATAATACAGGAAGTAAAATTGTTACCAATAGTTATCACTGACATAATCATCAAAATCACCTTTTCTTCTTATACGTCATTAATGATTTACTGTGATAACTAGATTGAGTTCTCAAGAAAATCTGCATTAAAAAGTTTACAGCAGTTGCTCAGAAAACTTGTGCAAGATGAAAGATGAACTTACCACAAATTCCAGAGAAGATGGATAGCCTCATTGGATACGTCCTCGATATAATTTTTATCAGAAACTTGGTTTTTTTGAGGATTGGCCATGTTGGTATCTAAACCCGTACAGCACTGCCAACAAAAAACAAAACTAACAACAGAGCAGAGTTTTTTTTCCCCCCAACAAAGTCCACAATTTTACAATGCAGCATGATGTCAATAAGTTCAAACTACAGAGTTTGAACCAAAGAACAAACTCCCCAACAATTCCCTACAAAATGCTTTTCCATTCCCAATTGTGCCAATGTGTAGATACGAGAAACACGACCTACCACCCCTCTGCCTGGCAGCATTGTCAAGGCCATTGAGTAATATATCTTACATCTCTGAATACCAATGCAGTAAAAAGACCCCATGGGAATGAAACTACTAAAAAAAACACAAGCATTTGAATTTATTTATTGCATTCAGAGCTTACCTCCCGCAACAGTGCAGTAAGGGGGGTCAAAACATCTTGCTTCACCATCTCATCACAAACATCATATCCTCCACAAGCGCTAAGATTTCTGTCATGAATAAACAATTCTTACTATTTGCTTTGATGTTTACAACTCTCCTTTCACTTCCTCAATAATTAAAATAATATTTCTCCTCTTCCCTTCTGAAAATCTTCCCATTTGATCTTACAAATACAATGATGAAGTCGACAATCATCATTCCTTAAGATTTAAAATGTATATACTGGGAAACAAGACATTTATTATTAAAGGTTGACCAATGGTTCTGAAGAAAGAAATGGCAATTTATAACTGATGCATTTTAAAATCTTAATATTCTAACCTGTTTAAATGAAATATTTAGTTGTACTGACTATTCAAAAAAAACCTCAGTTTGATTTGATACTTGCAAAAGCTTAAAAAACATTTAGCACTAACCTGAGTGCACCAGCAGCTGTCTCCCTGACAGCAACACTTGGATCAAGCAGCATAGGGCCCAAACACCTAATGGCATCTTTCTGCAGAAATGAAGGGATCACCTTTTTCTCCTGGACAAGTTTTGAAATACTTGCACATGCAAATTCTCGAACATCAGGTGACACACTCTGTAACTATAAGAACGTAATTTTAGTCCATCATGGCAGAAATCATGAATTATATTCACAGCTGCTTATACAATGGACTCTCATTTAACACAATCCATAGAAAGATTGTGACGTTTTGTTTGGATATTTTCTAAGCCAATATTCAAAGCAGTTTATGTTCATAATCTTCTTTTGAAATTAAAGTATACTAGCCTTCAAATGTTTAACAATCCTTTACTTTTCAAAGCAATTATTCAATGAAAATCATGCTGACATCAACAGGTTCATAAAATTAAAACTTAATGTTGATTAATCTTTACACAGAGAATTTCTTCTAATTTTGGTGTTAGAGACCAGGTTAGCAAATCCTCCTCAGCCAGGAAATGCCTGCAAAGGGGTAACACACCCTAAATCTGCTCATTAGGCATTGGGTTCCCAGAAATGTTTTGAGAAAGAATTAAGGTAAGATTTAGATGAATCAAAAAGAAATCTAAATAATTTTAAGCCCTGCTTCAACACCATCTGAACACCAAAATTTGTTTGTATCAGCATCGTGAACATGCAACTGAGTTGGTGTGTGAGACTCAGAACTCCTCTGTATAATTTAAAATAATTGGTGATTAAAATGCTCAGAATTTAATCTTCTCATGACACAGGAAGCCATTGGACCTGTCAGGTCCATATGGGCTCCCAGAAGAGTAATCCTATTTCCTCCTTGTCCTTATTTCCCTGTATTCCTGCAACTAATTCTCTCCCACACATGCCTATAAACGCCCCCTTCAAATATTATTTCTATTAACTTGGACTAAGGGGGAAATTACAGTAGCCAATTAAACCATCAACTTGACTCGAGGATGTCTGAAACCCAGAGGAAACCTACACGATCACGGGGGGATGTGGAAACATTGCAAAGATGGCATCCGAGGTCAGGATCGAGTCAGAGGATATGCAACTGTGAGGCAGCAGCACTATCACACCACCCTGTCAAGTTTCACGTTGAAATCTTTCTATTCCCATCCCCCAAAATATAATGATTCCATTAATGGTTTTCAATAATGCACAAACAGATCAGACACCTGCATTTTACTGATTCTGGGAGCATGTTATCCAACACTCTGCTCCTATTCCCCCACCCCATCTCAGAGACTCCGATTGTGAACACGTGAAAACATAGTAAAAACAAAGGCAAAGTGACAATCATACTTTAAGTTGAAAGTTGTTTTGTGAACTTTTGCCAAGGTTCATCAGATTGTGAGAGGGTAATCAGAAATTATTTTGCTTAAGGCAAGGCAAACAACTGGTACAAGGAAATGTGTTCACTACTTATTTTCCATTATTGTGCAAAGTCAGTAATTTGATCTGAAATTATGTTTAATTGGAACAGCTTCTCTGAAACTCCAGCATGGAAGTCCTCACCACCCTACAGATATTCCTCAGACACGAGCACCACCAACAAACACAAACTTCAACTTCATTATTCTCTGAGATCGTCAATTTGTGTGACAATTTAGCAGAGGTTCCCCTCGCACCCCCTTACTCCCATTTCTCTGCAGCTGTTGGCATCACAACTTGACATCACAGATTGACTTCTCCCCACTCTCACTATCCTGTAAAGGGTTGTCATGTCTGAGGTCCCCATTGTTGAAAAACCCTTCTCCACGGATGTATTTATTATTCGTACTTCCCACTGACGCCCAAAGCTTTGCTGAAGGAAACATTATCCACTAACTTTGTCCCCTGCCCCAACTTGTGGTTCAAAGATTTCTGGTTCTCTGCTTAAACCCTTCTTATTTCATGGTGATGTTTCTGCCCAACCTCATGCTCACCTCCCCCTACTTCACATCAATAGCACTGCAGAGCTTTATTAGAAGTCCTAAACTTCAACAGTACCTTTCTGGTGACATCATCTCGCCTTGCCCCTATAGTATTCAGCCTGGTCTCAACCTCCACCCCATTCTAGTGGTACACCTCGAACCTTGTTACTAACAATATTGCCCAAGGCAAGGGTCAGCTTTGATATGAATAGCATCCAGTTCTATCTCTGCACCACACCCTGGGCTCTGTTCTACCCAACTGTCCCAGAAACATTATGTAGCTGAAGAGGCAGAAATTTCAACTGTTAATGCCCCTCTAAAAGGCAGCACACTGGTCACTGATCCTTTCTTTGATTAGTGCCTTTCTAATCCTGGTGATGGTTTTAAGGGAGTTTACTTCACCTACCATCCCTGCCCAACTCCAGTGAATCATCTCTAGAACCTGACAAAGCTCACTCTGCAGCAAGTCTCTCAGATTCACCTCAGGCAGACAGTAACTTGTCCGAATTCTGCCATCATATTCTAGCCCTTTGTATTACTTTATCGTTCTTGCCCATAATAACTTCCAATGGTTTTCGTTCCCAACATCAAATCAAAATCTAAGAGTTGTCACATGGCCTGAATCGAACACACGCCCTGAACCCTGCGCTCTTTTCTTTCACACTTTTTTTACCATGCCTTCCGGCAGCTTGTCCAAACTTTCCTCCGTGAGCCCCGTCTTACTTACCCTCCAGAGATGCAGGAAACTTATAATTTTTACAAAAAATCATTTTGCTTGCTATCTGTTAATGCTGTTAGCGAATATATTGAATTTTAAAATGAATGGAGTCGAAAAGTAAACCTTATGGAATAGGGAGCCGCTTTTAAACTCTTAGAATATAAGTCCTAAACTTACTTTCTCAAGCAATTCCCCGGCTGGCGAGAAAACGTCTGCAGCCACCTCCTCCTCCAGCCCTCCGGTGTTATTCGTTTGCCCTATTGGGGAAAACTGCGGGCGGGCAAACTTGTTGGTTTTCCTTTTGCCCATGGTCCCGGTGTCTGGCTGCGCTGGGAACCGGGAAAACGGTGCACTGCTCGGGCGCGCCGCTACACCATGCGCGCAGCCTGAGCGCAGACCATGTCGGCGCCGGCAGCCGCCAGGACGTGGAGTCAGTCGGACGTCACGACCGGGGAGGAGACAAAGAGCGAAAGCAGCAGCTTGCAGGGTGAAGCTGGCGTGATGTTCCTGTCCGTATTGATGGTTCATAATAAAGCAGCCTTGCCGGGCTACTGTATGGACACGTTCTGACAGGTCAGGACTCAACACGTCTTAGTTCTAACCACTATTTGCTTTAGGGAGAAAATTCATTTCACGCAAAGAATTAATGCGATCCGGATGTGATTTTAGTGAGGCTACACCCTCCTAGCACGGACCTCTCTATGGGAATCAGATATAAATTATTTTTTTTCGCCTTACCATATGCTAAATAACGGTCTTCAAAGACTAAATCAGTGGAGTTAGTTTCGACAAATTTAAATAAAAGTTAGGAATATAATTACTATACCAAATCATGCAGAAACAATGGGGACGCATGTAATCGTGCCCAACAAAGGGGTTTACCAATTCCTCTTCCAAATTCCATCAGGTGGAATGGGTCAAATGGAAGGAGTGACAAAACAGAGAACGATAGAGCTAGCAGTTCTCGGAACTTGTTATTAAGTATTTTTTTTACCACCGCACTTTGAAAATCGTTACCATTAGTCATTATATGACGTGAAAGGGAATTCGTGATTAACAAATCAGGTGAAGGTTTTATTTTGTATAGGGTAGATGGAGGGGACCGGGGAAGCAGTCGAAGAGGTAGATCTCGAATTTATAAAGACATTTGATAAGTTACGGCACAAAAGATTATAATAAGGGTTTAGGTGATTGGGAGTACATCATCTTGCTTAATGGATTCACGAAAAGGCAAAAAGAGGGAAAAATAAAGAGAGGTTTCCAGGTTGGCAGGCTGTGGTGACCCACACAATCCTTTTCTGTATTAGCCATATATTAGAGTGGCGAGGTGGTGTCACAGGTAGTGCAGCTATCTCAACTCTGACGACGTGGGTTCGAGTCCGACCTCTGGTGCTCTCTGTGAAGTTTGCATTGCTGGGCATTAGGATCAGCAGCCTTCCGAGGCACAACTTTGAAAGGAGAACCTGTAGAAATTAACGAGATGTTTTCAATTCAAAACAAACTATATTTTCTGTAAACTATATTTTCCAGTTGTTAGTTTTCAAATGGCTCACTTCAGGAAATTGCTATTCCCACCTCAGTTGGTTTGGTAACAGTATCACGCTCCTGGCTAACCGTACGTTGGGAATGATGCTTCAGTGACCAGATGTAGATCGGAGGTTAATGGCAGAGTAGCAGAACCCTCAACACCTGCTCTACCGGCCTACATGAACATACAACAAGCTAATACTTGCAGGAAGTAAAATGGAGATTAAAATTAAGTTAAAAAAAGTATGAAAAGATCTCCAATGTTATCTGGCATAAATTGCAAATGATGGTGGTGACCTTTGCTGTTAAAAGAATAGCATAACTTTGCTGCATCATGGATATGAAACAGGACTACTACTAGACGTTATAAATTAGGAAGTGAAGGTAAAGGATTGCACAGCAAGGTCACCGTGCCCATGCAAACATTTTTCTCTAAGAGTCAACAGGTGGCAAACTACTTCCTGTTGGCTAAAGGAGCTTGAAATTAATTGCAGCACCCTGAATCAGACCATGACTGAGATCAGCAGATTCAATAATAAAGGAGCAAAGCTTTATCCCTACTTTGTTTGCATGCTTGATACAATGCCAATCATTGTACTTGCTTCAAATCCATCAGGAGGAACCATTCTCTGGTATGAATGCCAAGAATTATGCAGTTATAAGTATATACTGTATACTTGTCTATGTATACAAAGTTCATTTGTTTTTCCTTGGTCTCACCATTCTCTTCTAAAATCTAGGTATCAAATGAGTCATCTCCTGAGCTTCTTACGTCGAGCAACAACTCCAGTTTTCTTTGCATTTAGTCTTCAGTCACATCACGTGCCACACAATCTTTGAAATCGCCATTTTGTTCATTATGCTGATAATAAGACAAGAGAATATTTAAAATGGAGAGGTTTATTTTTAAAAGAAAAAGGTGTTTTGGTGAGATATCCCATATCAGCTGCCAGTGGTGGAATCCAGAGTAAGAGGTCAAGGGCAAGAGGTCAACTTCTAAAGCAATAAGCAAGGCCTTCCTTCGATGGGAGTAAAGTCCATCTTTTCCACAAAAGTATTAGGCAAGTCATTTGCCATTTCACATCTTATGTATTCAAATCCCATCTTTGTTACCTGGTATATTTCAAATGTACGATCAACTCAACTGTATTACATTCACTTCAAAACAAAATTCCATATAAATTGTTTATTGTTATGTACAGAAACCTACAAAACTCACGTGGCCAAAAAGATTTTACAAAGTCATGATGCTTTTAAAATTTAAAAATTTAAATCTTCAAGTTATTTAAAATACAAAGTGGTAACTGTAGAACCCACAAAACATTCGAGAATAGCAATGCAAGAGAAGATGAACAACTGCAAGATTGAAAGTTCATTTCTGTTTTATACAATTTTGCATAATTAAGTAAAATTTGAATCTTTATATGCAGCAGTTTGCAAAACAGTCTCTTCCTATGAATAAAATATTACACAATTTGGCAGATCAAAGTATTCAAGATGTCACCCAAAGCACTGGCAATCCGTTTGTAATTTGTCACCAGTCTAAATGGAATAAGGGGACAAATGTTTCATAATACATAGTGCTGATGAAAAATAAAAGGTAATATTCACATAACTTGTACAAAAGAAGGATCTGCAGAGCAAAAACAACGGACTGGAAGCATTAAAGCATGCAAAAATAGTTTAGCAATCACATCAGGATAGTTCCTGATACAGTTCAGCCCAATACTCTGAGAGAACAGCTTAAAGTTTTTAAATTCTTGATGTTAATTATATGAATATCTCACTCAATAGTTACAAAAGCCTATCAGTAATAAAATGAGCAATTCAACATAAAGAATACAATCTGTAACATTTTAATAAATTAGAGTGATTCAGCAAGATTTAAATACTTTCCAAATTGTATTTTGTACAGAGTTACCCAAAACTATCGGCCAGCTGTAATGCTAGATTCATAAAATCCATCTTTGTTGCTGAGCATTTTTGTATCCTATGGAACTTCACCAAGCTGAAATATTGATGTTGACCCAAAAAGAAACACTGCATCAATATATTTGTGCATTTGAGGCTACTTTCACCTTTTTATGGAACTACTGAATAACTGGTAAGTAGGGTGTCATTGAACATGAGGTCTGGGCTTCAATATTAGTTTCCCAGTCTAGAAAGGAGAAAAATGAAAGATAAAAATAATTAAAAGTAAAAAAAACAAAGAATTGGACTTGCAGAAAAATAACTTGCCACATAAAAACGCATAACATCTACTGCAAAAAGTACTGGCAATCTAAAAATCTACATCAGGATATGGACTAAATATCCAGTTAATACAGCAGATCCATGTGTCACCATATAGTAAACTCCAAATAAGTACAAAATAAAAAGGTCTGAAACCAACTAATCCAACACTCACATAATGAGGACGTCAGAAGCATACCTATCGTCTTTACTGAAAGCTTGATCAAACCTACCACAATAAATGCAAACAAACTTGTGGATTCATTTGTTTTTAAACTTCTTTAAATGGAACCCAACAACTCTGAACACCTCATGCTCCTCTTGCTTGACACATCCAAAGATTCAGTTGTCGGTTGGTACTTTTCTGGGTGGTGATTTCACAGGGACTTAAAATAAAACTGAACAAACCTATGTCAAAGCCACTAACAGACAACAATAAGGGGGAAGGATGAAACTGCCTCCTTTCTTGAATCTAAGGTACACAGACATATCATCCAACAATAATGTGACACAGATAGTAAATGTTCAGTGACAGTATAAAAAAAGTAAGCAATTAAGGTGGTAAATGCTGTCTTGGAATTCATTGCAGGGGCTTGGAGTACAAAAGTAAAAAGTCTTGCTGAGATTGTACATACCTTTGATAAGGCTTCATTTAGAGTGTTATACAAAGTCAGTACAGTGTTGATTCACTAGTTTAATTTCTGGGATTTGAGGTTGAGATTGGGCCGTACTTTGTCAAATTGAGATAAGTGACAGATGATCTCCGAAATGTTTAAGATTATGGGAGGGTCTAACAATGGCAGGCAAGAGACTTGTTTCCTCTATCTGAAAAATCTGCAAATAAGGGGTCACTCTCAGGGTAATTGGTCAGCCATTTATAGGAGAAATTAGAGGATTTTTTTTAAACTGAGAGAATGAGAATTCTGAAGAACTCTCCACCCCAGATGGCTTTTGTTTCTCAGTTATGGAGGCTATTCAAGGTCAAGTTTGATAGCTTTATTAACATTAGAGGAATCAAAGCATACAGGATCGGTTACGAAAGTGGATGACACAACAGCATCAATCATAATCTTACATAGTATTGAAAAGCTGTAAGGAGTACTTCTAATTCCCATTTTCTTTCATTCACCTGTTGCTCAATCAATTTTCTAATCAGGTCAATGCATCTCCAGTTCACCATAAGCATCAATTTAGGCAAATTTCCACAAAACTCGAAGGGGTGGTACCACCACACCCCCCCCCCCCCCCCAAAAAAAAACAAAAAGCAGTGAAGCATAGGAGTTCATAAGAGAAATGGGCATGTGAAATAAAAAAAATCATACAGGCCATCCCTGTATTATGAATGCCTGACTTACCCCCACATGCAAATGTGCTCCCACAGTGTTATTAAATTCAAAAGTCTGGCAGAACTAGTTTCCCCTCTCCCTCCACTTTTAGTTGTTGTCCTTTCTTATCAGTCTTGCGTGCTTTTGATGCCATTCAATACTGTGGAGCTACGGCTACCATATTGAGTGTTCATGTGTTTTCTGACTGAAGGACAAAAGCAACTGATGGACATTCACAAAAACGAAACGCATTCATTACCCAGGGACAGCCTGTACTTGAGTTAGTCCAGCTTAAATCAGCCGGGACACCAACATTTAAAATCCAAGCATTAGTTATGTACATTTTCTTTGTTTTTAGTCTTTGAAAACAAATACTTACATCATCACAAGACATATTGTACTCTGCTAAAACAGTTCGACATCTTGCAGCAATGCTGAAAGCAAATATGTTAAGAGAAACAATAATTCCAATTAAATTATAGTTACAAGATATGTCATGTTCCTTGGCAAGTATCATGCAAAAGATTACATATACTACAGATTATGTTCTTAGAGCCAAATTATCCAACAATACAGTAAAAAATCTAAAAAGTACAAGCTTAAAGAACATTAACTGCTAGTATGTTCTGTACGAGTTAAATCACTGCCACAATCTTCTGTTGTACACCTCTCTAAATATTATAAAGTATTGGTGCATGAAAAAAAGGCTCATTTCCACAGAACACAATTTCGGAAGATCATTCTCAATTACAAAGTCAAAGTCAACCATCTTTATATTTCTGCAAATCTCGTAGCTGACAATTTGAATAGTTCGCAAAAAGGATACATTGATGGTGCGACTACTCTTTTATGTATTCCAGCAAAAAATAAACCAATTAGAGTTATACAGCTGATTGTAAAGAACGGATGGTTCCATAGCGATGTGAAAAACGATACCTAAAAGGGATCAAAATATAATCAAAGAATTTTAGAACTATTTTAGCAGATAAAAACTAAATAGCGTGTTAAAAAAGATGCCAAACAATTATCTGAATTGTCAGCAACATTAATATAAAAACAACTCACCGATATATTAACTTCATTTTTAAAATTTGCTGAGATTGGAAACAGAAAAACTGACCTTTGAAAATGTTTTAGAATAAGACTAGTCTAGACCAGCTGACCCTGGTTGCAAATTTTTTTTTTAAAAATCAGCTTTAATTCTTTACTGCACAACCTCACAGGCAACAGCCAGCAGGCAATTAATTAAAATAAAATGCCAGGTTGAAGCCCAGAAATCTGAAAATTGCTTAATTCTTTGTTTTAGAAGAAGACATTACATTTCAAATAACAATTCCTACATAGGTAGCATTTTCCATAAGTTGGATGGTGAATTCATAATTGGAACATTTAAATTTTCACTCTACTGAAACACACAGCAATTTCTAGATTCAGATTACCTGAAAATAGTGTTCATAGCTTTTCATTCTCAATCCTGCCCCATAACGAATGCTCGAATAAATTAGCTGTATCGTCACTCAATATTTTGTTAGCACCATTTTATACCTTAACTGAATTTTAATCCATTCATTTTGGATAGACTCAGTTACAACTTTCTAAAAGAGTCTCTCCCCATAAAGCCATTATTATATCTGATGTGTGGGAATGTTATAGAAAAGGAGTACAGCTGCTGCTCGGTAGAAAACAGTTTTTCTTCATCTTTTGGCAGTGAATTCACAAAAGCATTGTGGAAAAACAAAAACAATTGCTCCCAACAAAATGTTTTGAGAATCATATAAATAAAAGCTTAAAATTACCTTTTGTGTTTCAGGATCTATTAACCAGTTCCAAGCACCTGTGGCAGTACATACTGAAACCACTATAAGGATCACTGCAAGTAAAGAATTGAATACAAATCAGAGAATTCTCAATGGATATGGTTCACTAAAATGACAGTAATGTATACATTTCCAAGGAAGGTAAAATTGCAAATGCACGTTAGTTATTTCAATGCACCTCACGACATGAGAATCCAATTTTCAGTGAATTCAATTCACTCCACACAATATCAAGGGGTAAGAGCACTGAACACAACAAAGTCAGTGGGTTTTGACTACATCCTGGCTGTAATGACCCTTCCCTAACCAAACTGTTCAATTCTGGCTAAGTACTGCCCTGTTAGTGTGTTCTCAATCATTAGCAAAGTAATAGAAAGTATTGTTGATAGTTGTATTTAGTTGGAGGTGGGGGGGAAAAAAAAAAATCACCCATTTATAGTTTTAACATGTTTATGAAAGTGAATTTGAGGCTGGACAGCCCACAGCATGTGGCTTGCATAACTCCCCAAAGGTATTCCACCACAGACGAGGCACATGCCAGGAATGTGATGCAATGCTCTCCACTTGCTTGGATGAATGCAGTTCTTGCAGCAGGCAAGAAGCTTGACAACATCCAGGACCCAACAGTGGGTTTGACTGGCATTCAATCCAACACCATCACTATCCACATTCTTCAGCTGCGATATGTACCACCTGCAAAACACAAAGTGGCAATCAAATGTTTTGTTCCAGTTTGGATCATACAGTAGGTTGACGATATTATTTCTAATGTGTGACCCAACAGAAGGTTCATTGTTTGAAACAATGCTGTGATACATTGCACATTGTCAGGATTTGGTTTACTGTGCAGGGCCCCAATTCAGGATGTTGTTCATAAGTATTAACAAAATAGTCAGAGCAAGTTTCTTTGTGGGATGTACATGCAGAGTAAGTACAGTTTTAATATGTCCAGTGAAACATGTGGTGTCCTGACTGATATTACAAACAATTTTCTTGTTTAAAAGAAAGGTGATAATTCACAGATTGAAAGATATCCTATTCTAAAAGTTTCCTTTCCAATCTCTGATAGCCATTGTGACAGTGATTCCCAACTTCATTTCTGGGAAAAAAACACCTCTCCCTTTTAAACTATGTTCCCCAGTCCTGGATTGCTTAATCAATTGAAAAATTTTCTCTCTATCCAGCTGATTAGTTCCCCATAGTAATTTGAAAACTTTAATTAAATGATATTTCAAACATTTACATTCCAGTCTTTACAACCCAAGTTTAATTAACCTTTCCTTAATTTAATCCATGGAGTCCAGGAGTAATTTTGGTAAATGCACTCACTTCAAAGCCAATAAAAGATAATGTCCAAAGCTGCCCTCAGTACTCCAGGTGTGATCAAAACAGGGCTTGATAACTGCAGCTTTCATTTTATCACCCTGTACTCTTACATACAAAAGCCACCATTCCATTTTTAAAATATTTACTATATGTATTGACCGTTACAATGTCAGAGATAGACACTTCAAAGCCTCTCTTTACCAGTTACAGAGTAAGTGACATGTTCTGTCTTTCTTGGGCCCAAAGCAGATGACCTCACACTTACCTACAATGAAATCGTATTTCTTCAGTTTATCAATATTTCTGTAATTTAAGGAACTTCCTGATTACAGTGCCCCCTATCTCTGTGCCACTGGCAAATGAATATTATTTCTCTCTTTAATGAAATACAAACAAAAAGTATAAATATTTAAAAGCAGACAAATCTATAAAGACCTAATATCTGCAGATATTAATATTGTACAGATTTATATCCATATGGTATATCTCATGAAATCCTTGCATTGGGCACAGCAGTCAGGATCTACATTATATTGCAGATAGGAAATACTGAATGCATGGAAATGGGTAAGGTGGGGAAATGTTCACAAGTTTAAATGTAGCCACATAATGCAACGAAGTCCATAAAGGTTCTTAAAACTTGTAACTGTGTTTAAGTATTCTCATTATGTCAATCTCTAACATCAATTTGTGAAATCGTTTAAGTACCGTCTTTTTTTAATGGTCTGTGGACAGTGACATATTCAGATCGTCTAAATTAATTTATTAATGACCAATTCTTTGACGTGTAGTCGTGTATTTAGATATCGTTAAGGATGCTGATATAGCTAATTAAGAGATAAGAAATCCAGATTCACAGCGAAGCGATTTACAATAGAAACAAGGCACTGGAAATATTCAGATTCCCAGTTACCTGTAACCTTTTCATTTTCCGATGACTTGCATTTTGTCTGCAGTTGCTGCCTTACCAACACAATATTTCAGCTGTTGTACATTAATCAATAAAAACAAGTTGCCTGCACAGGATCACTGTTCAACTGGTAACATGGCCCTTACAGTTTAACCCAGACGATAATACAAACTGCAGGGGGTGAACTGGCACCGGTTGCTACTGTCCTGGGGAAACCTCTGCCTTAACCTGCTCGCTGACGGACCGACACTGGAAGTGAACCTGCGGGACCCCCACCCACCCCCAGTGATGAAGCCCCCGCCGAGCCCGCACACTCACTCCGCCACCGCCCGGTCGCCGGCTGCAGGCAGGAGATGTACTCGGTCAGTCGCCGCTCGAAAGCCTTCAGGTCTGCAACACAAAAACAAACCCGTCTCACGCCGGCTCCACAGCAGCAACGTGGCCGCAGCCCGCACTCCCCGCCTCCCGCGGCACCGGGACCCTACCTTCCGCTTGCTCCAGGGAGTTCATCATCGCCCTCAGCCCGCCGCCGCCTTCCAAACGCCCCAGCGTCACCGCCGCCTCTCGCCTTCGCAGACGCCGCGGCTGATTGGTCGCTCGCCGCGGCAGACGTCCGCGATGGAAGGGGCAGACTGATTGGCGGAGGGCGACGGCACGTGATCTTGGTGGGGGTGGGGGGGAGAGACATGCGGGCCCGTGTTTCCGGTTCCGGTGCAGCTCGGCAGCGGGGGAGAGGCGGCTCCGGGAGGTGAGTCGTCGTTGGGTTTTAATCCGCCAGCCCCCAGACCCTCCTGTTGAAGCGGCGCCGGCGGGAAGCGGTCGCCTTCGGCTGCCCGGCGGGCTTTCGGTTTCCTCACGGTCGGCGGCGTGTGCTCTCGGCGTGTGCTCGGGCCGCAGATCTCCCTTTGTTACTGTACATGGCGGCCCGGCTGCTACTCTCGGTGTCGTCGGAAGAGGCGGCCAGGCCCCACGGCGCCTGGTCGGGGCCGATCGGCCGGTCTACTCGCCCACAAACCCCCCCTCCCCCCCCCCCAACCCCACCGTCTGTCCGTGGCCCTTCAGCGCCTCCCGCCTCGTCAGGCCTCCGATCCCATTTCGGCGAATCTCCGCACCCAGGCGAAGTGTCCCCAAACCCGTGCTGAGCCCAGGCGAGCGGCCGTCCCGGGAGATGGCAGTTTTCAGTCTTTTTTTAAAATTGCTGTTATTTTTAAATTTATCGAGAAACAGTTGCCTTTGATACAGGCTTTTTAGAAAAAAAGTTTTCATTTGCTTTTCGGTTGGGAAAAGATTTATTTTTAAGACGCAATAGGACAATATTTATACAAAGATCAATGATTTCCCAAGTTCGGGACTATTTTGTTTTGAAAACCAAACCCACAATAGTTATTAAATGGAAGAAAGCAAGAGCAGGAGTAGCACAAAAAACGCTGGTGGAGGAGCAGATCATCAGGCCCTTCAAGCCTGCCCCATCATTTAATATGATCACGGCTGATCTATGCGGCCTCGGCTCCTCTGTGATTTCTCATGCCCCTTTATTTCATTATCGTTCATATATTTATCTTTCACCATCTTAATACCTCAAATGTTACATTTTTATAGCTATAAAATTTACAAATAATGATTGAAACAAAAATGGTTAGATTTGCAGCAGGTCAATCAGATTTGCGAGAAGTGGTAAATAAACATTTGTTTAACTGTCCCTTCTGTTACCACTTTAATCGCTTTCGGGTCTCTGTAAGAACAACATTTAGAAGGGTTAAGAGTGCTGATTGAGAAAGTTATCCTGTCAGATACTTTTCAGAACATGAACTCTAGTGGTTGTAGTTATTTTATTCTTTGTTGTTGCGCAGCTTTGTTTCAGCATCTGTACTTTGCGTCCTTGAAGTTGTGCTACTAAATCAAATTTCCTAATCACTATATTGTATACAAGACAGTGTTGATGTGTTAGTCTTCCATTGTTGAAGAGAAACCTTCAGAGCTAACTTTCTAGTTGTTACGATGTTTCAGCTGTTCTGAGTGCACTGTTGACCTGCAAAAAAATTTTTTTAAGAACATAATGATTCACTTGACGTTGTTGATGGAGGTAAAACCCCAGGGTTTGACCTTTGTCTTACACGTGCTGCATGACCTGCTGAGTAGTTTCAGCATTTTCCATTTTTATTTCAGATTTCCAGCATATTCTGTGTTTACTTTTCTGGAGCTGCTACAGATGGTCTTGGTAGGGAATTAAGTGAGGGTACAGTTTGACCTTTCTTCTCCTTGTTGTCAAGGTGCATGAGAAAATTAATCATTTGGAAGAGTATATGTGCCCATTGTGCATTGGTGCCTTTCAAAGAAACAAGCTTCTGACATTGGTCTGGATCTACTTTACAGTAGTGTTTTGTTTAGAAGGGATGCATTTACCTAGTTTAAAAACAGCTTTCACTTTTAAAGATTTCTGCATAGGTGAGGTATGTGTATGTTCACATATGTATTTGTATACCTATAAGTCTACATGAGCAGTGGAGTGGGAATAAAAATAGGGAAAGTGGAAGGAATATGCAGCAAGTTAATAAAAGAAATTGTTTGAACATTGGATATTTCAACATCTGGAGCGTAGTTGAACTCTGGTTCAAGTCGAGGCAAGTTTATTGTCACATGGTGATGTACAGGTACAATGAAAAATTTGCAGCAGCATCACAGGCACGTAGGTTCAGACACGCAGAGAACATAAATATATATAAATGATGCCAGACAGTGGGGGGGGAAAAAAGACTCTGCAAAACTATTAAAGAGTGCAGATATAGTTACAACAAATTTGGAATGCTGTTAGCCATCCTGTAAGGACATTGCGCTGTTTAGCATCCTACTAATGGCTCAATGTTTTGATGTAAAATGCAGTTTCTTCAGAATTAGTGTTGCTGGAAGGTATAATGCCAAAGAAAAGATCTAGGATTCTGAAAGTATTCCAAGCAAAATGTGCAAATAGTCAATTTATTTCTTTATGTTATTAAAGAAAAAGTTTTTAAATAATGTTTTATCAACCACTTCTTTCTGTAGGTAAAGATGGCTACTTGGATAAAGCCTAGGGTGGCCCCAACACACAAACTCAGCGCAGATGGAAGGTAAGTGAAGTTTAAAAATAATACCTACTTTTCCTGAAAAATCTGTATAAAAGTCTGAGTTCTTTTAGTTTTGGAGTGTTCTTTCACTTTAATATTTGTCAATTTTTAGAAGTTTAATGAGACTTGCTGTTGTAGAATGTAGAAGTCCCATCATTTAAAATATTGTTAGTTTCCATTTTAAAAAAGACTGTTCTACAGCGTATGTTGGTTGTTCGGATAGAAAACCACTAATCCATTAGATAGAGCCAAACAAATATTGGCCGTTTTAAGCATGATTTTTGTTGATTACGTGTACCTTGTTCTGCACCTTTAGGCTTTACGGCCAGCCTTCTGTGGCAGTGCATAGAATGAGTTCTTTATTGTTATATTAAAATGGTTTCAAACCAAGGCCTGCAAATTGACTCATGATTTTGTTTTCCCTTTCTCCCTCAAGTACATATGTAGCTGCAGAATACAATGTTCCCAGAGAAGCTCTGCCAAGGTAGGGGAAAAAACTTCAGAAATAATGGAATAAAGTACTCAAGTTTAGAACATAAGGGATGGTGGTGAAGGAACAGGCTTTGTGCATCAAATTGGCATCATGAATTTTCTTTGAATAGAATGTGAATCTTTCTCTTTCCTGCCGGAGTACTTTGTGCTCATGCTGCCCACAAGCAAGAATGTGACTTTAGTAACTAATTGTGGCATCACTATCTGAAGAATAATCTTGTTACTGGCTCTGTTTCCATCCTCTGGTTGGCTTTGGGCAATTAGGATTTTTTTTTATTGTGGAACTGCAATTTCACAGCAAAATACAGAATCCATCAGAAATGTATTGAAAATATTTATTGTTTGGAAGTGTAGTTAAACGGTGAAGAGGTTGAGAGGAGATTTGATGTACAGTTGGGAGGAATTGCAAAGCTGTGGAGAAAGAGGGTGTGTGTGGCGCTAATGGGATTGCTGTACTGGGAATCTGCATAGATTCAATGGGCCAAGAGGCCTCCTTGCCATAACAATTGCATTCTTCTGGATGTCAAAATCAGCTATTGTAGAATAATCATATGAGGACAATGTGTAGATCTATAGGGTAAGAAGAAGGAAACAACAAAAGAAAACTGTCAAAAATGGCAAGGAATGGTCATGGGGCCTTAGCTAGATGTGTAACTATTGTTGATAGGCCAAAGACTGGCATGGATGTGGTGGGCTTAAGGCCCATTTCTGTGCTGTTGCAACTGTGACTCTTACTGCAGTGGAATTAACAGTTGTATTCTCACAATATTAGACATGGATTGGAATGGTGAAATTTGAGGAACAATTTATTTTCCCTTTTTAACTTTGGGAAGACCAAAACCATTATTCACAGCCCATGCTCTAAACACCTTGTCTTTGCCTTCAATTCTAACAACCTTCTCTGCACCAGGCTCTTCGAAATCAAAATATCCCATTTGATCTCAACTTCAAATCTTTCTTCCTCTTCACAACAAGGAGAGCCTATTTCCACTTGTCTGTATCTTTGTCACATCCGGCCTTGATTAATTCCAAATCTTTTATAAAAAGGAGAAGAATGTACCTTCAAGGTTGATGGTGAGTTTCTCCTTGCTTCAGTAGTGGAAAAGTTAGTTTAGATTTGAGGAACTATCAGAATTTGCTGTACAGGATTTGAGAGTGGGCTCCTTGTGGTTCTAAAGGAACTATGTTGTGCTTGATAACTTATTTAGGAGGATAGAGGTTACAGGTTTGGTGGATGAGAGTGATAGTGACACTGCTTCACACTGGTATTGTTTTATCTGCTATAACTGCATTGTGTCTGGCAAAAACAAAATGCAGGAAATTCTTGGAGGGTTCAATGGTCTAGAATTAGTGTTTCAAGTTGATGACCTATCATCAGAACTTCTGCCAGCATTACCTCTTCATCCCTGTACATATACAGTCTGACCTGAAAACTTAGTATTTTCTGTCTTGTTTTATTTTGGATTTCTTGAATCTGCAGTTTCATGCTTGATTGAAAGTTTATCCACTTTTATCTAACTGTAGTGATTAGCGAAAAGACTCTCTTTATCTGTATTCAGTCAGTTTTGACAGTTATCATTGCAAATTACATTTTGTTTTGAAAATGCCTTGTTAGAAAAGCCTTGCTTTGTATATTTTCATTTTCCAGTTTTAATTTCATGCATTCTAGTAATGTCCAGTGCTTTACTCAAAATCTATGCCTTATCATGCCTGTAAAATGATGTCAATCACAACTGAAACTGAATGTAATTGGTATACGTGCCCAGTTCATTCAGGACCACTGCATAATGATCACGAGTGAAGGGTCATCTTGGCCTGGATTTTCCACGTACTAGTGAAGAGACGGCATTTGCCACTGATTTCAAAGACTCTAGCCAGCAATGCTTCAGTAGCACGAATTTCCCCTTACCTGATGCATGTAACTGTCGGTTACCTTTTGTGGGGACTGTGATGAGCAGACAATCAGATTGAAGAATTCTGACGTGAAGGGGAGAAAAAGTTCTAATTCTTATGACTTTTTTTTAAAAACAAAACTAGAGCATAAAGATCAAGACAAACCAGGAAACAAAATTAGAAACTGAAAAATAAAATCATTTTCTTCATTTTAAAATGCATGGAATTTTTGAAATTATTATTCTGAACGAATTGGATTCCCACCCATCTAATGTTAGTTCTTCAGGACCGAGAGCATGATTTACTTATTGTGGTGGAGAATGCTGTTAAAATCATAAGTTACCTCATTTTAACAGTGAGGATGCCAACTGTAAGAAGTTGACATTTGCATCAATTCACTGATTATGTTGCTTGCCTTGGCAACAATGGAAGTAGTGCACACTGTTGTAGCAATTTTTCAGCAATGTGAATTTGTGCATTTGTGGGAATGTCAGAAGTTTCTCTGTTTCGCAGCATGTTAACGATTAATGTTTATAGTTTTGGTCATAATGATGAATTCCAGGCATTTTATTACCTCATCCTATGGGGCTCTTGACCAGTACCAACACATGATGTACTCACTGAGCCATCTGTGACTTTTATTTTGGGCTCCGACAGTCAGCCAGATTGGAGAAGATTGGAAAATTCCCATCAGCTAAACTTGATAACCACCCTGCTGTAAAAAGGCTGAGGCCTGAAGAATGCATGTAATTCATTTATGACTAATTGCAGCTTGCTGCATTTTGCTGGGGAAATCCTCTTGCTCTGAGAGAAGTTGCTGTACCTACTGTTTCCTCTGCTCTTTTGGATGGACTGTTTTCTGAGCAAGTACGTTTTCTTTGCTTCACAATATATTGCCATGAGTCATGTGCCCTGCCCCTCCCTGAAACAGTGCAATCAATAATTAATGTTTAAGTCAATTATTAGCACTGTCAACCGATGATTTGGAGGTATGACTTGGCTCTTAGCATAAAACAAGTTAGTTTCCCTCATTAAAGTTACGATAAGAAACAGGAGCATCTTCCAATAAATGCAATATAACTTTTCCAAGAAAATGAAGTGATTGGTTACAAAATTGTGGACAGAACCATTTTCAGTCACTTAGGATAATATAGATTCTCATCTACAGTGGATTGACCCAATCACCTCTATCTGAGTTGGGTGCAGCATTGTCACTGAATGCAGATTTTTTTTTACAAAGGACTTGGCATGCAATTGGTCTGGATTAAAATAATGGAAACAGTTGACCTAAGAAGTAAGGTATTGTTTTTAAAAGTACCCTCCCAACATCGGCACGATCCAGAATGAGACTAATCACCTTGCGAACTATAACAGGGTTGATGTTTACAGATTTGAACTGATGTCGTTGTCTTTCTGGTGACTTCAGTACTGTGAAAATAAATGTTTCTGCATGTAACCATGACGATCTCTTCTACTTTTGATTGCCAACATTAATTTCCATTTAAAACCTTCACTAATTGCTGCCTAGTTGAGAAGTTAACTTTATCCCAGTATGGACTTCTGGTCTGCATGGCTAATACATTTTCTCAAAGGTGTATGGTATTCGATTCCCAACTTAGTTCATGTAGGAGCATCATATCCCTGATTGAGTTATGTTACTCAAGCCAGATCTGGGAGAATAATTTGTGCTAAATCTATTGTGCTTCCCAGCTTCTGCATTAACGCATTGAATCGAGAATTTTGATCGGTATTTTGGAGGTTGTGATGCCGTTAGCTTATTGAGTGATTGATGGGTGTACTAAACTAAAAGAAAATTTAGTGCTAGTAATTATGAAATTGTTCATGGAGTAATTAACATGTAGAATGGAATTCTGGGTGGAGTAGTGGGTATAAAATAATACAAAACCATTTTGGAATTAATTCGATATTTTCACAACTTTGGGTTCATTCTAGTTGAATGAACTAAATCATTTTTATCTTATGAACTGCAAAATATTTTTGTTAATGAACAAAGACGTCTGATTACAGGCGATCACAGCCAGTTAGGCATCTTTCACGTGCACAAATTATTGGGTAACGATATATAAAGTTACTTTGAAAATTAATTAGAAAATAAGGTCTGTCAGAATCTGACAGCATTGACAAATTGCAGCTCTGGTGTGTATCATTCAGTTAATTTCTGTAGCACAGTAAAAACTTAATTCCTCCGAAACAGAAGGCACACTTTATGTAGAGCAGAATTTCAGTCATCTGATTGAATTCTTTGGTGGAGAAAGCATGATGAAGAACATCAAATCTGATTAATGTTAAATTAGTAGGAAAATTTATCACTGAATTTGCTCTTTTGTTTTGGTGGAAATATTTGCTTCCAAAATTTGACCAAACTTGAAATTTTCCACTTCAAAACTTCTTAAATTTATCCTTTTTGGGAAAAGAAACCATAATTTGTTACTTAATAATAAAAAGAAGCTCTGAGGTAACTATAGATTGCATAGGAGATTCTGGTGATTGCAAATTTGGAGTTAAAAACAGAAATCAGCAAGTTGCAGTCATAGTTGCCTTGTTCCTCTCAGTATCCATAGCGGTAGGTTTCCCAGTGAAATACATGAAACGTGAAGTTGTTGTTCATGCTTATGAAAGTTGCCAGGTAAAGTTGTAGCTTGTTTGTTGTAGCATAAGTTGACATCTAACAGCTTGGTAAGTCTTGGTGCCTGACAAACATTGGCTTGGAATATAACCTGATGTGAATCTTCACTCATTCCAATTCTTTTTAAGCTTGCTGTTTCGCTTATCTTTCAGCTGTGATTTTCATTTACTCATTTCTTGTACTTCATGGTTTAGAAAGCAAAGTGCTGCAGGTTTTGGAAATTGAGATAAAACACACAATGCTGGAAATGCTAAGCAGGTTGGGTAATATTTGTGGAGAGAATTCTTCAATCTAATTAATTGGCTGAGGAAATACATAGCCACATGCCCTTTTAAGATTCAAGATTTAAGGTTCAAGATCCCCTCTTGATTGTGCTATGCTGCAGTGATTTCCTTAAGTTCCACTGTGACAACCCAGATATTGTGATAAAAGTATTTGCTCTTTGTTGCTGTTCTTCACCTACTCCCAGTCCCAGAATGTTGTTAGCCCAAAAGTTGAACAAATGTTTGATCCCTGGACATCCTCAATTTTTCAGATTTCATCTGAATGGTGAGTACTTGTTCCTGAAGAAAGTGGAAATATTGTAGAGATTGTTATGACGCTTGCAATGAAAGCTGCTTTGTTTGACGTTGACTTTTTTACGTAATTGGTTAACTTCAAAAGTTGCACATATCTTTGTTTTCATTAGATAAGTATAACAACGTTTTATAGTGTTTGTAATCATCCTACTCCTGTCCTCTTTTAGAACTAATGAAGTGGTGGAATATTATGGTGGTTATCCTGAAGGTTACACTGCAGAGGATTACAACTACACCTGGAGTGGTATGATCAACTGTTATGCATCTACCTATTTGTAGTATGCTAAAAGTATTGTATAGAAAATTAATAAAATAGTGAAGGAATAATTAGAGGAGCAGTAGGATGATGGAAAGGATTAGTTGCTAAACAGGACGTAGGGATCAATACTACTACATTTAATATAGCGCACCTTAAACCAAGTGATCGTGTCGCTCTCTTATCACTTCTCCATTCCCTTCTCCACATAATTGCTTCTCACCCTCTGTGTTCACTTTTCTGCTGCTCAGTCACATGCAGTTGAGTAGTTCTTAAGCTGCAGGTAGAAAATTTTGTTGTGAAGCATCTAATACTAACCTGCTTATGGTAATGAGTTTATTTGCAGGAGAACATTTTCAGGGATGAATTTTGTTAGGATAAACCTTTTTAGATTAAAGTACTAGTAATAAGTATTACAGTGGTATGGTGAAAGATGTGTTGATGCTGGATTCAGCTAGTGACTTGAATACAAGTTCAGTGTTTGTGGGAGTAGGTGAAATTCATTTATTCCTCTTTGGAGATCTGAGTTTTACTGGTAAAACTTCGCTGTCCTTGAAGGTGGTGGTTGTGTGTTTTCCTGAACCACTGCAGTTTTTCTAATAGGGGTACTCCAGAAGTGTTTTTGGGTCGCTTTACAGCCAATAACAATGGAAAAAAACAACAATGTTTGCAAGTCGGGGTAATGTGTGATTTGAAAGAGAGCCTGCATGTGCTTGTGTTCCCTTGTACCTGAAGCTCTTGTCCTTATTGGAATTGGTGCAATCAGAATCATCTGGGCAAGTAACTGCAGTGCATTTTGTATGTTGCCCACACTGCAGACAATGTGCTGTTGATGAAGGGAATGAATGTTTAGAGTGAGGTGTAATGTACATTTGAGCAGGTTACTATTTCTTGGATGGTGTCGAACTACTTGACTGTTGTTGAAGGTGCATTCTTCCAGACAATGTCATCAGACCTTTGACTTGTGCCTTACAGATAGTGTAAAGGCTTTGTGTTGTCAGGTGGTGAGTCACTCACTCCAGGTTCCCAAATATCTGACCTGCTTCTGGATTATTGGTGGCCTTCAGGCAGTTGGTGGTAATGACATTGATGTCAAGTTGGTGATTAAACCTTCTCTTGTTTGAAATCTTAATTGACTGGCACATTTCTGGCACAAGTGTTACCTGTTGCTTATCAACTCCTGCTAAGATGTTGGCTTAGTCTTACTGTGTGAATGCATGGGCTGCTTCATTGCTGGGGAGTTGTGCAAGCAGTACTGAACATTCCCAGTTCTGACCTTATGATGAAGAAAAGCCATTGATGAAGCAGCTGTGCATGATTGGGCCGAAGACTCAGTCCTGAGGAACTCCTGCAACAATATTCTGAGGCTGGGATAATTGCCATTCAAAAGCCCAGCTTGCCTTCCTTTGCACAAGCCATCAATCCAGCCTTGGTTGTGTTTTTCCTCGTAATGTCCATTGATCGCAGATTTACGAAGTTCCTTATTGCCACACTTTATCAAATACTGCTGTTATGCCAAGGGCAGTCGCTCTCACCTCTCTTCGGGAATACGGCTCTTCAGCCCATTTTTAAACTTGGGTTATTGTGAGGTCAGAAGCTGAGTTGTTCTACGAAAGCTAAGCCAGGCATAATGAACAAATTATTGGTAAATACTGCTTGATAGCACTGTTGATGATGCCTTCATCACCTTTTGAGAGTAGAATGTGTGGTAAGTAGCTGGGTTGGATTTGCCCTATCTCTTGTGAATAGGACATAGTTGGGTTGGTAACAATGTTGTAACTATTGGAGCAGCCTGGCTGGAGGTGTGGCTAGTTATGGAGTGACGGTCATGAGTTCTACATGCGGGATGTCAGTTGGGGCCATACATAGTCTTGGTTTTATCCAGTGTTTTTAGCTGTTTTTGGTGTCACGTGAAGTGAATCATCTTGATCAAAAGCATTGGTGGGGATCTTTGGGGGGTGGAAGAAAAGTTGAGTTGGGTCAATTACTGTGCCTCCTTTTGGCTTTTCAGTGGCCCACTACCACCAGTCAAGACTAGGTGTGGCTGGACTCAGATTTCATTTGATTCACTGGTTGAGATTACTTGGTCTCCTTAATTCCCAGACCTCGTTATTATGTGATGAGCTGCATGGCCTCCTTCTAAGACAATGCCGACTCACAGAATAATGCCATTACCCTGCCTATTAACCTGTTCTCCCCACGTTTGCATCAATTCACCCCAGATTCTATCATACACCTCCACTCAGAACAGTTTACAGTGGGCAATGATTCTACCAACTGGCGAGTAGTTGGGCTGTGGGAGGAAAAGCGAGTACCTGGAGCAACCCATGCAGTCACAGGGAGAAGTGCAAACTCCATACAGGCACAGTGGAGGTCAGGATTGAACCTGGGTTGCTAGAGGTAAATGGCAGCAACTCTGCTGACTGCAACGATGCCACATGCTGTTTGAAATTATTTTTCTGTTGAAAGACTTAATTTTTCTCAGATAGCAGATATGCACATGAAATATTTACAATATAATGTGCAGATGAAAGTGGCTATTCAAAGCAAATAAAATAAGTAATA
Organism: Pristis pectinata; assembly: GCF_009764475.1. Lineage (NCBI taxonomy): Eukaryota > Metazoa > Chordata > Chondrichthyes > Rhinopristiformes > Pristidae > Pristis > Pristis pectinata. The sequence continues at coordinate 31,163,478 of NC_067417.1, read as the reverse complement.
TTGGTTTTTTTGAGTGATTAGAGCTGGCTAAGAATTTAAATTATTTGAAGAAATTGAATGCAATCAGTTAAAATTAAGTTTACAAGAATATGAGAATTAACCTTCAACTTGAAAGAAAAATGGAACCCAAGGAAAAGCAATACAGATAGTTCTGCTATAACACCTTGTGTTTTAGAAAATCAATCGTGTCAGTGGGGAAGGGGGGTTTGGTTTCTGACTCGCAATAACAAAGTTATATTTCCAGCAGGATTTTCAAAAATTAAGGTTTTTTTAGTAGCTTAAGTTTATTTTGTTACTACAAGCTTAAAAATTCTAAAGTCTATGTTACATTGTTTAATAGAGTATCATTGCACAAGTATCAATAGCAACTATTGCTTGTCAATCTCCATTGGTCACCTGGAGTGGAATTAGCTGCCTGTGTTCTTAAGAGAAAATAGGGTCTGATTACTGTGGGGAGGGTACATGTAAACAGCTTTTTTCTGCCCCCCAAGACAGCTTTTTTTCCTGCTTGTCAATTTCCAAAGTAACTCTTAAGAAGTTCTCTAGTTCCTGATCAAAATCCCATATAATACAAATAGTGCTCCCTAATTCATCAATCGTGTTGTATCCAATTTGCATTATGGAAACATGTTATAGCTGAGGTACCTGAATACAGTTCTGATATTCTGAAACTTTTGAATTGTTGGGCTGTGCACTGAGCAGAAAGCCACCCAGTGGTCCAATTATGTAATTACAACATGAGGAATTTACATTGCATAGTTTTAAGTATTTCCATTGGAATTTCCTAGCAGCATTGGGAAGGAAATGCATTAGGATGTAAAACTTGAATATAAGGGCAGGTGAATTTGAAATTGCTTTGAAATTAACCATTGCTTTAGAGTTGTTCCAAAACTGAAGTTTAGTGAAGAAGCATTTTGCATGATTTAGATATTAAATCATTTTAAATTGTACAAATAATGGAGCATGTTGTTCAAGGGTAACATGTAACAACCTATTGAATGTTGCAATCATTTAAGCTAAGTTTAATTCTTCCCTCCATGAGTTAAGCAGACATACTTGAGGCATTATTGGATAGAACAGAAATGAATCAGTTTGTCATATTCAAAATAATTAATTCTATTTTCTTGGTGTCAGAAGAAGCCTGCAGGCCTGATGATGGTCGTCGAGAAGAACTTTATCAGCAGTTCTATAAAGAAATAGAAGATGACTACAATAAAGAAAAGCATGCTGACTGCGTTGTCATAGCCCTAAGCAAGCAACAGGGGTAACTTCTCATTGGAATATTTGTTTACTTTTCTACTTTTTTGTTGGATAAAGGGCACGAGTAATTTGCAAATTCACCATGCAGTTCATTCTTGAGATAGCCACCATGATGTCCCAAGTTAATTGCCAAATATGTCATGTAACATCAGAAGAACACAAATAAAAGCTAATAATATTTCCAGATAATATGCTTTAATGATGTCTTCTAAGAATATTAGAACACCAAAAGAAAATCACCATACCATATGAAGGGATAGAATTCTTGATGCCTTATGTTTCTGTCTTTTAAGGTATTAAAATGAAACAAAACTCTACCAAGGTGGTTCTTCATTTCAATTACTTCCTTATCACATCTCCCACAGGCTTTGATTTGTGGCTTGGGATATAGTTCTTTGGTATCTCATCTACATGACCATTATTTATATTTGTTCCATGACAAATTGTTGGAATTAGATAGTGGAGTGGCAGAGTGTTAGCTGGTAAAAATGCATACCATTAAAGCCTGATCTTTTTCAGTTTGGCTCTGTTTTGTGTGCATGCAGTATTCAGTCCATACAAGTATGTGTGTTTGCCTCAGACCTTTGGGTAGCAGATGAGAGTGGGAGCCCCAGCTAATTTTCTGCTCTGACCCCAATCCTAGTTGAGATTATTAATGACAAACATATTGAACACATGCAAATTGCAAATTAAATTTAACGACTACTAGGCCATGTAGAGGAGGATCCCATATCATTTATAGACTGCCTTGATCACCTTAGCCAAGCACTTTGGTCCAGCACTTGCTTTAGTTCCTTTCCTTGATTTCAATATACTGCAAGGTATCATTGTTTGTATTTTGAGCCAAAATGCTCCTGTAAAGATAGCCTTTCAAAAAAAAACTTACAGAAGTCTTCAATTCTCAAGCTTCCATTGTTATTCTCTTCAAATTTCATTGTGTTTGAAATGAAATTTGAAACCTAGTGGTCAGCATTCTGAATTTAAATAAACCAACCAGAGGTTTGTATGGTGAGGTTGAACTTATTAAAAAGTAATCACATCAAGAGTCTAATAATACGCGTATTAGCCTGAAAAATTAGACCACAATGTAAGTAGGCAAAATCTGACTTTAAAAGCAAAACTTTATGTTGACTCTGCTGTGTGAATAAGTTCAAGATGAATAATTGTTTTAATAAGTTTTGAGATCAATTTTTGAATAGCCTTTTTAGTTTGCTGTGTGCAGAAGCTGCAAAATACACAGAGATATCTTTATTGACATTGGTATAGTTTTCTTTAGGGTTAGCTGATATTTCTAGCTGTGCTTTTAATGTTTGAGAGCCAGATAGCATATGAAATTAATGCAGTATTTCTATAAATTACTCTTTATGAAATATGGAGAGCCTGAGGACTCATTCATTAAAAACATCAGTTTAGATTTTGGAAGTTGAGCGTGTGATTATGTCTGTGTCACGTAGTAGTTAAAATAAAGCAAACAAAGCAAGGACATGATTCATTTCACAACAGATTTGTGTTGATAGGACTAAAAGAATGCCAAAATTGTTTGCATCTGATGTATTTGTGGCAGGCAGTTCATTGAAAAAGCAGTTGGACCTTTCCAACATCTACAGTTTTTGGATTTTCATTTAATGCACTTAATATTGCTTTGGAAAAGGAAGCTGACATAAAGTGTTTAAAACTTACTTGTACTTGGTGTCTACTTTAGTTGAACCAAGCTAATATTGCCAATACCCAGGTAGCTTTTTGGAGTTGCAGTGTATAAGATCAAAATTTTAAATGATCCTGCATGGAAATTTGGACTCTTCATTAGTCTAAAGGTGTACAAAGACTGTCATGAATGTTCTATTGTTGTGAGGGTCTATTTTACACAATTGATAAATTTTGCCTCATTTTTAAACTTGCTTGAGTTGTTCTATTTTTGAATTTTTCTTCTGTTAGTCATGGAATAAGATCCAGATTTCTGTATACGTTGCTAAAGTTCTGCTTGAGGATGCATCGGTTACATGAAGAATTAGATGTTTAGGTCTGTCTTGTAGTTTGGGATTATAGGCTTCAACTGGTTAACCAGCCTAATCCGCACTTAAAACAATCAGTGAGCTGTTGTATGGGATGCCTACCTATTTAACTCTTTCCCATCATGTAAAGAACTAATTTATTGGTCTTCAATCAGAATAGATTTCTTAAAAAGCAATTTAATGAAGCTTTCTGCAAATGTGTCTCAGTATTCAAACTTGACTCCTGAATGTATTAATAATTGAATATTAATCTCAATCATCAGCCTAATTAAAATGATGGCTGTCCACTTGGAGGTTACTACTTCATCTGCATATGCACTCAATTATTTAAGGCTTATGTCTCTGAGAATTGTTTTTCCAAAACTTGTGTGTGAGAATTCACAGCATCTTAAGTTTACAATCTTGCTTTGAGTAGCTAACCAGAAAATATTCATTTGTTTCAATTTTAAGGGATTATGCCAAACTAGTAGGACGACGAGTGCAAGAACTGGGACTTCTCGTGGATTTGGTATACCTTAAGTTAGAGTTGGCTCTAGATACTGCGCTGAAAGATGTTCGTGAAGAAGGTTCCCCATTTTGTGTCGTCGTCGGTGGAGAACATCAGTCTCTTTCATCTTGCACAGTGATTATTTTGTATGCTGGCCACAAAGGTACATTTTCAGCTTCCATAAATGTGCAGTTAGAATTGATGAGATGTAAATTTCCAGTGATGCCACCATATTGTATTGACATGTTGTCATATGTGACTTGCTATCTGGAATGCAGTGCTGTTGTTCCAAATTGTCTCCAGTATTTATATTTCTAAAGGTTCTGTTGCAATGTTCCTCATAAAATATTGGGTCAGAACTTGCTGTCAGTGGTGCATTAGCTATGCTTATTAAAAACAATTGTTTGACCAACAGCAGGGGAACACCCCAGCTTTGCTTGCTGTCAAAGTGAGATTCAAAAACATGCAAAAATATTTTTTTTAATTAATATATTTTAAATGTTATAATTGTTTATATTTTTAATAAGTAAATTCTTTAAATTGCATACAGATGTAAACAAAGCATAAAACTGAACTCGTAGTTCTTGGGGGCGGTTGTAAGTCACCTGATGCACGCAGCCGCCTTGTAGTTGTTCTTCTCCGGCCAAATTAATGGGCTTGCTTTTCCTGTGCTGGGTCTTAGTACCAAGAAATTAGTACCACCCGACGTATGTTATAAATCCATAAGCAGCTGATATTCTTTCTCCCTTGCAATTTTTGTGCAAGTGCACATGACTAACAATTGTATTACAAGACACCAGACTTTGCATGCAATGTCAAGTCAATAGGTTACTTGTTTGTTGTTTCAGCAGGGTTTATACACTGATTTTGAACTATATAAGGATAAGGTTACTGATTTCTGTTTAAAATTGGTTTGCTACTGACATCAGCTAATTTGCAATTAACATTACTAATGGATACATTTCAATTTATTTTTATTTTCTGACTCTGGGAAATGCCACTCCATGTACCATGGCGCAAATTTTAGTGAAATTTACTTTTTCACCTGAGTAGTGAGCTTAAATTCATCTGTTCATTAAGTTCATTGGAAATTTCGAGCATCATTGAACAGCTCTTGGAAGAATGTTAGAAAATTTTCCTCCTGTCCAATTTAAGTACAATGTTCCATGTTTTGTACATTCTTTTTTTAAAAAACAAAATTAGATTATGATTAATTTGACTTTACTCATCTGCTTTTAAAATTTTGCATTATTAGCACCTGAATTTATTTGAAATCTTAGTATTGATTTTACATTATTGTAACAAAGATATTAAAGTAATATTTTAATAGTGACACAGGCATACCTACACTTCACAATGGACATTCTCACCTTGACCTATAAAGACTTTAACAGTGCACTTGTGGAGGAGCAAGGTATCACTGAAATTTTTATATTTCCACGTCGAAGTATGTACGTACAGGCTCCAAGAGACTTCTCCATTTCATGCTACAATGATAGCAAATGCTGACCATTGCATTTGTCCAGCTTTTTGAGCTGGAGACCACACTACACGTCAAGACCAATGAATCAGTTGCATCTGATTGCATATAAATGTCAGTCTTCATTTACATAATGGTTTTTGTTACAATGCACAATTAAAACTTCTGTAAAAGACACACAACTCTTGCTCTGTAGACACTTCCATCTCTTTCTTTACCATTTTATGCTATTATTGACATTCTGCTTTTGCCATCCTCAACTCTAACCCCAGCTTCCCACAGTATACATAAATTCATAGCTTGAAAAGTTGAGATTGTCTTGCATACTTTAAAGTCTGGGAACTGTTCAGACTAGTTACATACAAAGGTGATACAGTCTGCTTGATTCTTCTGGTAGTTGGGGTGAAGGAACTTTGCAGGCCAAGTACAGACTCTGTGTTGGTGGCGAGGAGATAACTGACCTTGTAGTTAGCTGGTATTATGAGGTGGATGATTGAAATTCAAAATGAATTTGTGTAAGGTTTTGTCAAATGAGCTAATGGTTAATTAGATGATCTGTGTCGTGTTATGTGGCTAACTGTATATCCACACAGAACCTATTCTAAAACTTTAGTAGTGAATTGTGACCACCTGTATTGAAGAGATTCCTTTCCCAAGTTTAGAGAGCTTTGATCGAAAATAAAGTTGCCTCTATTCAACAGAACATCGTAATATGCCCTTGGAAGACGCCTTGGACCTGATTTCACGTGAACATCAGCGTATATTTGGTGAAAATCTGGAAAAAGAACGACTTGAGATTGCACACAAAGCGGCTAATTTAGCAGATGATTATCTTCATCGTGAATCTTACGCTGAAAGTCACGTTGTGCCAAGCACCATCCGACATCTCCTATTTCTGATTGGTGATGGAAAACATCTTTATGCTGAGGAGCTGCAAGCAGTTATTGAGTATTTGAACAAAAGAAAAGAGGATGTTGAAGCAGGTTAGTTCATTATTAATCTGTTTTCATGGTGGTACGTATTGATGAAATCACCTGAAGAAGCAAGTTTCTTTTTAAAATTAGTTTTTATTGCTAATGTTTTTAATGTTGAAGATGACTTATCTTAAACTATTCTATTTTTAATATTTGTGGCATTATGGGAAATAATCCAAAGATGACTGCCACATGGTGCTTTCTCTTTTGCCTAGTTCTGCATTTTGTAAAAGTGCATGAAAAGATTGAAAATCATACTCTATCTCTACGATCTATGTCACTGAATATTTGTGTCATTCTTAGTTCCCTTATTCATTTTCATCTACACACACACAAAATTGGTTTAAAGATTGCTGCACGTGGAGGTATGGCTATGAATGATAGGTTGGTGACACGTGCTGCATATGAAACCTCTCTGGTTTCTCATGCAGGTCAAAGACTGATTAATTTTGGCAAAGGATCATTCTACAGTGCTTTTAAATGTTTATTTTTTCAATATATTTGTATTCATCTACAGTTGGTTTTGTTACCTGATTATAAGATTTGACATTTTGTTCTGAGAGTATATCCACCAGTGCTTTTGGGGGAAAAAAAACTCTTATCCAGACTACCAGACTGAAAAAAAATTAAAACCAGACAAGCTGAGAAATATAAACACAAATAAGACTTAGTTTTGGCATCTTTGGAAGTCAGACTGTCAAAGGGCTAAGCCACATGTAGCCTCGGGGCTACAGTTTGAACAGTCCTGTTGTCGTGCAACACTGAGGATTGATTTAACTTTGTGATCCAGAGCTTGATTTATGCTTTTTTTTAAACCTGTGCTGGTCTCAAATTACTGTAAAGTTGCAATAGTATTAATCTGATATATTTGTCTTGATAGAGGTGAACAATGCTTGGCAAAACTATCAAGAAGAGAGAACTGAAGCTTATCAGTGGCCACATGAAGGTAAATGAGCAAAGTTCAGGATTTCAATATGGTGTTTTAACTAACTAATCTTGCTTTAGTCAAAGGGCTGACAAGTGGGTCTGTACTGCTTCAAAATTACCTGTTTATCACATATAAATAAAATTACTGGCCTTCGTCTTCAGATTCTACCAATAATTCCAAAAGAAAATCTGTGCACAAAGATAGCAGTTTGAATAAAATCAGATCATGATGACAGGAAGCAGAAATTTAGTGGTTAAAAATTTAAGTGTATATGTCATATTTTTATGCTTTAAAGTTGTTTTCTTTATTTTCCAGCATCTCTTGTTCAACAAGCTACTGGAACTGAGAGTTACTATGACGTAGGCAGTGTTTCACAAACTTCCAGCAAGCCCAAGCCCCTCCTTCCAACACCAGTCAGGCCTCCCCTTTTGGGTCATGCACCTCTTTCTCAGAAAAAAACGCCTCTTTTGGGTGATCGGCCAATTAGGGCTCTTCTGCCTGCTCCAGGTTAGCATTTTTCCCCAAAACTCAATGCATTCAGCAGTCTGCCACTCATTATTTTGTAATGCTTAGTTGCCTGCAAAATGGTAAAATTAGTTTTAAATAAGTTCAAAATGCTTCATCTTTGTTATCTCTGTTTCTGAGCCTAACTTCTCAGGGTATTGAACTCTACATTTCAAAGATGACTTTCATGGTTGCATGTTAAATAAAAATCAATCTTATTTGGGACAGTCTGAAATTTCTTCGTATTTTTCAATATCTTTCTTCATTATATATAGCTCTTTTTAAAGACAGTTCTATAAGAAATGTCTCATTTTACCAATGCCCTTTTGCAGTCAGTTTTGCAGCTCATTTTGCGGCACACTAGCCTGAATCAGAAGGTTTTGGGTCCAGGCCCCACTCCAGAAATTTGAGGATATAAATGTAGGCTGAGACTCCATTGTAGTATTGATGATGATGCTGCACAGTTGGAGGTTCAGACATGTCTCCTTCTGTCATCTCCACTGAGCATCAAAATACTGGCATGGCATCTTTTAAGACCACAGGAGAAATCCCTGGTGTTGTGCCCAATATTCAGACCTAATTTGGTATTACAAAAGGCAGATTATTTTGTGATTTAATACACAGCTGTATGTGGTAGCACTCTTCACAAGTATATCATTGAACATTTTGGGGTAAAAGCATTAGGAAAAGCAGAAGTAGGCCAAACAAATCCTCAAGCGTGCTTACCATTGAAAAAGATTGTGGCTGATTTGATTTTTGGCTCAGCCCAATTTTCTTGCCTGTTCCCCTTTATCTTTTGAATTCTTAATCGACTCAAAGTCTATCTCTGCCTTAATTATGTTTAATAGCTTGGGCTGCACTACTCTTGGAGTAGAGAACTCCAAAGATTCATAAACATCCCGAGAAGAAGTTCTTCCTCCACTTTCTTAAGTGGGATACCCCATTATCCAATTCTATACCCTTAGTTCTAGATTTCCTGATGTCCTCCATAAAGAGAAATGTCTTCTCAGTATCTACATCGTCAGATTTCCACAATCTTTTCAAATACTTCTAAACTCAAAAAAGAATAGACCCAATGTGATCAACCTCCCTCTAAAGAAAACACCTTCATTCCAGAAACCAATGTAGTGAATTTTTCTAAATTGCTTCCAATGCAAGAATATGCCTCTTTAACCAAAACTATGTGCAGTAATCCAGATATGGTCTCCCTAGAGCTCTATACAGTTATCACTAGCTATCTCTACATTTGCATTCTATCTTGTTCATAGTATAGACCAGGTGACTTTTGATTGTGAGACACAATATAAATGTCTTTTTTTAAAATGCCAGGAGCCATATTTCAAATTTTCAAAGGGGTAAAGTTCAAAGTAATTGAATGTGCTCAGCAACACTTTTTTAAAGTTACGCAGAGGGAACAGGAAAAATACAAACCTAGAATTAGTAACGGTGAATAATTAAACAGATGTAACTGTGATCGGATTAATAAAAAATTTAGAAGTGAAATCAGGCAGATATGTGACCCCTGCTAATTCGAAAGTGAAATTAGTTCTTTGGTATGAATATAGGAATGTATAGGACAGGTTAAAATAGTGATCAGAAAACCAGGAGATAGCTAGTGGAAAGCATAATTGCAGAAGCAAAGTTTAAAGAAAATTCTCCCTATGACAGGAGTTCAATTTGAAAAGGTTGTCAGTGATCATTTTCTGGTTAGCAATTGCAAAAGTCAGATGCTGCAGGGATCAGCCTTCGAGGCTTGGGCCTTAACAATTTACAATCTATATCAATGATTTAATGTAAAATCACTGATTTAATGTAATTTGCATCATATTTTGTTCTGTTGTAGGTCATCCATTAAAATTAGGTGCTCGACTCCAGTTGCAGTAAAGAATGACAACTTTGAAGCATTGGAATGCATACTGCTTTGGAATAGAGTTTCTACGTTCAATACAGCATTATTTGAAGAGCACCAGAAGTATACAGCACCATACCATACTAATACCATGGGACACCTTGATAAATAGTCACAGACTGTGAATTGTAAACTGTAGTATTTTAGCATTTTAGAATGATCCCATTGTAAGTTCAAGTTTCTTTTAAAGGTGTATGCCAATGTCATGTATAAGGACCATTTTTTTTGTAATTTATCAACGTCGCCATGAATAGTTTTGAAAAGGTTGGGAAAACCCCTTTGATAAATATATCTTTTGCAATGGTTGTTTATTATTTCATTTGTTGGATGCTTGTTCAAAAATTTCCCTTCTGTTCTTAAGAACCTTTTTTACAAGGTTTTATTGTATGGTGATTTTCTTTTATTACGGAGACATAAAATGTACTCTACAATGCTTTTGGATCACAGACTCCTTCCATGTGAGTATATCTATAAAAGTAAATTGAGCAAATATCACCATACAATATTATCTTGGCCAGACTTGTACAACTGTTCACTTGACTGCTTTTTTGTACTGAGCATTGTAACAGTGCTGCATTGATTTGATGAGGAAACAATATGTTCAGTATATTCCAATTAAAGTAATTAAATTTATTTAATGTATTGATATACACCTCTGTTAAATGAAGTTTCTAATTATTTTCAAGGGTTGCTGAAGTTGGGGGGGGGGGGGGGGCAGTGGTGGGGGGGAAGAACTGGTGAACCATTTCAGAAACCAGAGTTTTCAGTGTTACAATGTGAGACTATTTTAAAGGGATGTCTTTTGTAACAACTGAAGAAAAAGTCACTCTTTGAATGGAATAAAGGTTCCACTTTTTCTTCCTAATGCTTTTGTTTAAACCTGTAAATTATTTGATGCAACACATTGAAGTTTGATTTAAAGCAGGAAGAAAAGCTTTTTGTAATCCAACTCTCTTGGTTCATGTGTTCTTGCATTTGCACTTAACCACTTTATCAACAAACAATATTTTGTTGGTCCTTTGAATTTTTCCCCCTCAGTTCTGAAGTTGCAAACATGCTGTATTAAATGCTCCTTTTTGCATTGGCTATATATGAGGTTAAAACTTGCAGTACTATCTCACTGTCACTGTTTAATATTCTTTGCTCAGAATTACTGATCTCTCTCAGCTTTCACTTTTTTTCAGTTTTTTTTCAAACATTTTCCTTTAAAGCATTACCTTGTTATACCTTATCTTTTGATGGTGTCCCATTGTATGGGTTTTCACCTGACTCTCAATCTAGAAGAGAATGAATGCTTAAAAGTATGGATCCAATGCTTCTGGGGAAATCCCTTCAGTGAGATGAGTAACATCCTTTTTCACTTTGTTTAGACAAAGATAAAGCTAAAATTGTTGTCCTAACTTAATACTTTGGCCTTTATAGGAAAATGACCACATTCCATTATATGTACTGAAGGTTTGGGTGGTTAGAAAATGTTCATTGTTGTGTGGGGCAATAATTAAATAGAGGGGAATGTTAGAATTTTGTCAGATAATTGCATACTAACCAGCAAAATAATATTTTGTAATGGTACTGAAGTTTTAAAAAAAATTAAAAATATCTTAAGGACATTTGAATTACTTGTTGCCATCCTTTGCACTTCCATGTGATCAATGTGAAATCATGTAATAAAGTTTTAACAAGGGTAAGCATAATTTTGTGAAATATTGCTTTTAAGAAGTGGGGAGGAGCACTTAACTTTGGCAGTAATTTGAGTGGTGGTTGTTCACCAAGTAAAAATGTTTAATTTTTGAGGTTTTTTCTAATTTAGTTTGGCACAGAGGATTAAAAATTTCCCAAAAATATTCTTGGGAGTTCCTCACCAGTCTGATTGCAATTCATGTTTCATTGCACCATGCTGTAAAATGGAGAGGGAAATGAGGTTATTTGTGCTTCAAGAGTACCAAGGACTTCCTTTATCAAAAAAATTAAACATCTCATTGGGTAGGATAGTGGGCAAGTGCATAAAAATTAATCTTGCATCGTAGTCATTTCAGTCTCAACTTTGTTTGGTCTAAAGAGAAGCAGAATATGCTTCAAATAGTAATCTGGAGAATATTGAAGTGTGGCTTGGTATCTGGTACCACCTGTCTGTAGTGCATTTGGATATTGATGTGAACCATTCCCCCTTGCAATCTCTTCAAGCTGGATCCAGCAGGCTTAAAGGTTGCATAGTAACTGGATTCAATTAGCTGGATCACATCCAATCCACTTGCCAAATTCAGCACCTGATTGTTTTAATCCAATCTGAACGTGGACGAAGAGAAGTTTCCATATTCAAAGGTCTTCTGATAAGCCACAAGCGACTTGCTCTGCTTCACGGGAAGAGTCTTGCCTTTTAAGGTAGTGGATTATGAGGCCCCATCTCTGGGACACAGAACCCCAGAATGGTACAGCATGAAAGGAGCCCATTTAGCAAACTAAGTCCATGTGGTCTCCATGTAAGAGTAATCTATTTAGTTCCAATTCCCTGACCTCAGATAATTATCCAGGTGTCTTTTGAATGCTATAATTGAATATGCATCCTTTACTACCTGAACCATTCACTGTGTTATATATAAATATTTTGCCTCGGACCACTTGGTTCTTTTGCTGATTTGTCTTCATTTGTCCCCTGTATCTGATCCCTTCAAACAATGGGAACATCTTGCTATCCATACCATTTCATGATTTTAAATACCTCTGTCAGATTTCCTAGCAACCTCAACTTGCAAAGACCCCAGCCTCTCCTGTCTTTCTACATTATTGAAGCCCCTCAATCCCTGGAATCATTTATGACAAATCTCTTCTGGACCATTTCCAAAGCCTTCACATCTTGTGAAAGACACAACTGGCCACAATATTCTGGCTGTGGCAAAACCAATGTTTTGTGAAATTTCATGAATTCTGCTCTCGTTTGCTTTTGGAACTGTCATGCCACTTTCAATAATCTTACACCTGTACTCCTGGATATCTTCTTATGCATTGTTCTTAGAATTGTAGTTTCTATTCAAAATATAGACAGCATTTCTCTGTATGAAATTTCATCTGCCAACTATAGCCCATTCCACCTGCCTATCACATTTCGTAGAAGTCTATATCTTCACACAGTTCACTGTATCTCCGAAGTTATGTGTTTCATGCATATTTGGAAATCATACCCCATATAGCCAAGTCCAAATCATTAATAGTTATTAAGAAAAGCAGTGATCCTGATACAGACCTCTGGGGAACTCAACATTTACACTTACCACTTATGAAACCCACCATTTACACTTATCCAAAAGAAGTCTTTCATTTATTGCTCTCTATGACCTGTTCTTTAGCCAATGTTTTATCCACACAGCACACAGCCTTTTATTTCACGGATATACTGATGGTCTTCTGATAACACATTGTTAAATAGCCTTACCTTATTTTTAATCAGTCAAAATGTTATTAATCAAATGTATTAAGCTTGTAGAGATTAATTACAAACATTAAGATAAAGTGCAAGGAACAACTATTTACCTTTTTACTTGAGGTCAGTGATCCTATTCAAGTGAATAGGGTTGTGTAACCAATACCTGCGCTGAATGTGAAGTGCATGCAGCCCATTAGCTCAATATGTCAGTACTCTGCTACTGGGCTCCATGCTGAGTCTTGTGGTGGGCAGGAAGTCAGATGTACTGGCCTCTTGACTTCAGCAGCCACATGTTGAAATGTAGAGGTCAGATACTAGCTGGCCCATGAGGACGACTTGGTCATGATCCAGCCCATTTTGTTCTCAGGTAACAGGTTTTGTGAATGACAAAATACCTGCATACACAAAAAAAAGTTACAAACAAAGGCTGGCTGCAGCATTTTAAAATTTCTGATAAAGCAGTCTTTCGAGCTTCAGAGAATCCTCAGGCCATGTCACTAATTTTATTGAGTGAGTCCAATTTTAACTCTTTCAATGCCAGTAAGAAAGTTAAAGGTTCTTAAGAAATTGTGGAAAGTTCTTGTATTCTTCAGGACATAACGGGTCTTAGGTTATTAATGTGCATTACATTTCACTTCTCTCCAAGCACCTCTAAAAAGATAAAGTGCAAATTGTTTTATAATCTGAATTATCCGAGTTTATTCATGGAAATTAAACAAGTAGGGTACATTAAAAGTAGGATACACTTGGAATGAAGACAATAAATGATTTGGCTTTTGAAAAACAAATGCTCCTGTCAGTGGTGAATATTTGTTTCTGCTCCTGTAACATAACACTCCAAATTTTGCTTTCAGTTCTGCTTCAGGTTTTAAGGTTTGGGTCTTTTGGTCTGTGCTCATGGATTTAAATTTTTAGCCTTTGAAATCCATACACTTCCAATATCATTCTTGTAAATCTTCTCTGCATCCTTTCTGGTACCTCCCTATCATTATTATTATGTAGCAACTAGAGCTGCATGCAGTACTCCAAAGTGTAGTCCAACCAATGTTCAATACAGGAATCATGCAATTTCCCCATTTTTCAGTTCTGTCCCTCAGGATGTAAACCCTAGTTCTCAGTTTGTTTATCTCTTCCAGACTTGCGAACCTGTGGCAGAGCACTGTGAAGAATTTGCACTGTGAGATCCGTTTGTTCCTCTACTCACCTAGTATTGTGATCTCCCATGTTCCTCCTGTTATTACTACCAAAATATATTACCTCACACTTGAAGGGTTCAGATGAAGGATCTCAACCCAATTCATCAATTTTCCTTTTCCATCTACAGATGCTGCCTGACCTGCTGAGTTCCTCCAGCAGTTTGTTTTTTACCTCACATTTATCTGTGGTGAACTTAATTTACTAATTATTTTCCCATTCTGCAATTTATTGATATCCTCCTGTAATTTGTTGCAGTCCTCCTAAGTATTGAGTACATCCCCACTTTCTATCATTTGTAAATTTTAAAAATGTATTTTTGATTGCAAACAGTGAAGTGTTAATGTAACTTGTGAACAGCAGAGGTCCCAACACTGATCTTGGTAGATCACCACTTCCACTGTGAATAACTACCCTTTACTCCCACTCTGTTTTCATCTTGAAGCCAGTTATCAGTTCCTTCTGCTATTAATCCCAAGGTTCTGCATTCTCTTGCATTCATTCGTCTATTACGGGGTATCTGATCAATTTTTTTCTAGAAACGTAAATTATATCTAGTGTATTATCACTGAATACTCTGATGTCTTTCCATTCAATAAGGTTCATCAAACAAGATTTTCTGTTTTGAAAATCATGCTATTTGTCATACTTTACATTTCTAGATGGTTTATATTCTTTGTTAGGGATTCCATCATTTTTCCTGGCAACATTGTTAAACTGATTGGTCTATAAGCCTGGACATGTTCTATTCTTCTTTTTAAATATAAGCATTATATTAGCCATTTGCCAGTCTTTTGGCACCAAATCTTTTCTCATTAATTAGTACATAGGTTCAACATTGCCTATGTTCTCTCTTCCCTTAATTCTCTGATGTAGATTGTCCAGTCTAACTCATGTCCATTGAGCTTCTTGATGACTGGAATCCACAGTGTGATTCAGGGAGCTGTTCTTCAGCCATTGGGAAAAGCCAGATGAGGAGGACTCTGATGAAGACTTTCACTGTGGCAGACAATGGGTAAACCTTTCTGCAATTATTACATTAGATTTGTTTTGCTTTCCTGAAAGTTATCATTATGGATCTTCAAGCATGTTCATTCCAGAGAACACTGATTGCTTCTCTAGTCATTGATAAATTTACCCCCATTCTTGCTTCTCACTGAGGTGGGCCCTGGGATGTTTCAACCATGCAAGTTCTTGATAGCCCTGATGAATCCACACCACATACTGTATGTTGCAGTTGCCATCCAGCTGCAGGTTCTATTGCCCTCTTACCACCCATCATCTATTCTTTAGGTCACAAGTTTCTCGTTGCACCTCAGCCTTCAGGTACCTGTGGAGCAGTAGAATCTAAGAACCAGACTGTTATATTTACAGTTATTTAGCTCTTGGATCACTTGATCAATCTCATTATGGTGGGCATGACCTTACCATGGAAAAGTGCTAAGAAAAACTCTAACTGTATGTTGCTTTTGCTTGTATTTGTTAAGAGTAAAACTGTTCTCCAGTGTGGTTTATGGAATCAATGATGGCTTAGATTTGACTTCCAAATGTGTATTTTTTCTGCATATTGCAACTCAATTGGCCTTCGACCTTATCAACCAAGAAGGACTGTAGAGAATTCTTCTCAAATTTGGCTGCTCTCAGAATGTTTTCTTTGTTTTATTCTTTCTGCATGGTGGTATGCAAGCTATTTTTCCAACCAATGGTTGCACAACAGATCCAATCCCATACTCATCTAAGGCTCTTCTCAAGATCTCTCGTTGCAACACTGCAAATCACCTTTTATAAGTTTCCTGCTGGAGCGAAGCTGATCTACAGTAGGAATGGGTCACATCCACTCCAGAACCAAGATCATTCCAAGTGAGTTGCAATATGCAGAAAAAATACACATTTGGAAGTCAAATCTAAGCCATCATTGATTCTATAAATCACACTGGAGAACAGTTTTACTCTAACAAATACAAGCAAACGTGCTCTACCAACCTAGCCCAACACTGTTCCATGATGATTGATTCATGATGAGTCCCTGGAAAATGTGAACCACCTTGGTGTACTGTTCTTTATATGATTACGAACCCACCAATGTAGTTGACTCTTGATTTCTGAATTGCCTATGAATGTACATGTGTCAACACCAGCTGCAAATACCATGCCTACTAATGTCCAAATCAAAGGCAAGCATATTTGAGGGAAATTTCAAATATTAATTGTCAATTTCATGGGTAAAGTTTGTTTTCCTCAGAACCACCTTCTTCTATTTTAACCCAGATCTTACCTTTAATTATATATCTTCATTTGCATGAAGAAACTAAGTGGCACAAGAATAACTGAGTGAATACATTTTCTGAGTATCTGAGCTAGCTAACTAATGAATGCTACATTTGGAAGAAAATATTGAATGGCATACTTGGCCTGTGTTTTTCTATGTTCTTGTTCATCATTAGTTACCAACCAATTTAAACTTTAGAGGTTTTGGATTATTCACTTAGTTAAATTGCCAATGGAGTATTCAATTTAATGTCAGTGCCTTATCTCAACTAATCATTATTTGTCATCTTACAGATACCATTTCATGAGATCTTGACGTTCACATACTCTCTTTGTGAATTGACAAAAGACTGTAATTGCACATTCAAGGCAATAGTGAATTTCATCATCAGTGCCTTTATTGAGAGGATGCTCCTGAGATATGGGAAGCAGTCCACATTTTCCAGGGCTTTGCCATGAACCTGTATTGTTGGGGGCATTGTGGTGCAACAGGGTGCTTGAGGATCATTGTCTTGCAGGTGTTCAATGTGAGCCCAAACTTTCATGCTTTAGTGAACAAGTCATGATTGCTGTGAGGCTTGGAGCTTACAGGGCAGCAGTGATCCCTGTCCTCCTAAATGCTTCTGAGACCTGGACCACCTGCAGGAAATACCTCAAAGCACTGGAAAGATACCACTAATAGAATTTCCACAAAATCCTCCAAATTCACTGAAAGGGGAAGCAAACCAATGTCAGTGTCCGTTACCAAGCCAATATCACAGCATTAGGGTCTTAATTACATTCAGCCATCTGTGATAGTCATAGAGTTAAAAACAACCATCCTGGAACAGAATGATGGACAGTTTTCAGTTTGAACCAACAGTTGGAAGTTACCCTGAAAGTATTCTCTGAAAATGTTAAGAAAATATAAGCAAGGAGATAGATATTGACTTAATTGAAGGAATGCATCTCGTATTGATTAATCGCAGGATGGACTGGTCCAGCATGATACAAGGGCCCAATGTAACATTCTTTCATGTTCCCTCAGCAGAGTAATAATTTATGAAGTTAGCTGCTTTACTAAGACTCAAAGTTTCAGCGGTCTATCTGGGAAGTGGCCATCTGGTTGTCATGAGGTAAGAAACAATGGATCCACTCAAGACATTTCCTAGGCATCTAAGGCCTCAACAGCAGACAGAAGAGCTGGCTTGGGAAGCACAGTAATGCAACGAGCAGAGCTGCTGCCTCACAGCTCCACCAGCCCAGGTTTGGTCCTGATCTCCAGTGCTGTCTCTGTGGACTTAGCGTATTCTCCATGTGACTGTGTTTTCCCTGAATGTTCTGGTTTTCTTCCACATCCCAAAGATGTTCAAGTTGGTAGGCTAATTTGCTACTGTAGGTGAGTGGTGGAAAATGGAGGGAATTGATGGAATATGGGAAGAATGAAATGGGATTTGTGTAGGCTTAGGGTTACCAGGTAGTTAGAAGAAATGATTCAGAAATGTGTTGAGAACCTGCTTGTAAAAATGTAATATCCTCACTGGCTCCTGGGAATTTTGGTCTATGAGAGTTCACAGTGGAAAAGGAGCACTAGGAACAGTACTGAGTTCTTGCATCAGCAGCACACAGAAACTTGTATAAGCAATGGAAAGAGTGCACCACCTGACAAACTACCCACCCATCTGCCCCATCAGGCAACTCCTGTTCCATCTGTGCAAGAGTCTGTGGTTCTCACCTTGACCTCACTGGCCACCTGAGACTGCACAAAACTGTAGGTCACCTTTGTTCCTGAAGGACTGTCTGAGAAATGGGAATTTGAAATGAAATACCCTGAAGAATGTCACAGTTCAAGCATACTAACAATGGATGCCCAATAAATGTACACATTAAATATACAGATGTCATTTATTGTGATGGTGAGGAGAACCACCTGAAAAATATGTGTTTTTGGTGCAGCTTTTAAACCACCTTTTCTCTTTCAACTATCATCCAATACTTTCTCTGAGCAAATCTTGTTCCTCACATGCCTGCGATTTTTACATGTTAATATGATCAAGTTAGCAATGAATCTAAATATTGTAAAATCCACACTGATATTACACACAACACAATTTCAATTATTTAGCCAGCAAAATAAGAGTGTAATACTTATCATCAGAGTCAAATAGACACAGAAATTACAATGTTTAATTACAAAATGAAATCAAAACAAAAGCAGCATCTGTGGAGAGAGAAACAGAATTAACATTTCAGGTCAATGACCTTCAATTGGGTTATTGGGAATGGTTAGAAATAAAACAAGAGCTTCAACATACAGGGAAAAGAGAGAAAGGAAGAGAGAATAAAAAAGCCATATAAAAGAGTGTAAGGTCAGAAAGGGTAATAGTGCATGATGAAAGAAGGTGAAATGAGAGAATGAAACATCTGGGTGAAGGTATAAATGCAGAATAATGTTAATGTCAAGTGAGTCTTGGAAATGTAAAATAAAAATTCAGGAAGTGATGATTATCTGACATTGTTGTACTAAAGATTGAATGTGGAAAGAGTAAATTATCTAGTCAGAAGATGAAGTGCTGTTCCTTGAGCTTTCACTGATCTTCACTGAAAGAATGTAGGAGGCTGAGGACAGAGTTGTCAGAAGGGGAATGAGATCAAAAATTAACATGAAGGGTGACTGGAAGCTGAGGGTCATGCTTGGTTGCTGAACAGAGGTGATCCACAAAGGAGTGGTTTCCCCACTGCTCATTTGGGATTAGCAAATGCACTATACTAAATTGAATAAGGTATTTGTAATTCCATACATCAAGTGAAAAGTGTGTTTGAGATCTTGGACAATGGGGAGGGAAAAGGTAAAGACTGGTAATTGCAAAGAAAGATTCAGTGGGAACAGCACTGAGTATCAGGATCATTTTTTGCCTGATTGTCTGCACAAAACCAGAAGGGAATTAACCTTTCTTTTTCAATCTTTTCATTAGTTTTCAAATTAATACAGATTAATATATAACATCAATGTTTGTACATGTAATACAAAGAGATCAGGAGAACAATCATGGCATGAATAATCATAAAGAACAATAAAGTATAAAAAAACTGTAGATCCAACAATCTCTTAGTGAATGAATATAATATAAAAGAAAGGAAAGAAAAAGATTTATTATATAAATATAAAAGAAAGAAAAAAATCCCCAAAACAATAAGAAAAATTATAATCAATATATCAAACCAAACTAAGCTAAACAAAAAAAATTTCAAAAATAACAAACAGAAAAAAAAACTGGACTAAAATTTCTCAGTAGAAATAGAGCAATATTATGTCAACTCCATTCCTCTAAGTTGAAAGGTTATTACAAGGGGATCTATATCATGTGAAAATATTGAATAAATGGACTCCAAACTTCCTCAAATTTAAGCGAAGGATCAACAGTACCACTCCTAATTTTTTCCAAGTTTAAACATGATATAGTTTGAGAGAACCATTGAAAAGTAGTAGCACAGAAGGGAATTAATGTATTCTCTTCAAAACTTTCATAAATGAATAGAAATTAATTGATGAATACATATTCACCAGCTTAAAAAAAGGCAAATGTTCTGTAATATATTTTCAACTCTTTAAATCTTCTCTTGTAATACACAGAATGGAGATTTTGTTATGGTGCTCTGATTACTCAAAGTCAAGAATCAACTTAATACTTGTAGCCAGTTAAGTTTAAATTTGCTTTGAAGACAGATTTAGACATGTAATAAGCTGCAAAACTCTCTGATTGTATAGTAAATGATCTATAGAATTCTTGTCCAACCTTGATACTTTCCTGGCCAGTTTCTCCTGTGCTTACATAACTGACCGTATCAGAAAATTCCAAGGAGCATATCCGACGCAGTCTTAATTAACGATTTCGTCCATTTATAAACAGAACAACTCCTGCTTTAATGCCCGTTGCACAAAAAAAAGTTAATGTTAAAATTCCAGCATATTTTAACAGATTATTTTAGGAAAATAAAACCAAATTAATGGAAATTCACAAAGTTTTACACATGGTAATATTTTAGGCAACCTCAAATGAGTTCAAATTTTTTTCAATAAAATCGCTACCCTAAGCAGTATATTCCTTACAGCGCGCTGCATCACCGGAGAGAATTTAATTTATTTTATATGGAAAAAGTGAAATATTTATTACATTGAATTAAATGTAAATCCCTTTTTCTAAGGATCCTGGACTAAGCATCTTTTCTAAGCAACAGCACTTGCCTTGTTGCCGGTGCGTCTTTATTTTGTTGTTGATGTTTCATGTGGAATTTTTGCGACCAATCGTGACATGAATATCAGCAAGGAAATGCTGGAAATACTCAGAAGGTCATGCAGCATTGTGAAGAGACAAATAGAGTGCACTGTTCGGGTCAACGACCTTTCACAGAGCTGTTCTTGCAGTAGGAATGCGGTATTTTGCTACTGTATTACGTAAAAGTCTATAGTGAAAGGACTGTCCTAGTTATCAACATAAACATTTCTGAACATGTTGGTGTTCACAGTAAATGAGGTGATGGGGCCGACAACTTGATACATTTTCAATCCAAAGAGAGTCCATTGCATACTACAAAGATCAGTTCTTAATCGAAATAATTGTAAACAAAAAGCGAACCAAACGCGCACGCATACTTACCTGGTATTATTTGATCTCCACTGCCTTTGGGTTTTTAAAGAACAGAGGTGTGCTTTTCTCCGGTTTTATTAAATATTTTGTATTTCCACCAATAAACTTTCAATACTCTTTGAAGTATGAATCGCAGTAAAGCTACCATAATATACTGAATTCATGCTTTAATTTCTTGAGTGTTCCAAGTTCGGTTATAGCAGCAGGTTTTTGAATGTGGATGTAAATAAACGGTGAAAATTACATTTCCTTCAGTGAAGATTAATCATCTATTATTTAACCAAAATCGCGTTCGGTATATTAGAAAAATGATGACCAGATGGATATCAAGAGTAACTATTTCCCGGTTGTATGGGCTGAATATGTTCATTTTTACCCAAACCCATCGATATATTGTCACACTTCGAATCCAGTAGATATTTACATGTTGCTACATAGTTTGTAGAAATGTTTTAAGTTTGTGGATGCGGTGTTTGGTGCTTACCTGCATTCGAAAATAAAGCGAGTGTGACAGGGATTGTTTTAGGGTTCATTGTTTGAATCAGTTGTACTGTTCTTAAACATTTGAGTTTAATGTTCAATATAAAAACATTAGTGCATTGAAATGGTTTCCTCAAAGCTGTCTTTAAACTGCAAGTGGTAGTAGAAATCAATCGAACACCGCTGGACATCATTTCATGAACAAAAGGCTCAAAACGAACTGGAAAATTCAAACTTATTACGAAGGGCAATTCTCCTTTGCCTGTTTAATGCTGCGATTCATTCATTTTTTGGGGAAATTCTGATTTTAACTTTTGATGATTCTCCAAACAGGTTTTGCAATACAGACAATATTGCAAATAAAAGAAATAGAGGCCGCGAAAATATGCTTTTGGTTGAGAATTCCTATTTTAAACATATTGGAACAAAAGTAAATATTATGTATTTTCAAGTAAATTCCCTCATGCTCAGCGGCATTTATCCAAATAATTGCGAGTGCAACGAAAACGGCAATGTTTTACCAGATTGGAAATAATTACAGATTTGAGACAACTCCAGGAGGGGGCGCAAGCCTCCTGGCCAGACAAAAGGCACAGTGCAATAGGGAAAGGGACAAAATGCAGCTCGACATTACACTGAATGCAAGAACAAAAACTACTTAGAGCACTCTGCAATATCCAACACAAAATAATTTTATTATAAAATAGCTAAATTAAAAATTAAAATGAATCATTTTTATGACTTACTGCATTTTTGATGTCAAACTCGACTTGGTTTCATGCTCACTCGTAACATTTATCCCAGATAATCAACACATAAACCTAACCACAGGAAAAATGTTGTTATTAATGGAGCTAATTTATTACATTTCTCAAAAATCTGCCAGACTTCCAACCTGTCCCTTGCTCATCCATTCCCCCCCACCCCATTTCAAAATTGTATTTAAAATCACAGAGGTGGTCTAACCACGTCTCAGCACACACACATTCACATAAATAAATTCAAACCGATTATATTTGTTAGCCACATAGGCATAATTCCATCAGTTTATAATTAGATGTAAACGAATTACTAACACTAATACCCTTTTAATTCCACTGTATCATTACGGATATTTTTGAAATTCACTGTGCCCTGCAGGGAGTTACGTGCTGGAAGCTAAAGAATTTCCATTGTTCGGTAGGAATTAGGTTATTAAAAACTGTGAGTGCGAGATTGCTTCTGCGAATCAAAGGAGATGTACAGTAATGGCAACATTAAAGCAGTTTGTGGTTCAGCTGGAGCGACTTGCTTAAATGGACAAGAGTCTGGCGCCTTCCACTGCCATTACCGCTCTCACCATCAATATATCATGTTTTTGGACTCTGTTTTTGTTTTATTTTCGCATTTACTGAAATATTAAGGCGAACAGTGTAGCAATTTGAAACCGCTGTTCCCAAATAAAAACGGAGTTTGTAGGCGACTATTAAGTTGCATTATTTAAATAAATGACGCTCATCCTTTTCGTATAACGTTGGTCTCGGTGCTGTAAAACCAATTAGTTTCTTTCAGGAGCTCTGTAATAGTTTGATACAGTTGCTCCGTTCTTTTAAGCAAGGAAAACAAAACATAAACGATAAACAAATAACATTTTGCATAAAGTCGATCTAAGGGTGCTGATTTCAGAGCGTGTTTCAAGCTTGCATTTGCAAGCTAGGAAAAGCTGTTTGCAGCACTTTTAGCTCAAAGGATAAGTCAGAAGAGGCACAATGAGAGCGGCATTGTGTGCGCAGTCCAATCCAGGCTTGTCCAGGGCTCCATGCTTTGGGCACGATCGCACACTCAGATTTTTCATTATTCACCATGCGTGCTCTGCACTTGGACAGCGATTTCCTCCGTGATTACGTGTGGCGCGTCTCCCTGCGGGAAAGCTCCCCCGTGGAGAGGTCCTGATGGGTTTGGGCCTTACTTGAATTTCCCAGCTTATTATGTGTCTGCACTGCGCGCTAACGCAGTTCCTAGGAAGCCAGCTCGTCCGCTCCCGCCACAAAGAGCCGGCTCTGCTGCCGAGCGCCAAAGCCGGACGGCGGTCATGGCACAAAGCGGCGGCAGCTGCTGCCCGCCGCCACCGACACCCTGCTGAACATCTGCGGCACCCTCCGGCAGCCCGGTGCCCCCCTGAAGCAAACAGCCACCTTGTTGTTTCTATGTGTGCGCCGAGCAAGAGCGGAACGGGCCACTCTCGGGGCAGGAAAAACAAGGGGCGCCTGGCCGCGCCGCCACCACATTGCTGGCTAAACAGGTGATTCCCGCCGCCAAGTTTTTTTTTTGCCGCCGCTGTGGCGGAGGGAGTTGCAGCGTCAGGCTGGCCGTTGGTTTTGCGGGCGTCTTGTTTTGTTTTGTTCACTTTTCTCCTTTCTTTTCGGTTGTTTCTGAGGAAACTGCGTGCTCTTCGCTCAGTCCTCGAGGTCGCCGGCGTTGCTCGAAAGCCGGAGGTTTCATCGTTTACTGGATTCCGCGCAACAATAGAAGGGGGCAGCGGCACAGTTCCCCCCCCCCCCCCCGAGTAATAAGCCTTTGCAAAAAAAGAAAAACACCCCCCTCCCTTCCTTCCACCTCCGCCCCCTCCTCCCGGGTCCCGTAAATAATCACTTGTCTTCGTGCGGGCTGGCTGGATCCTGCATCCAAATCCACCAGTTGCAAAGAAGTTGTGTGTGGGTGTGTGTGTGTGTGTTGGAGACAAGAGGAGGGGGGGGGGGCAAAAATAAACACTTGACTGAAATCTAGTTTTAGCACCACCGCGAACAAAAAAAAAGTACGAAGGAGACGTCACACGTAGTCCACTCCGAGAGGTTGAAGTTGCCGCATTGCAACGGGCAGGAGGGAGAGAGAGAGAGAAACAGGAGAGATTGATGTTTGGAGCTCCGGTCACTGGCCCGGACAGCGGCGCCCAGGCAGTAGCTTCTTCCAGGAGAGCGAGGGACTGGACATGTCCAGGCGAAAACAATCCAAGCCTCGGGCTGTTAAAGGTGAGCCTCTCCTTGTTTTATTACAGATGGTGGGGGGGGGGGGGGGAGGAGGGAAGAGGGTGGGGGGGGGGGGGAAGTCATTTTGAACGGGAGGAGCGGGAACGGTCGCCGTAACGGACTTCTCCGCGCGTGCGGCGCTGCTCCCCAGTTGGAGGAGGCTCGAGGCGGCGGGGAGAGGGTGCGCGCGCACCGCCCGCCAACCAGCAGGGGCTCCGCGCGCATGCACGCACGCACGCGGCCAGGGGCGGGGCCCGAGGCGCGAAGCCCGGGTGCCGGCACCTTCCGATGCTGCCGGTTCTTTTTGAATTGGAGGGAGGCGGTTGCGGCCGCGCGGGCGGGGGACCGGGGGCGCCCCGGAGCCGCCCTTGGGTGAACTGCCGAGCCAGGTCCAAGGGGCAACGGACACCTGAGCCTTCGCAAAACCCTGGCTTTGAATTATCCATCTTCCTCCCCATGAAATAAATTGGTGTCTGACGCCACCGTGTAGTAAAAGCTGTGCCCATCGCACGATGCCACGATAGTAAAAGTACCGCCCGCGGATGCTGGAAATCTGTATTACGAACTTCAGGTCGACGACTTTTCATCACAACTGAAAGGTTGTGGACCTGAAACCATAACTTTGTTTTTATCTCCACAGATGCTGCGTGATCTGCTGAGTACTTTAGTTTATTTTCATGTCAATTACAGTGTGTTTTGAGGGTGGGTTGGCTGGTCGTGTAATTGAGGAGGAGCACGTCAAGAGCTGAAATTAACCCACAGTATCCCACCTACCTGTTACTGATTTGTTACACAATGTATGTAAACAACATAATTTTGTAAGAAACATAGTGTAGTTTTACGGAAAATTGACATACGTTTCAGTAAAGACATTTGCCCAAGCTGTACAAGCAAAATGGATAGTTGGGAGACGTAATTAATTCAAATGATCAAAATCTTAAGTCAACTCCTTGATTTCAATGGATAGCAAGTTATAGACAAAGCCAATAATTTTGCAATATGCTGATGTTGGAAAACAAGGTTTCTCAGTGGAATATTTTGATTAATTTTCCCGAGCCCTGTTCTTATTATTTGTTCAAGTGTCAGTGATGCTGGAAAGGCTGCATGAAAACGTATGCTGAAAGAAGGTGGTGATGGGCCACAGCAGCTTTGAATCATAGCAGTCCATTGGTATACATAGTATTAGGGAATTCCAGGATTTTAATCCATTAATAAATTAAGGAATGATAGGATCTCTTGAATTAGGTTGATGTGGTCAATATTTGGTTTCACGTTGGTATTGGATCAACAGGATGCCTTGTCGACAATGCTTCTCTATCAGGGCATTAAAGAAATTGGAGCGAAATAAATATGAAAATATTGAGTGTGTAATTGAGAAAGCAATCTCACTGACATGTTCATGTAACTGTGTAACCCACCAGGCTGAAGTTCGAATGCTTGACAGTCACTTAGATCCTGGGCCAGGATTATTTGCATTGTAATAGCTCTGATTTTTCAATGTATATACAGTATGTCTACTTACAGTGTAATTTTTGAAGGGTTAAATTTTTTTTGACAACAAAATAATTGTAGTATATTGCACTGAATTTTAACAATTATATAATTATGTCAGTCCCTTAACTGACATTAATTTTCAGAGGAATGCTGCAGTAGTCTTGGCTTTCTCTGTTTGGGGAGACCTGTTGTAGTTTTTCCATCCACTGCTCATGTTTGAGGTTCTTTCACTCTGGTTCCTCCAGCTGGACCTCTCTATCTTTACCTCTTTCCTGATGTGTCATACCTAGGGTTGTTCATGGTATTTTCTTAGCTTAACAAATGATTTGCAAAGTTGTGGCATAATCCCTTCACTTTTCTGTTCTTTAAGGACCTGAGTAGCCCATGTGCTTTGTTATCAACATTCTATGCTACCTTTGAGAATTTTTGCATATGGATATCACGATTGCAATGCACAATACTTTAAAAATTTCACCAGTTATAATATGCTGCTTTTTCATTTTTATTTTCCCAAAATGTGTTGCTCATTTCTTTCTGTATGGGGCTATATCTGCCCTGTTACTGAACCGTCCAAAATCCTGTCCATGTCATCCTGAAGTCTGTAGCTATTCTTCCCACAGTCTGCAACTTTGTTGAACTTGATATCATCTGGAAACTTATTATAAGGATTCTGGAGTGTTGTACAGTTTGGTGTCTCTTTACCTCAGGTAAGTTATACTTACCTGACAGGGAGGGAGAAATTAAAATTCATTAAGTGTATTTTAAGGATAAGTCATATGTATGCTAATTAGGTTATTGTCCTCGATTAAATCCTTGATATTTTAGCAGTAGTAAAATACAATGCTTGTAGAATGTTTTATTTGTACATAACATCATTGATTTTAAAAACGGCAAAATATAGCAGTGAAATTGTATGCTAAAGATGAAGTAGAATGGGCCTGATTTCTCTGGAATTGGAAGAATGAGAAGTAAATTAATTGAAATGTGTAAAATTCTTGGAGAGCTTGACGGCATAGATGATGTTCTCTTTGAGTGTAGAATTAGAGGTCAGGATAAGGAATTGGCCAGAGATGAAGAGAAATTTCTTCACTCAAGGATCTTTGGAGTTCTCTCCTCCGGAGGTTGTGGATGCTTGTTAGGTGAGCACATTAAAGACTGTGAAATTATTTAATTTTTTGAGCAGTAAAGGAGTCGAGGTTGATGAGCAGAGGGCAGGAAAGTAGAACTGAAGTTGAAGTTTAACGGAGCTCTTGTTGAATAGAGGAGCAGGCTTGACGGACTACAGATACATCTGTTAGATTATAGTCTTTTGGTTAATCATTACAGTTTTGGTTATATGAGAGCTTGCAGATGTTTTATCTATTTGTGAGTTCACTGATTTAGGATTACAATATACAACAGTGACATTTTGTTGCTAGAAAATTAGCGGGTAAATTTTTCAGAATATACAAATGAACTCAGAGTGCATACTTATAGGGATATAAGCATATACAAGTAAATTGTAAGATTTGGGGAAGGTTCAGGGAAGATTCTATTGATTGGGGAAAATATCAAATGTACCTCTTTATTCAAGAAAGGTGGGAAACAGAAAGCAGGATCTATTATTATTATTATCTATAATAATTAGAAACTATTATTCAATATGTTATAACAAGGTACTTGGAAAAATTTAAGGTAATCAGGCAAGGTCAATGTTGGTTTTGTGAAAGGGAAATCATGTTTGATCAATTTATTGGAGTTCTTTGATAAAGGATGTGCAATACTTGGATTTCCAGGAGGCATTTGATAAGATGCCACGTCAAAGGTTATTGCGGAAGATAAAAGCCCATGATGAAGGAGGTAATATACTGGTGTGCATAGAAGATTGGCTGGCAAACAGGAAATAGAGAGTAGGCATATGAGTCTTTTTCTGGCTGGCAAGATGTAATAAGTAGTGTGCCACAGGGATCAGTGCTGAGGCCTCAATGTTTGCAATTTCATATAAATGACTTGGCTGTAGGTACCAAAAAATATGATGGCAGAATTTGCTGAAAACGCAAAGAAAGGCTGGAAAGTATGTTGTAAAGAGGAGATAAGGAGGTGACGAAGAGATATAGATAGGCTAGATGAGTTGGGAACGATCTATCAAGTGTAGTATAATGTTGGAAACTATGAGGTTGTCCATTTTGTCAGGAAAAAAGGGAAGCACATTATCTAAATGGTGAAAGATTGCATGGCTGTGGACCTGGTGTCCTAGAGCATTATTTGAAAAAGGCTAGTATTCAGGTACAGCAAATAATTAGAACAGCTAACGTTAATTGATAAGGGAACTGAAAACAAAAGTAGGCACATTTTGATTCAGTTACATAGGCTCTGTTGACTCCTATTTAAGGAAGAGTGTTCATGCTTTGGAAGTAGTTCAGAGAAGGCTTCCTAGACTGAACTTATGTTGTCTTATGAGGAAAGGGTGGACAGGCTAGGCTTGTATTTGACAGAATGTAGAAGTGTGAGACAAGTCTTGATTGAGATTCTGGGGGGTCTTGACAGGTTGGATGTGGAAAAGATATTTCCTCATTGGGAGAATCTAGAACTAGGGTCATCCTTTTAAAAATAAGTGGTGTCCCATTTAAGACAGAGATGGGACAAAATCTTTTCTTTTAGAGGACATGAGTCTTGGAAGTCTTTTCATTAAAGGGCAATGGAAACAAAGTCTTTGAATATTCTTGAGGCAGCAGTGGATACATTCACGAGCAAGGAAATGAAAGATGAATGTGATTAGATGGGAATGCAGAGTTATGGGTATACTCAAATCACCCATGATATTACTAAATGGTAGAGCAGGCTTGGGGATGAGTGGCCTAATTGTATTCCTAATTTGTAAATTCATGAGCAGAGGGTGGCATTACATCACACCCCGAGACAATTTTAAAGTAGCAGGAGAGTACAATTGGTATAAGGTTTATGTGTACTTGTTTGGGTTCACAGGATGAAACAATGATGGAGGGGCCAGTCCACACAAAATGGAGTGAAATGTTGGTGCGATATCTACGTGTTTAAAGGTTTTCGTGCTTTTTTTGGACTCTGTGCACTTTATCAATTTAGTGATAGATTTTAAATCTTTTGAGAGTGTGATGCTACTGTCCACATGAAAAATATTTAAATTTAATTGCTGACGTGCCCTGGTTCTCATAAATGTGAGAATTTATATCACAGCTAGATACCAGCTCCTCAGAATCAATTCTGTTGTTATCCATCACAATTCAGTATGAAAGGAATGTGCTTTGTGAAGTCCAACAAGTTTTGGCTTCCATTACAGGATTTGGACAATCTCAGGGCTACTAGCTTCGTCAATAAATTGAAGGGTCTTTTCACAAATGATCCATATGGGGTTGGTGAATGGTCCACGTACATTGTTTTAATTACAAATCTTTTGGAAATTGGCAGTTGCCCTTGCAAGTTCATTTTAAATACACATTATAAACTATTAAGATTTGAACTAAACCAGTCATCTTTCTGATGTTGCAACTTTTGATATTTGTGACATAGTTATGCTTATATAACTTCTTTATTAAAGGAGAACAAACTCTAGGGGAAGCACTTTAAAGCAAGGCGGGTGGTGCTGAACTTTTATTTACTTTGTGACTAGAACTATGTAGGGCTGATTTCCCTGTTGAGTTTAATGTCAAGATGAAAGTGCACTCTTTGGAAGCATCATCTTTGCAGATTTCAATAAGGCAAAATCTTTGCGTAAAAGTCACTTAAAATTGCAATTTTTCTGTAAGTATTTACCTTCAAAGAATTGATTCTTCAAAGTGGTGTATTATAGATATGTTATAGGTATGGGGAGAAGATTTTGAAGGATGGCAGCTTTTCAAAGGTGGTTTACTATCCATATGGTACCTGACACAAAAAAAAACTGGATCACATTTCATGCCCCTATTGCATCTGCACCATATTATCCTCACTATTACCATACTCCCAGTTGTGGATCATGCTCCTGACCATGAATGGTAGTTGATTGATTTCTCAAAGTCTGGTGACATCTTTGATGAGAATAAAATCTGAAAGAAATGGCATTGTGACCTACCCTACATTTTACATCCAGTATAAATGTTACTAATCTATGGCCTGAACAGTGCTCCAATGACACCACAACTCTCACTCAGTGTTCGCTTTGATGCAGTTATTAATGGCAGTATCGGCATTTCTCGTTCTTGATTGGCCAGTGTTGTCAGCCTGCACAGTTTGTTGAGTGACTTGATATCATTTTCAACGCTGACTGAAAATCTATTTATGGTTTCATTTGCACTGCCATTACCTTTGCCTTTCTTTTTGAATTCATTAATTATAGCTTTAAATTATGTAAACAGCCAGTGGTGTGATTTGCCAGGTTCAGCCTCAGAGAAATGGTTACCACGTCACACATTTGTAGGGCCAAGAAGAGATCTGGAGCTCTGTGAAATAGTTGTCCTATGGCATGGTTGCAAATACTTGCCATCACTCTGCTTACTCAAAAACAGCATTGTAGATACTGAAAATCTGATTTAAAATGTTGGAAACATTTAGCAAATCAGGCAGCATTTCTGAAAAGAGAAACCAAATTAACCTTTCATGTTCTGATGAAATGTCACTGACCTGAAACATTAATTTACTTCTCCCTTAAGACTTCCTGATCTACTGAGTATTTCCAGTATTTAATGCTTTATCATTCAACTGATGATTGGGAAAAGGTTGACGGTGCGCTGTACATGGCTCTGCTTCAGTTGGCCTGTTTTCTAGGTGACTCTTCAAATTATAAGGTAGACACAGTTATTATGGCTGTACTGGAGCAGCTTGGTTCAAGGAGTAAGCAAATTCTGATGCATTGGTTTTATTTGGGATAATTGCTGTGTCTATTTTACTGGGCCACTTCCCTGATGCATGTGAAGTTAAACTCAGAAATGTGGTAGATGATAAGGAGGCGAGTAATAGACATTTAGAGAGCATGATCAGGTGCAAAGGGCAGGCTTGTAGCACATGAAATTTACTGTGCAGAAGACTAACGTTCTTTAGATTTCATAACTGCAGGTTTAGCGTCAATGAAGTACTTTTGAACTGTAGACAGTGATGCAATGTAGGAAATACCACAACCAATTCGTGCGTGAGATTCCATGTGTCGATGCGACAACGACCAAATAAATTAGCAAGATATAGCAAGAGAGAGATCTGAGGGAAGATGCATGTGCCCAAATCTTACAAGGTGACAGGACTAATTGAGAAGACTTCTTTATAAAATAAAATGTAACAGATCCTTAGCTTTATCACTGGACATTATGATACAGAATAAGGCTATTTAGTCCATCAAGTCCTGTGAAGCATTGTCAGTTGCATTCCCCAGCTCTTTCCCTTTATCAGTGCAGGTTTATTTCCCTCAAATGCATACCCACTTTCCTAGTGAAATCATCAATTTTCTCTGCTACCTTATGAGCAGTGAGTTTTGGATTGTTAGTATTTGCAGAGAAAAGATGTTTTCTCCTATCAGCTCTGTGTCTCTTAGCCAAAATGTTAAATCTGTGTCCCCTAGGCCTTGAATTACCAGCTAATGGGAACAGCTTTTCTTTATCTACTTTATTTAAACCTATCATAATCTTGTACATCTCTATCAAATTGTATTGTGTCTCCCTTCTGCCAGAATGCATCACCTCACATTTCTCTTCGTTAAATTCCATCTGCCACTTGGCTGTCCATTATGCTAGCCTATCTTTTATCTTGTTGCAGAGATTGGTATCATGCTTACTGTTTTGCCCAAGTTTGTTATCATTGGCACATTTGGGATTTTATCTCTGTAGTTTAAAATTCAAGTCATCAGTGGCGCAGAGTACAAGAGCAAATAAGTTTGCTGAAACTTTGCTGAACAGTGCTAAGGGTCCAATTCATGGCCATTTCTGGGCATCATAGTTTTGAGGCCTTGACATTCTTCCTTGAGAGGGTGCTGACCAAATATTTTTGAATTTTTCCAGGGCTGAAAGCTTTGGTGTGACCACACCTGGTGTATACAGTTTTCATCTCTTTACCTAATAAAGAAATACCTGTCATGGAGGGAGTGCAGCGAAGATGCACTAAACTGGTTCTAGGGATGGCGAGTTATGAGGAGAGGTAGAGTAGGCTGGAACTGTATTCTCCAGTGTTTAGAAAAATGGGATGAAATTTCATTGAGATTTGCAAAATTGTTCAAGGGCTTGACAGGGTAAATGCAGGGAGGTTGTTTTGCCTGGCTGAGAAGTCTTGGAACAAGGAACACAGTTTCAGAATAAGGATGGGCCATTTAAGGCTCGAGATGAAGAGAAATTTCTTCACTAAGAGAGTGGTGAACCTTTGTAATTCTCTACCTTGGAGAGCTGTAGAATTTCATTATTGTGTTCATTTACGTAGCGATTGATAGATTTCTGGATATTAAGAGAACGAGGGGATATAGGGATAATGCTGGAAAATTGTACTGAGGTAGAAGATCAGTCATGGTCGAGATGAATGGTGGAGGAGCCTGGAAGAGTTGGATGACCTACTCTTGCTTCTATTTCTTGTGTCCTTCTGTGGAGTGATGAGAGAAACTTTGGTTAGTCAATTCATACAGGAGAGATATTAAGTGAAGTATCGATGGAGGTGTGCTGAGACCCTAAGTCTGCTGGAGTAAATAAGACAAAATTTTCCTGTGGGACAATGGAGGTCACAGATTTAAGGTAATTGGCAAAAAAAAAGACAGATGACATGAGGAAGAAATGATAGGTAGCAAGCTTTTGTGATATGGAATACACTTTCTGAAAAGCTGGTGAGAGAAAAATGAATACCTACTCTGTAAAGGGATTAATAGATGGAGAAACATGTACCATACTTTGAGAGAAGTGTAGGGTGATGGTCTAATTATATAGTTCTTCTAAAGAGCTGGCAGAAACAAAGGGCTGAGAGGCCTCCTATTTGGTATCAAATTCCTTTCAGTAACTCATCAAATTATATTGAATACACCCTCTGTTTTATTGTTTGGCACTGCCACCACGTAAAATCTAGCATTCAAATCTGGGCAACTATAAGAGGCAGAGGACCATCAGCAGCAGCGAGATTATAAATCACCAGAATCTGCAAACCTCTGGTCCATCATATGCCTTGCTGCCATTCTTCTCTTCCATTAGGTGGTCCCTGGACATGAGGATGACTTGTTTCTTCTTCAGTTGTGTGGGTTCTGATGTAGCTGATGCGGTCGCCGTGGGTTCTGATGTAGCTGATGCGGTCGCCATGGGATCTGTAGATTCTGCCAGGAGTAGCTAAGTATGAAATTTGGGAGAAGGTGTGCTATTTCTGCCATTTATGCTGGGCTTCTGGCGGTTCCCGAAAACTGGATTTGGGATTCTCATTGTCAACCTGAAAGCTGCTCCATTTTGAGTTTATTATTGGTTTATTATTGTCACTTGTACTGAGGTAGAGTGAAAAGCTTGTCTTACAAACCGATCGAACAGGTCAATTCATTACACAGTGCAGATACATTGAGTTAGTACAGAGTGCATTGATGTAGTACAGGTAAAAACAATAACAGTACAGAGTAAAGTGTCACAGCTACAGAGAAAGTGCAGTGCAATAAGGTGCAAGGTCACAACAAGGTAGATCGTGAGGTCATAGTCCATCTCATTGTACAAGGGAACCGTTCAATAGTCTTATCACAGTGGGGTAGAAGCTGTCCTTAAGTCTGATGGTACGTGCAGTCAGGCTCCTGTATCTTCTACCCGATGGAAGAGGAGAGAAGAGAGAATGTCCCGGGTGGGTGGGGTCTTTGATTATGCTGGCTGCTTCACCAAGACAACGAGAGGTAAAGACAGAGTCCAAGGAGGGGAGGCTGGTGTCCGTGATGCGCTGGGCTGTGTCCACAGCTCTGCAGTTTCTTGCAGTCCTGGGCAGTGCAGTTGCCATACCAAGCCGTGATACATCCGGATAGGATGCTTTCTATGGTGCACCTGTAAAAGTTGGTGAGAGTCAAAGGGGACAAAGCAAATTTCTTTAGCCTCCTGAGGAAGTAGAGGCGCTGGTGAGCTTTCTTGGCCGTGGCTTCTACGTGATTTGACCAGGACAGGCTGTTGGTGATGTTCACTCCCAGGAACTCTCGACCTCAGCACCATTGATGTAGACAGGTGAATGTACACCGCCCCCTTTCCTGAAGTCAGTGACCGGCTCTTTCGTTGGCATTGAGGGAAAGGTGGTTGTCGTGACATCATTCCACTAAGCTCTCTATCTCCTTCCTGAACTCCGACTCATCGCTGTTTGAGATACGGCCTACAATGGTGGTATCATCTGCAAACTTGTAGATGGAGTTAGAGCAGAATCTGGCCACACAGTCATGAATGTATAGGGAGTAGAGTAGAGGGCTGAGGACGCAGCCTTGTGGGGCACCAGTGTTGAGAATAATCGTGCTGGAGGTATTGCTGCCTATCCTCACTGATTGCGGTCTGTTTGTTAGAAAGTCAAGGATCCAGTTATAGAGAGAGGTGTTGAGTCCTAGCTTGCTTGTGATTATTGTATTGAAGGGAGAGCAGTAGTCAATAAACAATAGTCTAACGTAAGTGTCTTTACTGTCCAGATGCTCCAGAGCTGAGTGTAGGGCCAGGGAGATGGCGTCTGCTGCAGACCTGTTTTGGCGATAGGCGAATTGCAATGGGTCCAGGTTGTCTGGTAGGCTGGAGTTGATGCGTGCCATGACCAACGTCTCAAAGCACTTCATGATGGTGGATGTCAGAGCCACTGGTCGGTAGTCATTGAGCCATGTTACCTTGCTTTTCTTTGGTACTGGGATGATAGTGGTCTTCTTAAAACAGGTGGGAACCTGAGATTGAAGCAGGGAGAGGTTGAATATGTCTGCAAGTATGTCTGTCAGCTGATCAACACAGAAACTGAGAACCAGGATTTTCATGCGTTGGTGGGGATGTTGCACTTTGTCAGGGAAGCTTTCTGAAACTATTTCCTCTGTCTACCTGATAAACTGTTGCCATGATGGAGCTCAGAGTAGAATGTCTGTTTTGGTAGTCTGATGTTGGACTAATGACTGGGTGTATTTAGAGCCTCAGTGCTGGGGATGATGACCTAGGAGAGGATGCTGATATTGGTTCACATCCTGCCAATGGATTTGTGGGATTTTAAGAAGGTAATGATGGTGGTATTTCTCCAGTTCTTTGTGATGCCTGCAGTATGAAGTCCATGACTCAGAAGCACACAGGTGGGCAGGGATCACTGCTGCCTCATAGATCATTAGCTTTATGCCGGTTTTGGTGTCATGATCTTCGTGCACTTTTCTTTAGATAGGCAAAGGATATGCTGCTAAACTGAAGGTGACGGAGAACTTCATCATCGATGTCTGACTTCATTGATAGCTGGCTCCATGTGTTCCAGTATCTCGAATGTTTAAGGACATAAGTTGGGGTTATGTTGGTAAAGGACTTTTTGTTCTGTGGACGTTTAGTACAAAGC
This sequence comes from Pristis pectinata, assembly GCF_009764475.1. Lineage (NCBI taxonomy): Eukaryota > Metazoa > Chordata > Chondrichthyes > Rhinopristiformes > Pristidae > Pristis > Pristis pectinata. The sequence goes on along the minus strand of NC_067417.1, from coordinate 31,127,972 downwards.
CCATCCTCTCTGCTTCAGTGAACATACCAACAGTGATTTGGAGCTCAGCCTCTGAATGTGTACTTGTGGAAGCATTGTCTGTGAATTGCAGGTAGATGACTGAAGTTGGGATGACCTTGGTTCTGGAGTGGAGGTGACATAGGTGGAATAGTTCCCCATATGGCCAATAGCTTACCTCCAATCTAGCAGGAGGTGAGGTGGGGGCAGTGTAGTGAGAAAGATTGAGAAAATCTAAGCCAATGATGCCACTTTCCCTGACACTAGTCTGCAGTGAGGTTGTACCTGTTATGGACTATCATGTGACAGACATAAGATGAAGATGAATTTCTGCAGGCAGCCAAATTTGGGAAAGAAGAACCGCAGGTTGCAGGGAGACCCTTCCAAATCTCATTCAGATTTGTCTCCTTTTGTGAAGATTGTTATGCTTACGGTGTCTCAGAGATTCCCTGGCATGTCCTCTTCTCAAATGTGGGAAACAAGGTTGTGAATTTATAACTGACAAGTTGAGAACTTCAGGGATACTTTCTGCCCCTGACATCTTGTTTTGTAGCTGGCATATGGCCTTCTTGACTTTGCTGGTCAGGGTTGATAGTGAGGATGGACTGGATAGTTTTCTGTGAAATGAAGTCAAGGACAGGGTCCTTGGAAGTGGGCTCTTTCAGCGGGGTGAGCCCTAGGGCATGTGGGCCACAGATGGTCTTGATGACACTTAAGAATCCCTGAATGCATTGGTTGTCAGAGAGTTGCCTGACTTCCTCCGCTCTTTCCACTCAGGTCTTTGGCTCTCTGGTTTCATGAAAAGTGAGGTTGAGATGGTGGCTTATTGACATGCTCTTACCTCCAACCTCCATTGACTGGGAACCACCAACCTTCCTTGGTAGACTGATCTACCAACACCATTGTTTGCATCATCAAGCAAGTTGACCAATCTTGCTTTAATGAATGTCGAAGAGCAGGCCAGGAGGAGTTGCAGATGAAAATGAGATAGCGACCAATGAAGCTCCAGTACAGCTGTATATATAGTAAATCATGGAACATTATAGACTAGAAGAGATCATTTGGCTCATTATACCCATAGCAGCAGCTTGGAAGTCCATTCTAGGTTGATTTGAGGTTACAGCTTTTTTTCCCCTAACCCTGCAAATGAGTCTTCTTTGTGTCCACTTATCTTTTGTAAGTTAAGAGATTTGATTGAACCACACTTTCATGTTGTGTGACCCAGATCTGAATAACTTTGTGTGAAGAAATTTCTCCTCATTTCCACTCTCATTCCTTTACTGGTTATTTACTTTGTTGTAAACATGAAAATGCTCCAAGGATGCTCAGTCAATTGTAGAATACCATGGGAGGTCCTAAAATCTCTGATTCATAGTTACTGACCCACCTGAGGAAGTTGTTTTCTCCTAGTTTGGTCAACGCTTTATAATTTTAAGTAGCTTCATTAGTTCCCTCTTGAACATCTTGGCTTCAAGATACTTGTGGGGACATGATGGAGCAGATGTCATGATGGTGTCACTTGTGGGAGGGTCTTGAACAAGGTGACAAAGTTACATGATTAGGATGTGGCAGTTTAAAACTTGAGCTGCACAGGAACAACTCACAGAAGGTGGAAAATCTCTGGAATTTTCTACCGCGGACGGTTATAGAGGTGAGATCAGTGGGGGTACTTAAAGAGGAGGAAGATAATTTTTGGAAGATCGGGGAATTGGGGGCTATGGGGAACTGGCACAGAAGAGGAGATGAGGCAGTTAAGCCATGCTCATAGTACATGGCAGGAAGCCAAGTGGCCTATTCCTGCTCTTATTTCCTTATGTTCATATGTAAGAAGAAGAATCTCAATCTGGTCATAGTTGTTCCATCATCCCTGGTATTAGAGGCAAGTAGTCAGGGAGTTGCGGAGGCAGAAAGTCTGCAGAAGGACTTAGATAGGTTGGGAGAGTGGGCAAAGAAGTGGCAGATGGAATACAGCATAGAGAAGTGTGGGGCTATGCACTTTGGTAGGAAGAATAAAGGTGTAGATTATTTTCTAAATGTGGAGAAAATTCAGAAATCAGAGGTGCAAAGGGACACGGGAGTCCTAGTTCAGGATTCCCTTAAGGTTAAATTGCAGGTTGAGTTGGTAGTAAAGAAGACAAATGCAATGTTAGCATTAATTTTGAGAAGACTAGAATATAAAAGCGAGGATATACTACTGAGGCTTTATAAGGCATTGGTCAAGACCGCATTTGGAATATTGTGAGCAATTTTTGGCCCCGTATCTGAGGAAAGATGTGCAGGACCTGGAGACGGTCTGGAGGAGGTTCACAAGAATGATCCCAGGACTGAAAGGCTTAACGTATGAGGAGCATTAGATGTCCCTGGGCCTGTACTCGATGGAGTTCAGAGGATGAGGGGGGAATCTAATTGAAATCTACCGGATACTTAAAGGCCTGGATAGAGTGGACGTAGAGAGGATGTTTCCATTAGAGGAGTCTAGGATACGAGGGCAAAGCCTCAGAATAAAGGGATGTCCCTTTAAAACTAAGATGAGGAGGAATTTCTTCAGCCAGAGGGTGGTGAATTGTTGGAATTCTTTGTCACAGAGGGCTGTGGAGGCATTGGTTATTTCTAAGGCAGAGATTGATAGGTTCTTGATTGGTAAGGGAATTAAGGGTTACGGGGAGAAGGCGGATGAATGGGGTTGAAAAAAAAGCCATGATTGAATGGCAGAGCAGACTCGATGGGCCGAATGGCCTAATCCTGTGCCTATATTTATGGTCATTCTGTACCTTCTTGGGGAGTCTTGCTATACTCTAATGTTTGTTGCCCAGAATTGTACACAAAAACCCAGCAGAAGGTTAACCAAAGATTTACAGAGAATTACTGTGACTGACTGACTTCTGTGTTCAATTTTCCAATTTCCAAACATCACCTGTGCTTTCTTACCAACTTGTTATGCCACCGTCAAACATTTGTGAATATGCATCCGCAGATCCTCTGTACTTGTATCCCCCTTGTCAAGATATCGTTTTCCTTTAGATTGTGCAGCCATGCATGTTATTTCTACCAAAGTATATTACCTAATGCCTATTTGCATTATGAAGCATCTTCCTAGACGTCAATTCATTTCATTGGTTTTCTTTATCCCACTTGTCTGCTTCTATCCTGCTCGCTGTTTACTATATTGGTGAACTGCAAACTAAGCATAATTGTATGAAACGAGGAAAGCAATGGCTCTATTACCCACCCCAGGGATCCCACTGCGTCATTCTCTCCAGTCAGAACAACAGGTATTCACCACAGCTTTGTCCCTCCTATACCTCAGCTAATTTAATATTAAGTTCAAACTATCATTTTAGTACAGAAAATTTTGGAAATGCTTAGCAGGTCAGACAGGTTATGTGGAAAGAGAAACAGAGTTAATGTTTCAGATTGGCGACCGAAATGTTGACTGTGTTTCTCTTTCCACAAATGCTGCCTGACTTGCTAAGTATTTCCAGTACTTTTTGTTTTTATGTCAAATTTCCAATATCTGCAGCTTTTCTTTCTTTTCATCACTGTAATGCAAATGTTTTTCTATTTTATGAATGAATTTGTCATTGACATACTTCTATCAATTGTCTTTGAAAATCCATAAATGGAAAATCCTTTGGGCTACCTTTATTAAACCTATCCATAATTTCATCATGTAATTCAATCAGTTTAATCCATTTCTGTTTGCCTTTAGCAAATCCAAACCAATTGGCTCCTACTAACCCACATTTCTCCCAGTGAAAATTTGTGTTCCTGGTGAAGGTGTCATTTTTTTCTATGAATGATATTAGACCGATGTTAACCTGTTGTTACCAGGTTTATCCCTTAATCCTTCACTCCTCTGGCACAACTCCAGTGATCAAGAAGGAGCATTAAACTTATGGTCAGAGCTTAATATTTCATCATCCAAAATTCTCTGTAATCTTGTCACTATCTGTGACTAAACAGAGGACGCAGCATGCAGTGGATAGCATTAAGTGATCCCACAATCATCAGAGCAGATCAAAATCCTACTATATCCAGTTATACATTGTTATAGATAATCAAATGAGAGATGGAGACTCCATGGACAAACCTATCCTCAATGGTGGGTCTTGCACAATTGCAAAAGGCTGAAGAATTTGTAGTCCACTTCACCCAACTGTTTTATTCTTCTTATGAGGTTGGGAGGATTGAAGCAGACCTGGATTCCAGATATTTGTTTCTTTTGCCATCATGAAATAGAGCCCTGAAATCGTTGCCTACCGTCTACCAAGGTTATGGACATCTTCAGGATCAGAATCAGCTTTATCATCATTGACTTAAATGATGTGAAATTTATTGTTTCAGCAGCAGTTTAGTGCTTCTTATGACTAGTGGCAGGAAGGGAATCCTATTTATCATGGTCCTCATAGGAACTAATGAGATATGTATAACAAGGAATGAAATCCTGCTGAAAGAGTTAACATTTAAGGAACAAAAACAGAAGCTGCAATAGTTATACATTCCTTTCTGGTGCAAAAACACAAAAAGAAAGCAATCCAACCATGGCCAATGAAAGAATTTAAGGATACTATTCGACCTAAAGAGGAATCATGAAATAATCAGTAAAAGGAGCAAGCATGAGGATTGGTAGCAGTTTAGAATTCAACAAAAAAGGACCAAGAGATTGATTAAGAGAGTGAAAATAGAATATAAGAGTAAATTTAAAAGGAACATAAAAGTGGACTGTTAAAGTTTGCACAAGTATAAAGAAAAAGATTGATAACACAAATATAGGTCCTTTGCAGTCAGAAAAGGGAGAATGGGGAACTAAGAAATGGCAGAACAATTAAACAAATATTTTGGCTCTTCATAGAAGAGGGAAAAATAACTTCCCAGAACTGCCAGGGAACCAAGAGGAGGAATTCAAGAAAATTAATATTAGAACAAAAATAGTGTTGGAAAAATTAATAGGACTGAAACCTGATAAGTCCCCAGGGCTTGTTAATTTGTATCCCAGAGTACTAAAAGAGGTAGCCATGGATACAGTGAATGGTTGTCTTCTTCCAAAGTTATATAGATATGGAATGTTCCCTGCAGATTGGAGGGTGGCAAATGTAACCACATTACAGGCCATCCCAGGGTAACGAACAGACGTCCTGATTTTGTCCATAGGGCAGAAAATACACAAAAATCACTTGATATTTTTTAACCACACCTCCACAGTATTATAACGAATGGCATCAAAAACATGCAAGACTGATAAAAATGAACGATTACCAGAAGTCGGGAGAAAGAGAGGAAACTAGTTGTGCAGTTTGTAGGAACGAATGTATTTACGCATGTTGGACTGTTGAAAATAATAATATGGGAACTCATTCGTATGTACGGGTGTCCATAAGTCGGGTGTTCGTAACCTGGGGATGGCCTGTATTTAAAAGGAGGGAGAGAGGAAAAAGGTAACTTAAGACCAGTTACCAGGGAAAACGCTAGTGTCCGTTCTGAAGAATATGATAACAGGACACTCAAATAAAAATATCAACAGGATTAATAAAAGTCAATGTGGACTTGCAAAAGAGAAATCCTATTTGATAAACCTATTATGTAAAACTGTGGTGTGGAGTTTTTTTGAGGATTTAACTCGTACAGTAGATGAGGAAAAAACTTGTGGATGTGGTGTATTTGGATTTTCAGAAGGCCTTTCATAAAGCACCACATTAGAGGTTAGTTTGCAAAATTAAGGCATATGGGATTGGAGGTATTGTATTGGCATGGATTGAAAATTGGTTGACTGACAGGAAACAGAGCAGGATTAAATGGGGCTTTCTTAGCGTGATGGGCAGTAACAAGCCTGGTACCGCAGGGACCAATGCTTGGGCCCCAGCTATTCGCAATATGTATCAATGATTGGGATGGAAGAACCAAATGCAATATTTCTCAGTTTGCTGGTAGCATGAAACCAGAGGGATTGTGAGTTGTGAGGAGGATGCACAGAGATTTCAAGGCAATTTAAACAAGTTGACTAAGGGGACGAATGCATGGAAGATGCAGTATAATGTGGATAAATGTGAAGTTATTCACTCTGATAGGAAAACAGCAAGGCAGAATATTATTTAAATGGTGATAGATTGGCAAATGTTGATTTACAAAGAGATCTTAGTCTCCTTATGTACTAGTCACTGAAAGCAAACAAGCTGGTGCAGCAAACAGTTGAAAGTGCGATTGATACATTGGTAAACCTACCAAAGCACCACTTTGGCAGCATCCTGCAGTACTTTCCTAAGAGGACTGGATACTTTTTCATTGTTTTTCATTACCTTGCCATCTTAATGGTTTGTTCTTTGCCTGAGGTCCTCTAGCTGCTGGTTGTGGAGGAAGAGCAGGTTGGGCAAATGATTCCTCATGTTATACTGCATCTGCCATGTATTTGTTCCCTTAGTCATTTTGTTTAATTTGCCTTGAAGTCTCTTTGAACCCTCCTCACAACTTATAATCCCACTTGTTTCATGCTTCCAAATATAGATACGTATTGTGAGTAGCTGGGGCTCAAGCACTGATCCCTGTGGGACATGACTAAATCTCAGCAATCATGATGAAATGAGGCCTGCTCTGGTCCCCTGCTGTCAGGGCTGGGAGATTTTCTTGGGACTCTTACTCTAAGTTTTGTGCCCTGGCAGGGATGGGAATAAGCGGGAAGCATTGGCACCCTTCACATTATCTCACTTCTATATTGAATTACCAAAGTCTTACGCCAATAGTTACTGTGTGACTTAAAGTTTACACTTCAACTATGATAGACCCCAGCTACTGTTGTTTCTGAAAGCCATACCATTGTCTACAACTAACGGCTTTCATTAAAGGATAGAGTGTTCATAGGGCACCTATCAAGCACCAACAAAGCAACAAACAAGGCATCCCTTCCTTATCTAATTAACAGCTGTGTCTCTGAAGATTTCTGAGCACACCTAGAAGAATTATTTAGTCTCTTCAACTGGCTCCCATTAGGATTCTTACAGAGAAGTAGTCTCACTAAAGTCTCCATATCAGATGCTTGACTACTGTGCATCCAGACAACTGTCCATCTCAGTACTGGGCAAACCATGAAGGCACTAAGACTTTGTTGGCTAATTCACCACAGACTTTGCAGTTGCTTTGGCATGCTATTTGCTCAGCCACAGGGGCATAGTTTTGAGTCCAGATTTTGAGGTGTACGAGACTTTGTATTAATTGTTGACTTCAGTAAAATTCAGTTGCTGCATTGTGGTAACAGACAGTACTATATAAGCAAGTGGCCAAAATCTTGGCCTTCACCGGTCCAAGGAATGATGAAGAATTTCAGGTTACAAACCATCCTCTGGCATCTTTGCAGTGTACTTTCCAAACATTGGGTTGGCTCTGGAACTTGCTCATCTCCTTCTTTTAATTAAAGGTCCTAAGATTGAACCAAAGCTAAAGAAGTCTGCCCATTCCATTGAAACATGTCAACTCCCACTTGAGAGATCAGTTAATGATTTTACACGTGTGACTGAAATGATGACTTGATCTTTAAGTGGTAAGAAAGTCTAAAGATGTGGGCTCAGCACAATGCAGATGATTACACTTTCCAGTTGCTCTGAGGCACGCTGCTGATTACCTGGCCGACAGGATGGCTTCATTCCAAGAACTCCATTTCAGTATTGACTCTATTTGACTTTCCAAGAAAGCATCACTGTGGGTGAAGGAAAAGCCTTGCAGCATGTGCATCCTCTGAGTGGCACTAAGAATTCAGCTCCAGAAAGAATAAAGTGTAGAAATTGCATTGACTGAGATAACAAGACATTATGAGTAACTGACATTGGTAAATCATTTGTGTTGATGATTTATACATATCTGCCAGAAAACTCAGTTCACCCCTGCATCTGTTCCATAAGTTTATGGAAAGGAAATGCAAATATAATTCCAATGTTTGTCACAATGTATTAAATTATGATCTCCACAAAGTTTTGCACACAGACAATAAACAAAAGATTGAAGTTGGGTCGAAGGGACTGTTTCCATGCTGTATAACTCCATGAATCTAACTGATACTTTGTTCTTTTTGGAGCTGAATTCTTAGTGCCAATGGCATACCTCTATTGTAGAATGCCATTTTGCTTTTGGGTGACAGAAGGAAAGCTCTGGTTACACTAACTTGATGCCCTGCTGAGGTTTTGGATGACTTCTGTTTGTGCCTCAATAGAAGCATAAACCTGCTCCCTCAGCCACTGCACTGTGACTATCAAGGAACGTCTGAGGTTGGGCAAAATCAAAGTTGAGTTTATTGTCATATGCACAAGTACATGTATGCACAGGTGCAATGAGAAACTTATTGCAGCACCTCACAGGCACATAGCATCAGAGACACAACATTCACAAGAAAAATATAAATTAAAAATAAATTGCACAAAATAATAAAAGAAAGATTTCAACATTGAGAGCAACACGTACACTTCCAGCAGCTCTGTTAGTAGAAGAATGGATTGGATTCGTACCCAATGCTTGAGCTTCCCCAGCTCTTGCATGCTCTGTGTGTGTGTGTGTGTGTCTCTCTCTCTCTCTCTCTCTCTCTGCCTCACTCTCTCTCCTTCTGCCTCACTCTCTCTTCCTCTCTCTCTCCATCTCTTTCACCGCTCACTGTGCTCCTCGCTGTTCTCCCCATCTCACTACCCTCTCACCCCCCGAGTCTCACCCACCCACTCTCTCCACTCCCCCTCTTTCTGAACCCCGTCTCACTGTCTCATCACTCCCTCTCACCCTCTCTCTCTCCCCCCCTCTGTCTTCCCTTCTCTCCTCTCTCTCTGTCTCCCTCCCCCCTTTCCCTCTGTCTTCCCATCTCTATCTCTCTCCTCATCTCTCTGTCTCTGCCCTGTAGCGTGATTGTTTAAATTACATACTTCTCCAAATGAACTCCTAGGTATTTGCTACCAAGCTTTGTGAAAGGGCTATCTTTGCTTGGGCTGACATGGCTGAGATTGACAATGTGAATCAAACATCCAAGTATGCAAGATCACCTTATTTGCTATCGCTAAATATGGCTGTAAAAATGAGCTGCCTTTTACACTTCTAGTTCCTCAGCATGCTTTTGCATGATTTTGGATTGCAAAGCTGACTATCTTTTAAAAGTGGAGCACAAAAAGTAGGTATTTTGTCAAGCACTGAATATTTTTTTTGTGGATGGTTTGGCATTAATACCTTAAACAAAATGTCTGTATTTAGCCAAAGGATCTTCTAAATACTTCACAAGGAAAGTAAGCCTATTTTATGCAATTGGACAATTTCCAAACCGAAGGTCAGAGCTTGATAGAAAAAGTAACCCCCAGCCTTCAATCATATTCTTCCATTTTTTTCAATTAGTTTCTGAGAAAAATGAATTGACATGGAAAAATAGTTTTCATTTGCATAATGGAGAAGTCAACATATCAAATTGTTGTTATTTTCACCATTTAGACAATCTAAAACAGCCATGGGTGATTAAAACAAACAACTTGCATTTATATAATGTGTTTATTACAGTTAAGCTGTTGATACTTGGAAGGAAAAATATCTTGTGGCTGGAATTCACTTGACTATCTGAAGTTTTCCAAGATCTAACTTAAAGCTCTTAATTTGTTACCCATTGTGGTATTAAAATAAATAAAGATAATTTGGGTAAGTACAATAAGCATTGCCTTTTCTGATTAATTTGCACATCGTTTAAATATTCTCTCCTGTGGGTTTTTCTTTGTAACCAGAGTTCATATATCTCCTGCCCCCAGTCAGTTTAAATATGAGAAAATGTTTTGGAAAAATGAGTTGTGATCTTGACTTCACTGTCAGTAAAGATGTTGAAAGCACATTAGTAGTAATGTTTAAAAGAGAACTGGACAAATACTTGAAGGGGACAAAAATACAAGAAAAAAGGGAAAGAGCAGGAGATTGAGATCAATTAGAGAGCAATACTAAAGCACTGTCACAGAATGCGCATCTAAATGACTTCTTTCTATGCTGTACATTCATTCAGGTTTCTGTGGCGGGACTTAAATCCTTTCATCAGAAGGGAGTATTGCAAACCATGCACCAGACTTCATTTCTGGAAGGATAGATTTGAAAGGTAGAGAAGTTAGGCTAAATCTGTATCAATTGTTGGTGTCAATGAAAGATTATACAGGCATAAGAGAGAGTGCAGAGAAGCTTTACAAGGATACCAGAAACGTAAGTGATATAATCATCAGGGAAGGCTGAACAGACTGTGTCTCTTCTCTCTTAGGAAAAGAAAGGTGTAGGGTGACCTAATAGAAGTTTTTAGAATTATAGTTTTTTATAGAGTGGATATAGTGGGAATGTTTCCACTTGTGTGGAAGAGCATAACTAGAGGAAATTAATATGAGATAGTCACCAAGAAATCCACTGAGGCATTCAGAAGAATCTCCTAAACGCGGAGTGGTGAGAATGTGAAACTTGCTACTGCAATGAGTGGTTCGGACAAGCAAATAAAATGGAAGAGAGGGCAATGCTGATGATGTACTTAAATGAGGAAAGGCAGGGCGTGGCTTGAATGGAGCACAGGCGTGGACTGGTTGGGTTGAGTGTCTTGCGTATCTTAAGTAATCTCATGTTTCCTTTTACGGTGTATTTTCCTCTTTTGCACACCTCATTCATTCCTTGTAGGGATTCGCTGTGCAAACATGAACGATTATCAAACACCGAACTTTGGCTGATTAATTCTCCTGCCCATGTCCAGTCCAGTGGATTGAAGTGTCAGTTCTCCCACCACTGCCTCAACCTTAATTAGTTGACGCTACTGTAGGAGGTTGAACATCTTCCTAGTGTATCAGGCTCAGGTACTTGCTGAATGAGCTGGCTGAGAAGGCGGGATATTTCTGGTTCTTCCAAATCTTCACTATTTTTCCCTTTATATTTGCAGGTACGGCAGATAAAAACAGTTTAGTGTAGGTAAATTTGGAATGGAAAGTGTTTCCCTCAGGACACCAATCTCAATTGCACAATGCAACCGAGAATGACTTCCTGAGGGAAAACACTTTCCATTACTAAAAGGTCTGTTGTCTGAATTACGCACAGTATGGAGCACGGCAGGAAAAGTTGACTTGAACAGGTGAATTAAATATTACTTAAATAAAGTGCAGTCATAAACTGAAGTGCAACAGTGCTGGCTGGATAACAGATATACATTAAAATCTTTATCCAACATTGTGGAGTTAAAACCATATATAAGGTTCAGAGATTATCAGTTCTTCTGTTTAATTGGAATGCCAGCTAACACTGGAGAAAAAGCTTGTTTCATGACTTGCAATTCAGTGAATATTCTGGTGAAATTTGATGTAAATTTGTTTCTTTTTACACAAATAATACAGTAAATAAAACACCCTCAACTTGGATTTTTCATGTTTAACATGCTTGACAGCAAATGTATTGTTCATTGTGATGAAAGATAGCATTGAGAAAATAGAAAAAAATAGTTTGTTCAGAATTGTGAAGATGAATGAAAGTCATGAAGTAAACAAAAACAAACGAGAAAATGGATTGTGGTATGGGCTGATGTAATCTCATGAGTTGCAATTGCATGAATTAGGCTTCGCCCTCTAAATTGAATGACACCAGAATCCATTAGTCACATTATACCTTTTAAAGTTTCCCAAATTATATTCTCATTGATTTAAGAATGCAGTGATGATTATGAACTTACTGAATCAAATCAGTGTCTTGAAGATGATTTCTGTCTTTTACCCTGTCTGTATACTGATTTATCCTTGCAGACAAATAACTTTTTGCACTTACAAATCTGTAGGTTATTGGTGACTAAGAATGAAATGTGTTCGTCACCCTCTTGTCTTGGGTCAGGTAAAGCAAGGGAACGAGTACTGGTTCTGGAGATTTGCTACACTGAGGAAGTACTACCTACTATGCTCTTCCAGCTATGCTTCAGACCTCTGGTTTCTGTTGCTGTCTAATTATTGCTGGTTTTGTTCTTTTGCTATGTGCCCAAAAAAGAACTGGTTCAGGGCCCATAAACTGCTTCACGTTAGAATCTTAAGGAACAGAGAATGGATGCTTTTATTCCATCCATCTGGAATCAGTTTGATGTTCCTAAGAGTAAAGGACATTGTGTAACCCAAAACCCTTTCCTATTCGCATGCGCCCCTAGATTACTCCCAATTTGCATATCCACGTAGAAGTTTGAGCAGCAGTGGAGGGGGAAGATTTGTGTACCAAGAGTGGAGAAGCACAGTCAGCAGAGATGTTGTCCCTTCATGCATCCTTTACTTGAAATACAGATGCGCAAAGAATTACAGCCATCTTGTAAAGCCATACCATGGTATTTTATTAAAAAGCAAAAAACTGCAGATGCTGGAAATCTAAAATAAAAACAGACAATGCTGAGAGATTCAGCAGGTCAGCTTTTCTGTTTTTAATTTTAGTCTTCTTTTATATTGTGTTTTATTCTTTGCTTTTGGTGGGTAATTTTTTATGCAATATACAATAGATTTTTGGCTGATTGCATAGATCTTTGTAGGATTCTCTTTTGGTTTTGATAAATCTAAAGTTTGTTAGTTTCATGATTACAATTACTTTGAAGTAAATATAGATGTGAATGTTGTATCCTTGTTTCAAATTATTAACGTTGATCAGATGGCATTAGTGAATGTAATCGGACGTGAAAATCTGTGACATTGTACACAAAAGATTTGTTTATAATTGTTTCAAAGATCCAGGGTTCATGAAGAAGCTTTTGCCTCAAGTCAGAAAGCACTTCTGTTTCCACGACTGCCTCAATAATTTGACAAATATATTGGATTCTTCTGTATTCTTGTTTTACTTATTCAGAATTGAGATGGTACAATTTATTAAACCTCATTCTACTCACTAACAAATTTATTTATTTGTCATTAATAAATCATTATTGAATTCTTGTGTTGAATCTAGAACAGATTGCTGTGGGTGCTAATACTGTGTTCACACATGTAGTCGTTTCAGGGTACAACCAGCAGTCTTCTCAGGGGTGTCTTCATACTATAGCTAAATCTGAGCTGAACCATGCTGCAAGCAGGTAAGATCAGCCTGTAAACTTGTGTAGGTTGTTTCGCTAGAGTAGCTTGCTTGCCGTTGGGGTTGAGTGTGGTACCAAGAGTGATAAAAGTTGAATTTCCATCGATTTAGTTTACATTTGCTGAAACTATGGCAAACAGGTCTAAACGATAAATTCAAACTTAAGTCACCAGAGAAAATGGTGTGCCTTTGCTATTGAGCTCCTAACTACATGGATGGGATTTATTTAAAGTCTGATATGTGTTGAATTCACCTGAAAATATGTACCACAGCTGGCTCACTCATCCCTTTTTGCCATGTTGAAAAAGTTAGTGCTTAAAAAAAATGTGGTGCAGGTTTGGTATTGGGCTTAAATGGATCTCCTAACTGGGTTTGGAAGACCAGAGTGGACCAGTGTTGGACCTTAAAATTACTGCTACATATAGACCTTCCATTGTAGTCATTGGTAAAGCAATAATTCTATCACTTTGGAATGCCAGAGACCATTGGTCGTATTTTGGAATAAACTATTAAATATTTTGATTTCCACCTAAAACTTCCAAAAACCATCCTAGGACTTGTGTTATTCTGGTGTTACATGTAGCAATGTGAATGCATTCTGATTTTATTTTTAAATGAGAATAAATTCTTTAACTGGGTTTTTCAATTTTATATTATGTTCTGAAATAGTCTCTCAATAACACAAGCATTGGTTTACCTAGAAAGCCGAGGTTCTTCAATGTGTTATTCTGGAGGTGACTGCTTGTAATCTTTTGATCACTATTTTACAGGTTAGCTTAATTGCCCAAAAGTGACAGAAACTTTGAATAATAAAGACAATCAAAATTAGCAAGATTTTAGTGTCACAGTAGAACTATTCCTTAGTAGAAGGTTATTTTCTTCTCTTGAGTCTTTTTGGGGATTATTTTCATTGTGGAGGGCCAATAGCCCTTCAGAACAGCTATGAAGTCTGAACCCAGACAGTAACTACTTTTAAACTGTTTGTCTGCAGGAGGGCTTTACACGTGGGTCTCATCTGAAGACAGTTGCAGGATTCTTGATACCATCCTAGGTGAGATTAGCTTGTTGAGGAGATGCCAAGGATTAAACTTTGTGTTCTGGAATGATTGGTTCAGCAAATAAGTAGTAAATGTGAATTATTGGACATCTTCATTTTACTTTTTTTAAAATATTGAACTTACATTCTATTTCTGTTTATCTTTTATCAATCTCTTATGTAGGAGAATTCTGTTCTAACAAGGTCTATTTGTTTGAATTATCATTTTAGATTTGAAATCTGCTCCAACTGCACTGAGAGGTTGCATAGATATGTGCAGTGACCCATTTTCAAGAACTTTAACTAGTGCTGTTTGGATTAAAGCAAATAGACTAATATTTTTGATTGTAATATGAAATTATTTTTTTGAAAGAATGGGATTTTGAAGCCTCTGAACTATCATCCAAATGTCATCTGCATTAAATTCACAAAAAACTAAATAATAGTAATAAGAGTCAAAAGGAAGAGCTCATTTAAGGGGAATGTATCCTAATAATGGATTTTATGGCAGGAGTTTAGGCAAAAAAAAATAGGGAAGCTGAAATTGAACAGGGGCTTTGAGGAATATAAAGGAAGCAGGAGAGAACTTAAACAGGGAATCAGGAGGGCTGAAAGGGTTCATGAAATGCCCTTGGCGAGTAGGATTAAGGAGAATCCCAAGGCATTTTATACATACATTAAAAACAAAAGGGTAACTAGGGAGAGGGTAGGACTACTCAAGGACAAAGGAGAGAATTTATGCTTGGAGCACAAGGAAGTGGGTGAGGTACATTGTGTTGGTACTCACCAAGGAGAAGGACATGGAGAATTGTGAGATGAGGGAGGGGCATACTGATATTCTAGGGCATGTGGATATCAAGGAGGAGGAGGTGTTGTGGCTCCTGAAGAATATTAAAGTGTATAAGTCCCCAGGGTCTGATCGGATCTATCTCATGTTATTGCGAGAGGCAAGAGAGGAATTGTTGGGGCTTTGACAGAGATCTTTGTAATCACTTTAGCCACAGGAAAGGTCCCAGAGGACTTTTTAAGAAGGGTGATAGAGATAATTCAGGAAATTATATGCCTGTAAACCTTGCATCAGTGGTAGGGAAATTATTGGAGAAGATTTGTAGGGATAGGATCTACTGGTATCTGGAAAAGCGTAGACTTATTAGGGATATTCAGCATGGCTTTGTGAGGGGGAGGTTATGTCTTACAAATGATGAATTGTTTGAGGAGATGACGAAAATGATTGATGTGGGTAGGGCAGTGGATGTTGTGTATGTGGACGTTAGTAAAGCTGTCAACAAGGCCCTTCATGGTAGGCTGATCCAGGAGATTAAGGCACAAGGGATCTGTGGAGACTTGGAAGATTGGATTCAAAGTTGGCTTGGCCATATATGACAGATACTGGTGGAGGGGTATTCTAACTGGAGATCTGTGACCAGCGGTGTTCCGCAAGGATCATTGCCAAGACCTCTGTTGTTTGTGATACATATAAATGATTTGGATGAAAATGTAGATGGGCTGATTGGTAAGTTTGCAGATGACACAAAAATTGGTGGAGTTCTGAATAGTTAGGAAGGTTGTCAAAGGATACAGTAGGATATAGGCCAGTTGGAAATGTGGGCAGACAAATGGCAGATGGAGTTTAACTCAGACGTGTGAGATGTTGCACTTTGGAAGGTAAAATGTAAGAGAAAAATGTACAGTAAATGGCAGAACCCTTGGGAACATTTATGTACAGAGGGATCTCCAGGTGTAATTCTATAACTCCCTGAGAGTGGCACCACATGTAGACAGGGTAGTAAAGAAGGCATATGGTATGCTTGTCTTCTTCAGTGTGTTGATTATAAAAGTTAGCAAGTCATGTTGAAGCTGTGTAAAACTCAGGCCATATTTGGAGTATTGTGTGCAGCTCTGGTTACTGCATTACAGGAAGGATGTGGAGGCTTTGGAGAGGGTGTAGAAGAAGTTTACCAGGTTGTTGCCTGGATTAGAGAGTATTAGCTATAAGGACAAGTTGAACAAACCAAGATTGTTTCCTCTGCAGTATCGGAGGCTGATGGGGGACCTGATCAAAGAATATAAAATTATGAGAGGCACAAGCAGGAGAGAGAGAGGTTTTTTTCCAGGATGGAAATGTCAAATACGAGAGGGTACAGTTTTAAGGTGAGAGGGGAAAGTTTCAAGGAGATTTATGAGGTGGGTTTTATTTTACATGGAGTGGTAAGTGCCTGGAACGTGCTAGCAGGGGAAGTGGTGGAAGCAGTTATGATAATGACGCTTAAGAGGCACTTAGACAGGCACATGAACAGGCAGGGAATGGAGGAATAATAACCATGTGCAGAATTGGCATCGTGGTCAGCATGGACATAGTGGGCCGAAGGGCCTGTTCCTGTGCTGTACTCTTCGATGAGTTATAGGCTGTATATGTTAATCTACAATATTAAATCCATCTGAAATTTTAAACTTTCCAGTTGTTTGGTCAAATGAGGGATTAAATGTAGGATATCTTGTGCAGAAACCAGAGGTTTTTTAGGGGGGTTGGGAGACTGGGGAATACCTCACTGGTTTCAGTCGTTGCAACCGGAGCGATGTCAGTATTAGATGTAGGTTGGGAAAGTGATTAGGGGAGAAGAGAATAAAGCATATAAAGTGATTTGTTTCATCTTGTACGGAGCTGAATAGCTTGCTTACATAATGTAGTTTTTAAGGTAAAGAATGCAGTTTAACTCTGGTATTATGGTCATGGTTATACTTTGTTGAGATTCGAAAGTTTTTTGTGATTGGGGCATTATTTTGCATCTTCTTCCTCAATGTGCTCAAAAATGGGGTCTTACAAAAAGTACTTCACCACTATGCAGCAGGGTTTTGGTGGGAACTGTTGAGACAAGTCTACCCAAGGCTACTCACTGTGCTTGAATTACTTGACTCTTGGAAGTGATGGTAGATACTCCAGTCTGATAGAGGGAATAACGAGGATAATGGTAAAATAAGAATTACTTTACCACCGTATAGAATATTTCTTCACAAACTTTGGTAGATTCATTTAGTATTTCATTTTGGGGTCTTGGTAGAAAGAAAACAAAAACTCATTGTTGTTTATATATTTAATTCAAGAAAACAATGCTTTATTTCATTATTTTGTATAGATACCAGGAGGCCATATTTGGAACTACTTAATGTTCTGAATTTCAGACACTGCACCATTAGCCCAATTTTATGCTGTTATTTTTAAATTGGACATAAATGATTCTTGGTCTGTATTTATTGGGTGAATTTTATAAATGTAGGTCTTTTTTATGTATTTAGTTCTTATTCATTTTCTTTCTGTTTTTTCTTTCTTGCCTTGTATTTTTCCTTGTTTTCCTTCATTTCTTCCAAACTATTTCTGTTGTTTAATCATATGTTGTACCCTTTATTCTCACTGATTGCTGATGGAAGACCCTAGTCATTACATAATGGTTTTTTCCACCTCTCATCACTCTGGAGAAAAGACTCCAAGGTCAGTGACTAACAACATATAGCAACAAGTAGAAATAATTTGATGCAACATTTCCAATAAATGCAACAGCCATAAAATGCCCTTTTCCATTTATGCTATTGACATATGTACCACCTGAGCAACATGGATTTGTTCATTCAAAATAAACCCTTTTTGTTGATTGTAAATATGTAATTTGAAGTACATTTTTAAGCTTTATGTAAAATGATAAACTAAGTTTTGTCTTGGGCCTGGCACTTGAAATTGAGTATTAATGTCCATTTTCTAGAAGCCCTTATTGCAGATTGATGCAAAACTATATGGGAAGAAAGGTTTATCCAGGGTAAAAATATGTCCTTCTGATTTACCTTTTTTTTAATCACAGTAGCTGAATTTGGTTGTACAACCAATGTGTTTCATATAAATGGAATTTAACAGTTTAAACTAAGAAGTATTTTTATATTTCTATGGTTTAAATTTGATTTTATATTTGTAATTAGCACTAATGATGTGATACTACTTAAATCAGTATGTTTCATGTTTTTTTGGTTATTAGAGTTACTCTGTTAATTTTTTCATCTATTAATTTGAACTCAGCTGTGTTGTGTTTAGAATTTGTAGAGTCATTAAATCTCTGGTTTTGAAACAGCATCAGTTTGAATAGTTGGTTTACCATGCTCTCACTTTGCACATGTGATTGAGCAATGAGCAAGGACTGTGAAAAGTGCCAAAACACAATGAATCAGATTTTGTTGGAGCAGGGTATATGACTTTGCCCATGTATGTTTAAATTTTTTTAACCTTTTGTGGACAAAGTTGCTGAAACTGTGTGCTTAAACATGGCATCTGGGTCCTGATCAAAGGGTCAATCAGGTTGAATGTGAGATAAACTGTGCAAGGATTCAGAATCAAGTTTAAATTAGAGTGGGTGAATTCACTATCAAATCGGCTGTAGAGAGGGGAAAAAATGGGCTTATGAGAAATTAAAAAGAATTTAAAGAAAATTAAAACAATTGTGACAAACACTAAAACAATTTCACCACATTTAGTGGTGAGGTAGACAGTGGGCAGATTGTGTTTACTCCTACACCTTATTCCAAACCCTGAAGTTGCTTCACAAAAATAACAACCATTGCTATTAACTTCTTTGTTCCTTTGTCTGCAAGATCTGATCTAACATTAACACTTGAGGTCATGTCACTACGTATCTCTTATCTCAAAATGTGCAACCTACTTTGCAAGTATTCTGCCCAACAGAGCTTATATTTTGGAGACATGAGACTGCAGATGCTGGAATCTGGATCAGCAAACAAAATGCTGAAGGAATTCAGCAGGTCAGGCAGCATCTGTGGAAGGAAATGGACAGTCGGCATTTTGGGTCGAGACCCTTCATCAAGACTGAAAGATAGAGGGGAGATAGCCAGTATAAAGAGGTGAGGGGAAGGGGTGGAGCAAGAGCTGGCAATTCCTAGGTGGATCCAGGTGAGGAGGGATGATAAGCGGATGGAAGAGGGAAAAGACTGTATTTTGTCTTACTCCAAAGTAGTGACAAAACTCATTTGAGGCAAATGATTATTAGCTTGCCAAAAGTTTGAGAATTAATTTCCTTTGCATCTGCCTTCATTCTGTTGAATTAATGTCTTTATTTTTATTTAAGTTTGGCTCTTTAACTCTTTGCATTTGTTTTCTGTAAATTTTGTCTTATTCAGCTTAAGTTGCTAGATGTATCAGATGCATGAGGAAAGCAAAGAAACTAGTGTGAAAACATCAGAGTAAGTGACTAAATCGGAAATTATACATACACATTCCAGAAGTGCGGCACGGTAGTGTAGCGGTTAGTGTAATGCTATTACAGCGCCAGTGACCCAGGTTTGATTCTGCCGCTGTTTGTAAGGAGTTTGTATGTTCTCCCTGTGTCTGTGTGGGTTTCCTCCGGGTGCTTCAGGACTGCCCCCAGCGCATCCTCAGTAACGCAAAAAGATGCATTTCACTGTGTGTTTCGATGTACATGTGACTAATAAATAAATATCTTATCTAAAAGAAATCATAAAATGCTGGAAGTTCTTGTTGTGCCAGAATGTTAACTTCTAGCTGCCATGGGCATTTTAAAACTGGCATTTTACCAAGTAAACATAACAGATATGTTTCTTCTTCATTTACTTTCTCCCATGTCATAATTAAGTGCCTAAACACTTTTAAATGAGATGAGAAGTAATAATTTGATCTGAAAAAAACTGTGCAATACCTTTTGTTTTGCAAGGGAGATCAAGTTCCAATTGGATGATGATTTTCTGATGATTTCCTCTGATCTGTTACTACTATTTCCTGGATGTTATCAATTTGACCCTTTGTCTTTGGCCTCTTGTGTTTTCTAATACCAAACAAGTTTATTATCTTTCATCTAAATACCATGCAGCATCTGGCAGGAACTTTGTCTTTGGCAAGTTCAGTTTTTGACTGCCTCTAATATTTTCTTGCAGGCTGGCTTGTGACCTAAGGGAGCCATCTCATCTTAGGGAACTGGTGTTGTTGTGGACCTTACACCCTTGCATCAGAACATAGTACCTATAGGGATGGCTTTTACCAAACTGCTGACCTATGTTGACTCTTTCACTAGCCTCCTTCACAGTTTATAATTTTATTGTTTTCGTTGGCTATTTCTAGTCTTTGTTCTCTGAATTGCATTATCTTCAGTAATTTTTGCTTTACTCCTGCTTTTCATTTACTTTTGTTTTGTCCCGTTAATATTTGCTTCTACTTCTACTTGTACCAGTAATTGACCTGTACGATCAGTATGCAAGACACGCTTTTCACTGTACCTCGGTACAAGTAACGATAATAAACCAATACCAATACTGCCAGTCTTCTATTTTAGATCTGAAGCATCTTAAATGTTGGGTCTTTTTTTTTTCATTTTGCTAATGATAGTTAGTATTTTTGAAAATGTTTTGCATATTAAAATAGTGCTTGGAGATAGCATCTAATTAAATAGAACACTGAGCATCAGATTGGTGTAACCTGGTGGTAGGGTGGCCAGTTAGGAAACTAGTCATCCCTCATGTATTGCTGTTATCAATATGAACTTCCTCTTACTGCAAAAAGCCCCATTATTTAGCTTTTACAAATTATGAGCAGAAGCATGGTGAAGCATGAATATCATTCTGCTCTTCATTATATTTGTTGTACAGGATTACAAGGATCAGTGTTTCATGAAAAAAGATGCAGGGAACAATTTTTTAGTGAATTGTAAGAAGCATGGTATGTTTACTTTAAGCCATTTACATTCCATGTGCATACATTTGTTAAAGCAGTTCAAACTAATTGCAAGTACTCTAATTGTGTATGTTTTTACTCTTAAGTCCAAGGCTTGATTTTCCAACATTGTGTGATTTTTGTCATGGAATTATTCCTGCTAGGAGCACATACTACAGGGACTACCACTGTGATTTCAAAATGTGTTCCCGGTAGGCAAAACCCTGTGTTGGAAATATACATATGGAAAACCAGCCCTATAGAATCACAGTGTTGTGAATTAGAGTGACATGATCCAGCACGTTATTGTTTTGAAACATCCATTTTTCATGACCAGATGTTTGCATTCTCTGAGGAAGTTACATATTCATTTCTGCAACTTGCTGGATAGAGGCCATTTTCTCAGTGAGGCTGGATACAGTATAGATTGAATGCTGTACAGGGTTAGAGAATTAACTTCATTCTGGGGGTTGAAAGAAGCACACCAATTCTGGGATATAAGGCTGACTTTGCTAAATTAGCAACTAGATAGGAGGTGGTTGTGTTTGCTTTAGAGACTATAACAGCTTCTCATTTGCAATGGCATGATCATAAGGCTACTGCTCTCCAGATATAATGGCTTGAACGTGATCTCTTCATTTAGCTGGCAAGATGTGTGCTATTTTGACTTAAGATAGGATACCACCAATTAACTAACACAGTTGGTATAAAGAAGTCCAGGGTGTAGTTAATGCTTTGAAAATCTAAAAACATGATGGCAGCTCAGTATTAATTTTGTATAAGGTTAAGTATATGAAGCTTTTTTCCTTAAACTTTATCTTAGTTTTTTAGTTAGGTTTTGGGACATTAATGAGATTGTTTGATACCTTACCTTTGAATGATTTTGTTGGAAACTGGACAATTCTATTTCGAAAGGGGTTGTGGTGAGATTTGCAAAGAAGTGTATTGTAGAACTGGTGATAATGACCTGAAAATCTAGGTCCCTGGTTTTAAGGTTGTCGTGATGGCAAAGGTACTATTGTTGCCCATATTAGTCAGTGAAATGGACAGTAAAATAGTGATTGTTCACATAAACATAGTCGAGTGTGCAATTCCTGAAGCTGCCCTCTGTGATTCAGTGTGATTCAGCAACTTCGGATGGTCAGCATTTCTTGCATTTTTATTTCAGATTTCCAGATTCACTTTAGGTTCCTCTGGTAATTTCAAATAATTATTCTGCATTTATGCCTCAATCAGATTGACCTTTT
This sequence comes from Pristis pectinata, assembly GCF_009764475.1. Taxonomy (NCBI): domain Eukaryota; kingdom Metazoa; phylum Chordata; class Chondrichthyes; order Rhinopristiformes; family Pristidae; genus Pristis; species Pristis pectinata. Next base: position 31,105,936 of record NC_067417.1, on the reverse strand, counting down.
GTTGCATATTACCATGCCTTTTTATCTTGCCCTATAATTATAATTTAATCTCTCTTGTCTTTCTCCTCTATCACAGAACTTCCCTATTGTTCTCTCCTCTCCGTCTCTTTTCTCTGCATTTTAATTTGTCCAGTTTTGATGAAAGGTTGTTGACCTGAAACATTAATTGTTTTTCATTCGCCAGAGATACTTCCTTACCAATTGAGTATCTCCAATGTTTTCAGTTTATATTTCAAATTTCCAGCTTTTTGTGACCCTGATCTTGTTTCTATTCTTCTGTCATTAGACGTTTGTTCGTTTTTCAGGAAAGAACACTAAATAATGAGAAGGAATAGATTAATTTTAATCTTTATGCTTTTTGCCCACCTCTTGAATGCAATTTGTAATGATTCTATCACAGGACTAAATAAACAGACTCACGACAGATCTGGCAGGAACTTTGGGTATCTGAATGATTGAGCATTCTGACATCTGATGTTTATTTTTTTCCATAGCCACTCAAAGTGCCAGTGGTCTTTTCATTTTACAGCTTGTCTTCAAGTTGAAAGTCCTTTATCAGCTGGCTGATCTTTCTACCAAAGAATATTTCCTTAATACCAGAATCTGAAAAGTATCTTAGCCAGCGTGAAAAGCTAGTATCTCCATGTGAGTTCTTGGATGGGATATGATTTTCAGAAGTTCCTAATATTGCCAGCATTGCAAGCAGATGAAGTCTGGATCTTATTGGTAGATTGGATACAAGCCAGGTAGTAGCTTTCTGCTTCATCCCTTCAGAACTGACACTGAATAGACTTGAGAAATGAGTGAAGGCTACTTTGAAATAGATCATACATTGATTATGCCAGTTCACATATACTTTCAAGTCTCTTGTATAATTGATAATTGGATTTATGGGATTGAAGAATAACTATCAGATTTTAAATTTGATTAATTGTGATATCTTTTTTTCAGTGTATATCTGTTTCTTTAAATAAATGATTTTGGATAAACAATGAGGGCTGATAAATCTTTCGGGACTGGCTGTGAGAAGTTGCTGTGCTTTGCAGTGTGAAGGAACCAAATTAAATAAATACTCTAGGGAAGCCTTAAAAAAACCTTTTTGAGCTTTACCCTCATATCTGTCAGATCTTCGTATAAAGTAAGGTAGACTTCTTAAAAAAATTATTTCCTAATTCACAAAGGCTTACATAGGCTGTGGAATTATTGCAGTTAGACTGTTTCTGTGTTCTTTTTCAGAACACCATGGAGCAAGACATGGTTTGAGTGAGTTTTAGATGCCTTATGATGATCTTTTAAAAAAGAACTGCAATACTATCCTAATGGTAAATTTTTTCATACACTTGAATGGATGCCTTCAGTTTTAAGATTTGTACACAAATTAGTAGCAACAGCACCTACGTTGTTAACAATGGTGGACAATCTGGATTAAAGTCCCACTGGATATGGTACCCATTCAGGAAATGACTATACCAACACAATACACTGGGGTGAAATTTGTCTTTGGTTGGTCTTGTTAAGACATGGTAAAGTATAAGCCACTAGCTGTGTTTCCCTCCTGCACATTAGACTGCCTTGTCTTTGGTGGAACAAAATGTGTGGGAAGAGAATATATCCAGCGACTAATACTCCTCCATGTATTTAGTGCTGATGACTGGAGGATGTCTGAATCATATTGTTTCTTTATTACAAGGTACCAGAATAGACCTAATTGTTGATTAATTCCCATTAGGCTCTTAAACAATGTGATGCCATTCTTGGATTGCCATGGTGGATACAGGAACTGGTTTGGATCGATCACTTTTGGTTCTATTTTCTTAGGAATGCCTTTGCAGCAGCAGGGGGCCTGTGGGAAAGGTTGGAGCTCACACTATTCATTCACTGTGCTCTCTTTGGCAAACACTGAGAGTTTGTGAGGCCATGTGCAAGTCCTCAAATTAAGTGCTTTTGTGAAGCTTTGCTGTTTCGTCAGTTCAGAGATAGTTTGGCAGTGCTCCATGTTGGCTTGAACACGCTAGTTCTTGGGTTTTCAGGATGTTGGATTACCGATTGTGCATATAAAATCAAATAAAAATTATTTTATTAAACTGGGCAAGTTTTTAAAAAAGTTTAGAGTTCATAAAAAAAATTAAGTTTATATAAGGCTAATTAGCCACTGTTGTTGGAAAATTGCCCCAGATGAGTAGGTAAGTAGTATAATTGGGGGGTGAAGGTGTTGATGTGAGTGCAGAAAGAATAAAATGAGTTAGATAGGATTTGTGTAAAAATGGGTGCTTGATGGTCAGTATGGACTTAGTGGACCAAAGGGCCTATTTTCATGCTGTATCTCTCTTTGGTTCTGTGACTTTAGTAAATTAAGTTCTCTTCAACTTTGTGCAATGGGTGGAATATACCCCTTCATCTTTGCTTCTATTTTAAAGGAATTTTAGCCTGACTGTAATGAGATTTGTCTTCACTTCCTATGTCCTCTCTTTTTGAGAGAGTTGTATCTTTCCTATTCATGATACCACTTCCTTAAACTTACTGAGTCAGAGATACCCCTTAGAGACAGGCCCTTCAGCTTACCTAGTCTACACTGACCATCAACCATTAATTAACTGACCATCAAAACATTAATTCTATTTTTATTCTCCATTCTCATCAACTCACCACAGATTCTATCACTCATCCACACACTAGGGGAAATTTACAGTAATCAATTAACCTGTCAACCCACACCTCTTTGGGATGTGGGAGGAAACCAGAGCACGTGGAGGACACCATGCAGTCTCAGGGAGAACATGCAAACTTCACACAGACAGTATCCAAGGTCAGGAGGTCTCTGATGCTGTGGCAGCAGCTCTACAAACTGTGCCACCATGCTGTTCTTGGTTAAATAATCTATATATCAAAATTGCAATGTGGATGCAGGACTGGCGGAAACATGAATCTTTGCAAGGGCTTTTGTCTAGGACACTGTTGTGTCTTCCCCCCCCCCCCCCCCCCCGTTCTCTTGGATGATTGTAACATAGAACAGTACAGCAAAGGAACAGGCCCTTCGGCATATGATGTTGTGCCGAACTAATTAAACTAGTAATTAAAAGCCTAACTAATCTAGTCCCTTCTGCCTACACAAGTCCATATCCCTCCATTCTCTGCATATTCATGTGCCTACTTAAGAGCCTCTTAAACTCCTCTGTTGTACTTGCCTCCGCTACCACCCTTGGCAGTGCATTCCAGGCACCCACGACTCTCTGCAAAAAAACAAAACACTTGTTCCACACATCTCCTTTGAACTTACCCCCCTGACCTTAAATGCATGCCCTCTAGTATTAGACATTTTTACCCTGGGAGAAAGATACCAGCTGTATAATCTGTCTATGCCTTTCATAATTTTATAAACTTCTATCAGGTCTCCCCTCAGCCTCTGCTGCTCCAGAGAAAATGACCTCTCCTCATAGCACTTGCCTGGTAAACCTCTTCTGCACCCTCTCCAAAGCCTCTACATCCTTCCAGAGATGGGGCGACCAGAATTGAATGCAATACTCCAGATGCGGCTTAATGAGAGTTTTATAACTTCCTGGCTCTTGAACTCAGTGCCTCTACTATTATGCCTTCTATACATATGCCTTCTTTGCTACCCAATCAACTTGCGCAGCTGCTTTCAGAGCTAACCTCAGTTTGTAGGCACGTTAAACCCCTTTCCAAAGGATGTCGATTATCACAATTGTAATTGGAGATTCTTGAAAGTGGATTAATTTTTCAAAACAGCATAATAGTGAGATTTCTGCTGTTCAATTAAGGGTAATGTTACCAAGTTTTTATATGTAATTAGAAATGTATTTTCGAAAACAATTGCTAATATACATTAAATTTTTAAGAAAGGTACTTCACCTTTTTGTGTAATGGCATAAGAAAGATGAAATCTATTGACCTTTAGACCACTAGCAAGGGATCTGAACTAAGTCATTCAAATACGTTTATAGATTGTCAGCAGCCTAAAGGTTATAGTTTGCATTGATTTTCTAATACTTTTGACATCCATCTTGAGCAAGAGGACTTCATGTCTTGTATTTTTTTAGAATTCTATATTAATACCTATGTTAAGTGAATCTATCACTGTCTTGATCTTGTTCACACCTAGGATGTTATGCAGGAAATGATACAAAACCTTAAATATCTATTCAACTCATTTCTATGATTCTTTTATCAATCATTTTAAAAAAATAAATTCAAATTATTGTATTCTGCAGGTTTTTACCAAAGTTCTCTACATTCCAATTTGTTTTTCTTTTATAGAGATTACAGTATCTTAAGTTGACTGACTTGTCTTGGCAACATTCTGAACACTCAAGATTATCTTCTAGCAGAAGTTAATTAATAGTGAATTTTATTGCTGTTATTTCCATTGAGATGTATTACAATTTATTACCAGTCAGAATAATTTAATAGTAAACTACAAATTCCATGTATTGTATTTGAATATCCTTTTCTCCTCCCCATATTTATTATTTTGAATTATAATAATGTCCTACTGGTGCTCACAATAAAATAAAATAGGTTAAAGGCAGTATAAAAGAACACAGTGTATCAAAGGTTCAGAACCTTTGGTAATACACCATCAAATTTTTTGACCCAATTAATGTTTAATAAAGTTCACAAACTGTCTTTGTACTTGGCTGGGTGGAATTCTTCCTTTAATAACCACGTGGAAATTACTTTTTTAGAAAGTAAAAATTGCTTACGATTGTTGTCATGAACAATACATTTGTTTTATGTAAGTTCATCGAAGCAGTGGAATACATTTCACAAGACCACATGGCTAATAATCTGTCAGTTGATATACTTCTCAAATTCTTCACAGATTATGTCCATTTGACAAAAACTTTGTACAGTTGGAATTTCCTACAATCAGCAAGTAAGGATTTTTACTTACTATTGATGACTATTGTTAGCATTTTGGACCAAAGATGATACTAACCTGTTTTTGTCTTTGGAGCTGCTGTCGGTTGTGTGGCTTCCTGCAGAGACCTGAAGTATTGCATCTTTAATGGATAGATTCATTGAGGGGTGGGGGTGGACAAGGAATTAAATTCGAACTTGATTCTGAAATGTTGCAAAAAACATTTTCCTTATTTTTAAAATAATCGATATCAAAACAGTTAATTCAGGCCAATCATATATTAATGTTAACAGTTGTCTCTGTACTTCCAGTATGTTTTGGAGTGCACTGGGGATTAAATAGTTAATTTGTCTTATGAATCTTATGCATTGTGAAATGACTGAAAATCGTTAGCATAATGTCGTAGTGTTTTATAATAAAATAAATCCAGTGTACATGACTTAATTACCTAATAGTCTTAATTTACTTTGTAGTAAAAGGAAAAAAGTTTGAAACTAACAACCCTCTCCAGTTGGAGTGGGAATTGATTTTCTGCAGCCACAACTCTGCTGATACCAGATCTGGGAATGTTTCAAGAACTAATATCTGGAATTTTCACTAACACCTTAGATAGTGACAAATGAGGAGAAATGTGATTTTATTTGATCAAATTAAGATGATGTCCAATGTGACGCAGGCGATTCTTGTGACTGCATTATATTTAGTTTAATAGCCAAATAATTCATAATGTTAGTGGGTGGTAACTGTGGATTATTTTGCAAATGCTTTAACTACCTAATCAGTTCTTGCACAGTTAAGCTTTTTTTTTGATTGCTGGAATTGTTTTTACACAGCATCTCAGAATCTGAGTCCGTTGAAATGAATTTGCTATCCAAATGTTATACTTAATGGATGTTATACAAAATGGATTTGGCGCTGGAAACATGGCAACGCTTGTGGGCTGCCCCCAGAACACTCTACGCAAAAGATGCATTTCACTGTTTGTTTTGATGTACATGTGACTAATAAAGATATCCTATCATAATGCATTTACACAAATATTTCTTTAACAAAAGTGTAGAGCTATTTAGCTTCATCCACGAGAGAATCAGAAATAAACACAATAGAATTCTCAAAAGCAGAAATAATTGGACTTTTTTGTGCGGAAATGGGTCAGCTTTTTTAAGAGAGATTAGTAATAGTACAAAGCTGGTTAATTCCAGGGAAGTAACAACTGTGTTTAAATTGCTGATAACGGATGAGATTGTAGAATCCATGTGTATTTGGATACATCTTGGAGCATAATAAATGCTGGATTTCTAAGTTATTTCATGTGTAGTTTGTGATGTATTTTGGGCTCTGGATACTGGATTATTAGTACAACTCGGTAAGATCTATCATTACTGAAATGCCACAAAATATAAAATTTGAATTATTACAAAATGTAGTGGTCTGGATTTTGCTGATAAAAGCCAATGAATGAAACCACTGCAATTTGTCCCTCCAATAGCACAGGATTCAGGACTTCTGTGTATACTTAAAAGAAACATTGAAGTCCCACTCTTACTAAACAATGCAAGGCATTGTATCTCAATATTCTTCATTACAAGAGACAGAGGCAGAGTTTAATTTTGCTGAGATTCCCAGCAGGAGAATTCATCTTGCATCCTGTGCAAAGTTAGACCTAGTGCAAGATTCTTCAGTGCTGGTGGGGATTGAAATGCTGTGGGGCAGAAAGAAAAGGGCAAAACAAATTTCTCTTCTAGTTATTTTAATATGTTTTAATTTTCTTATTCTGAAATATCTTTAATAGTTTTAATTTTTTTTATTTTAATGTTTTTGAACAGCTTTGACAGGTAGTGAAATTTGGTGCAAAGCTTTGTTGGTTGTCCAACCAAGGGAGTTTCAGGGACAAGGCATGCACAGTGCACCTTTCACAGTGCTGCTAAAGCTTCACTGCTGGAGTCAGGATGCTTAGGGCCTTTTGCATCTGGGTTAGGTATATAGAGGTATGCAGTGCGGGCATCAATTACAAAGGAAGACATAGATCATCTTACTTTGTATTTTTATCACCCAGCTGGAATCATTATAGGCCAAACAAGTCATGATGCCTTGATCTTCTTTGGTTAACCAAATAGTTTATTTTCATAGAGTCATCGAATATTTTGCTTATAATAAGAAGATAGCATTTATTGTGTTTCTTTATACTTTACTTTGTTTTGGTATGACAGCTGGTGAATTTCCAAATATTTTTGAACATGGATTGGCAGGACATGACCTTATGGCCAATACCAAATTGCAATTGTATTTCCATTTGAATCTGTGCTGTTTTGGTAAAATTTAAAAAGTTTAAAAATGAAGAATCAAAATGTCTGCATTTGTTTCTAGATTTTTAATATAGCAGTTAAGAAACTCATTATCCGGTTGTTAGGATGCTCATTTGCAAACCACTGCTGTGGTATGATTAATACGTAGTTAATCTGAATCAAAGAGATTGTGATATGGAACTTCTGGATCCCATGTGGTTCTAATTTAGTCATGTTTAATAATAAATTGTCGGTTAGAGACCCAAAATTCCAACCTTCAGTATGTTGGAAATTATTACAACAGTATTATAATATGCTGCTTGGATTGACATGAATATCCATTGGGGCTAAGGTTGGTTGCTTTCAACACGGGATTTTTGTAAGAATGGCATCTACATTTATTGAAAATTGTTGATAATGATTACATAGTCACAGTGCCTGAATTGTGCCTCACAAATTTCAGTCCTTTAAAGTTTTTCATTTATACTGACAGTCTTCTGCTGGACACCCTGTCTTTTAAGCACCATTAAGATTCAAAAGTGATTTGGATTTCCTGATTTGATTGTCATGCAATTGATGTCAGTAGGCATTCAAAGCAATGTTGTAAATATGATTTTCCTCCTCGTTGTACTTGCTGCTTTGCTCTGTGCTTTTGGAAGTAGATCACCTTTGCAAGAAGGTGCAAATTTGTGCAACATTGCTTGAAATGAATCAGAGACTTTTTAATTGAACATCAAGGTCCATCAGCCAATGCTGGTAAGCAGTAGCTGGAGTCAGCTTTGAAAACCAAGACAAACTAAAATACAAATTTGAACAAATCTACACTTTTCCATTCTATCACTAAGATTGTCTGTGTAGTTCTATAACATTCAACTATTTGGATGTTGATGACTGACTGCAGTGGATAAGGGATGGACTATTTCAGGTGTTCGTGTTTATTGGTACCTTGCTTCCAGTACTTTGAAACTTCATTGCAGAATCTGCAAGCACCTACAGCTTATGAGATTGATTTACCATGTGAAGTATTGCAATGTTTATGCATGGCCAGGATATACTGTGTAACATTAGTGATCATATGATGGCTACCTCATACTTTGGCTGAAGTCTATCACAGTAATGATGCTGTATTTTATTGAAAATGTGTTGCTGAAGATCTTGGAAAAATGAACTAATGAAATATTCTATTTAATTTTGTTCCCCTTACTGTGAATCTGTTACTTTTCAAATTTGGTGCAAACAGAATTATGCTAGTCAAATTTGGCTGAAGCACAGAAGTTTATTCTGTGGATTGTCAGAAATTTTCTTGCATTTGTCTCACATACCCTTTAAAAGATCAAATTACCCATAAAAACAAATGTATCTTGTAGTTGCATTGTATACAATAAATAATCAACTCAGATTATATTAATTTTGTTCATGTCTCCATAGATGTTGCCTGACCTGTTAAGTATTTCCAGGATTTCCTACTGTTTATTGGCACTCTATTGGTTTATTATTGTCACTCGTACCGAGGTACAGTGAAAAACTTGTCCATAAATTTCCTTGCAATGTGTTGCAAATTGTAAAATTTCCTTGTCTATATTTCAAGCTTCATGCATCTATAGTATTTTTGCTTTACATCAGCTATTGCTTCTGTATTTCTGCTTCTGTCAAGACAACTCATTCAAAACTTAATTTCTCTCTTGTGCTTTACCCAATGGGCCGTAGCTATAAGCAGATGAAACGACTGCAGGGATTGTTAAGAATACATTCATTGCTGTGTGGGGCCTCTTGTCTTTTTGGCCAGGATTTGTAAATTAAGGGCAGACTTCTAGTATTTGCTCCAGGGTCTAAGATTGGAAACTAGGCATTGGCTGTAAATTCTCTGAACATCAGTGCTCAGTTTTGTTTCTTGATGTAGTTCACCAACTGAAATCGATGAACTCAGTGGAAATTTCAGTCGATCCTGAATCTCCAGTCCTTTGGGGCAGAAAGTTAGAGATTTCCACTACACTGTATGGGGAGATGGGGGAGGAGGGGTGGGTGGGTGATACTGGATGAGCTGAAATTTTCTCCAACTGGATACATGGAAAACTCAAGTCATTGGCCAAGGATTTCAACTATACATTGCCGAAAATATAGGGTGATTTGTGTCCCTGTTTCTGAGTAAGTTAATGCCAGTTACTAATGTGTACCCAAGTTGTGTATCTCTGACATTCATTTCTGGTGAGGTTTTCAACCACATTGGTCTGAGTCATTAGTGGTGCTGTTCTCTCGCAGGGGATAAATAAACAGCTTTTAATAATGCAGAAGGTTCAAACTTAAGCATTATTTAAAGGATCAGGGACTTGTGTTCTGAGTCACAAAGTGCTGCACAGCTGTCTGCCAAAAGTGACTCCATAGTCAGCCGAGGACCTGCTCTTCAAGTCTCAGTGATTAGGACTGCACTTCCCTTGTGGCTGCTGCAAGAAGTTGTGTTTTCTTGTGGTTTTGTCTTTCAGTACCAAGTGGGGAACCAATATCAGTGTGTTGTGACTGTGTAGGTGCAATAAATGTGTGTGTATATATATGCTGTGCATGTTGATGCTGCTATGGATAGGCTGTATGTGCTGCAATCTATATTTGTTTTCTACATTTAGTGGAATTGAAAGAGTTAGGAAACCAACCTTGGAGTGAGATTATGGATTACTTGTCAATTTGCTGCCATGTGCTGGGGGCACACTTCTAATCCTGCCCACCTTCTACCATTGCCACTTCATCTTTGGTCTGGGTCGTTCCCCTGATAATGCTCGTGCAGAGTGGATCTTCCTGCTTCTTCACCTCTCTATCAGCATGATTAAGTCCATGCCTTTTTAAGCTGAGGTCCCTGTTCCCTGAACAGTTGATCATCATACAGCCATTTGTCCACAGTGCATCACAGACTGGTGGTGTGGTTTAGTGGTCAGGTGGCATTTTAAGACTTGGAGCCCTATCATTTCTAATAAATGATTGGGTAGGCAGGTGTGTGATACTGGACTACTAATTAGCCTGAACTCGTTCAGTGAATGTGCTGCAAATTGTAAATACACGCACACTTTTAGATCCAGCATGTGCTGAAAACTGCATTCCAGTGCCACAGTTCTGTCTTTCCGTCAGAAACAATAATGAATTTTAGAACCTATTCAGGTAATTCCTTTCTTGCTGTTGCAACCTTGTGGTTGTTCATTAATTTTACCCTTTAATGAAATTCCTTTTACTGTTGTAATGTTGGATTTACCAAACATAGATTATTTCTTAGCTTTCCCAATTTTTCTATCCTTCCTTTTAAATCTTATTGACTTCCTGGTATTACTGTATCTATAAAATGTACCAACAGTTGCTTGCCTTCCCTCTCCTCAGCATGTGCATTGGCAAAATCTGTTTCTTGGGAAAAGCAGAAAATGATGGAGATGAAGAAAAAAATTTTTTTCAGTCATTATCCATCAGAACTTGATGAAATGTCATCAACCAACATCTTCACTTTGTTTGTTACCACACCGCAGCCTGGTCACTGAGTATTTCCAATATTTTCTGTTATTCTGGATTTCCAGTATTTGCAATATTTTGCGATTGGTCTGTCTCTTAGGAGTTTGTTTCTGAACACAGTACTGAACTTAAGAATTCTTGCTGTTTAGCAATTAGTTAAAAGCTCTTCCTAATACTTGGAAATAATGGGGACCAAAGGAATATTAAGACCACAAGAATATGAAGAGGACATTTCAGCACTCTCTTTCACATACTGTGATGCCTATTTTCTGATCAATAAGTTCATTTGAGTTCCATTCTCCAGACCCTCAGCATAGTGTTTTATACATACTTGTTGTGCTGGTTTTCTTTACAGAATATTTTCCAGTGCTGTAAAAATGTTTAAGCTGATTTGGCCAACTCTATGAAATTTCCTTAACAAGCAGCCAGAAATTCAATAGAAGAGGAATAAGGTGGGGTTAGGAGATAGTAAAACCTGCAAAGTGCAACAAAATGACATAGCTTTTTTTTTATTGGTATTCCTAACAGAAATATAGATTGTTTTGTGATAATAAACATACCTGAATATTGTATTTTTGCAGTGTGTATAAGTTTACTGGATCTGACAGTTTCATTAAGCTCAGCAGAATAAGGTCATTGCAGTGGATGAATTCCTGTGCTTATCAATACAACAAGTGGACTTTTCAGTTGGTATGTGTATTTAAAATAAAAGTTTCAACCTTCGCTTGACTTTATATTGGTTATATGATTTATGTGTTATCTGTTTAGAAATACCATCTCTATGTACAACTAGGCAGCCTCCTTTGCAAGATATCATAAATATAGAAATGTATTCAGATGAGACATACACAAAGATCTTTTATTTTCCTATTGGGTTATACCAGGAAATCCCCCAAACTTCAGTGCTGCTGAAATATTACTTAGCTACGAGGTAGTAAATGTAATCAAAATATTTTGTGATTGCAACTATTTGGAAGACTCTATAATGTTGTTATTGTATCACTTAGAGCTCCCCCTACTGGAACTGTGGGTTTTCCAACTTTTTATTAAGGAAGTTTAAGGACCAAGTGCATAAACTGTCAGTATTTGGAGAGGAGACAAGATAAATGATGTAGTTATTGGATGGTTTCAAGCTTTTGTTTTCCAGGAGAGAGGGAGGAGGGGTGGTGATTGTTGATGTGGCAGGTTGGGAGTTTTGGTGAGGGAGGAATGGAGCAGTATTGAATTGTTTTGCTGTTGAAACAACCACTCTCTTTTTACTCATGTTCAAAGCACTTCTCCACATACTGGACTAATAATAGTTTAAAATAATAGTTCCCAAATTCTTTTCATATCATTTCATATCCAAGTACCCAGCAGCAATTGGAGATATTGACATATGAGGGGTGAGAGATCAGGAAAGTTAATACATCAAAATAACATCACCAAAGCCAGTATTTTGCTTTTGTGTAAAGAATTTGTATGACGCGTGAAGAAATTTTCCTCTTACAGTGTTGAAAGGACCAACATTTTTATTTGAGTGCACTCGTGGCCATTAAGCTATAATGATTTTACCATTTATGTGGAAGGATTGAGAGCTTCATACAGCTTTATACAGCATTGAATAAAGTCGCTAACACAAGAGGTGAGCATTAAGGCAAAGTCCAGAGGTAAGGAGTTCCCAAGTGCAAATGTGCAGGAGTTCCATGGTTGCTAATCATGGATCACATATTAATGAATTAAATGGAGATGATTCATATCATATTGGCTGTCATAGATTAAACTAGAAAACTTCAGGAATTTACAGTAGCTTGTACAGCTCAAAAATAATGCCATTGTGTCTGTGCTCAGTTGGAGCCATGCAATTTATAGGTTGGTATTTTGATCTGTTTTAAAAATTTGTATGCCCTTTCTTTAAAACATCCACTTGACTGTTGTAACTATTCCCAATGGTCAAGGTTTCTGACAACTCTGTATGTACAGGAGTTCCTGCTAACTGATGCCCTCATTTTATTGCTGACAATTCTAATGGATCATGATCGTATGATTGGGAAGGAAATTACCCTGGCAATGTATGAATGTGAAAAAGGCAAGGTAGGAGTAAAGAAACTGAAAAGTAACAGAGGAAAAAAGAACCACTTTTGATTAATCTAAAAATGTTGCTTATATCGTAGCCAAAGAATAGAAAAGATGAGAGCAGGAAAAACTGGAAACAAGTGGTAAAGTAGATCACGAGTACATAGCTAATGCCTCTATTAGAGTTGTGTGAGTGTATTTTTGCTAGTTTGCTCTGGTTTGCTTTGGCAATGAATTTCCCTGGCTAAATGAATGCTCTTCTCATGCTTCCAAGTTGTTTTGAACTAACTGCTGATAGGAACACCAAGTGATGTTGTTTGCACTTTGTATCACTTCTATGACACTAAAGCTGATGTTCTGAACTCAACAGAGTACGCAATCAAACCTGTACGTCCTCATGGATAATTCAACAATGCTTTGCTGCTTTAATCTGCAGGAAATATCATATTGTTAAACTTTGTGCCAGGAGCATCGTAAAAGTTGGCCCTTGGTATTGAAAATATTAGGTTCCTTGGTCAACTCAAAAACTTCGGCAGATTCACCTCACAAGTGAGTGATTCAGTTTGGACATGATGTGAGGGATTTATGGCCTACAGTTATATAAAAATGAAATTGATTGGGAGAAGATAAAATCATCAGTACTTCTTGAATCCAATCCAGTCTACTTGGACCTTTGGTGATATGTTCTTGGATTTGTTTTTTAGATGTAGTAAAGATAAACTATCAAAAATCATAATCTTGGAATCCTTCTAGTGACCATTCTGAAGTCCTTCCTGAAAGGATCTTAATCATCTTGACAGACAACGAGATGCTCCAGTGTTAGCACTGGTTGGGACTTACTCGGGTCCAGGTTGGTGATCGGATCTTGTGCCCGGTGCTGACAGTCTGTGGCTGACCTGTACTGCTCTGGTGGATTCTGCTTGGAGTCCTGCAGGATAGCATGATTATCTGTGGGTCTCCCAGCTATCTGGTTGGGAAATCCGCTTGCTTAGCCTCCACTGAATTAAACCTGGCACAGGCATGGCATTCCCTTTTAAAATGATAGTAGTTATGTTTTTATGATTTGTTTAAGTTGGGTTCAGTGATTTTAACTTTAGTATGTGGATATGATTTAATTCATTTTCAGGATCTGAGCATTGCTGACGAGGCAAGGCCAGCATTTATGGCCCACCTCTAGTTGCCCATCAAATGGTGATGGTGAGCAGCCACCTTGAACTGCTGCAAGGTAGTCCCACAGTGCTGTTGGGGACAGAGTTCCAGGATTTAGGTCCAGGGGTGATGAAGGACTGGTAAAATATTTCCAAGTCAGGGTGACGTGCAACTTGGAGGGGAACCTGCAGATGGTGGTGTTCCCATGCACTTGGTGTCCATGTCCAACTAGATGGGTAAGGTGGTAGGTTTGAGTGGTGGTGTTAGAGTAGCCCAGAAGAGTAACTGTTTTGACAGCCCATAACTTTGTCGTTGGGGCCATACCAACTATCAAGTGATTTTGTGAGTGCAACTGGCAGAGCAGCTGTGCTGCGCTGGCCATGCCAGAATGGTGGGAGTAGAGACTGCATGAGACTCACACTGGAACAGGCGGCATTCAATTTTATTTGGGGCAATGGAAGATCTGCCAGTTCTGTCAGGAGAGGCTTTCAGTTCTTTGTCTCCGGCTGTTCGGTTCAAGTTTGTATCAGATCCTGGAAGGCTTTGTGAAACGTGAAAGAATTTTATCCCTTGGTTTGTTCCAAAAGTTTAGACTCTGGACATATAGGGTTTCACATTTTGAAATATTTGTCACATAAGATCTGTGTTTGGTGTTTTGTATCTACTTTCTTTTAACTCCTGAGTTAAACTTACAAGGCATTTAAATTTGGTTATTTATAATTTGATACATCCTTTCTTTGTCTTCAAATCTATTATTTTAGTAGCTTTCTGGAAGAAATTGGCAAAGCTTCAGCTTTGCTGATTAAAAAGCCTTAATAACATTGATATAATAATAGGGTATTCAAATTTCATCTTAAATTCATAAGTAGTAGTGGAATTCCACCTGGAATATCAAGTCTTGTCCTCCTCTTCACCCCATAACCTTATAATAACTGGATTACCACTGCCATTTGTTCTTGGTAAGTTGTTTCTCTATATTGATATTTTGCAATGCATTTGTATTTTTACCTTCGTTTGTTTCCTATTTGGATATTGTTTTTAATTTAGCTACATGATAGCAAAGATTAATGAAGTGGTAAGCAAATTTTGATGTGCCCCCCTTCCCACTACAACTCCTAGAGGATATAGGTTTGCACTTAAATGACACCTTTCATGACATCAGGAAGTACTTTACCAGCAATGGAGGACTTCTGAATTATAGTAGCTTTTCCATTATAGGAATTGTGGCAGTCGGGCACAGGAGACTGAAGACCCACACTCAACGTTTCAGGAACAGCTTCTTCCCCTCTGCTGTCAGATTTCTGAGCAGTCCATGAACACTACCTCGTTATTCCTCTTTTGCACTATTTATTTATTTTTGTAACTTATAGTCTTGTACAGCTGCCGCAAAACAATGAATTTCACAATATACGTCAGTGATGATAAATCTGATTTTGATTCACATTAAGATTCTATAAACCGCCATGAGATTCAGATCACTTGTTTCAGTGACGTTGGCTTAGGGATCATTATTAGCCAATGAATTGGGTGAAGTCTCCTTCTCCAAAAGCTTCTTTGGATCTTTTATGTTCACCTGAATGTGTGGGTGGAGCCTCTTAAAGTCATCCAGAAGATAGAATCTCCAACAGGGCAGCACTTCCTCACTATTGAGGCCTTGCAATTAAACTAAGGGGAATTTCAAAAGACCAATAACTCCACAGTCTGGGTTGGAGAGGTTTGTGCTAATAACTTTTTTTAAAGTCAACATTTAGATTAGCTGACCTACATTCATAGCTTTACTTATGAAATCTGATAGCCAAAGATAATTTTGGTTTTACAATCATCTTTTCTTGTTTGACTATCTTCTGCAATAAAATGAACTTTGTCCTTAGGCTTTGCCAAGTCGGCTTCCTGTCATGTGCAGGATGCTGTAATGTAGAAAATTGTTTCTAATTCTGTGGAAGTGAACCCCCATTGTTCTTCACAATTTAATGCCTCATATGTTGGGTCTTGCACCAACCAGAGAATGAATAATAATGTAAATGCCTTTCTCTTTTTTTTCCAGTTGAAGAAAGTGAATCTTCAGAATTTGACTTAAATTGGGACTCAACAACTGTGCAAGCAGGTAACATCACTTAATTAAATTAAAGCAGGACCATGTTTAAACATTCTTAATAATGTACATTTTATAATCCAGATAAATATCAATGCTTATTGAAAACCGCCTATTCGATAATTTTTGGGGATATTGGACACCAACTGTTGAGGTAGCTTTGTTTCACTAATTTGACATTTTAACCACTACGTTAAATTTGATTGTATTTCTCTCTTTTAGCAGGATTGGTATTAATTCTTTCTTCTTTACAAAGTTTTATCCAAAGTTATCTTGGCTCCAGTGTTAGTAGAATTAAGTTTCTTTCATATAATTAAAATCCTTCAGCTTATTTCATTAACTTGATACTTTTGGAGGAGCCTAAGAAGCCATGCTGTCAACTAATCTGGTTGACAGCATCATAGAATAATTTGATCTTTTGAATGGTAATTAAGGACCTGATGACTTAAAATTCAAAATTGTTAAAACATTCTCAGGTCTTTTGGAGCTAACAGTGAAACATTGACATAACAGAAGCCATTAGCAGCTGTACAACTGAAAACTCTCTGAATTAACACGGATACCTATATGGTGAACTAATTGTAAGGAAAACAGCCAGTAATGCATACTTTCTTCTGACTTGAAAGAGAGTTGTTTGGTGTGGGTTGGGGATAGGGTGGTGCAAGTGTTCATTAGAGTTAAAGATTGGAATGTATTGTGCTGTCAGATTGACAAAGGTTAGGATCAAATGTTTTTGGTGCATTGAGATTTCTGTCAACTATTGTTGAGGCAAAACACTTCACCTTGTAGAAGAGTATGCCCCAATTTCTTGGAATTTTATCAGGTTATGATTTAAAATGAACTGTGAAGTCAAAAGTAGAATGTTTCAGAGCAAATTTCTACCTTTTTAAAGCAATCTCTTCACTTGGTATTCTGCTACAGATAGCCCACAGCTGATGCCCAAGAAAGGGAGAATCATGTGACTGGGGAGTACATTTTTAAATGAGAATTTAAACCATGCTTTTCAGATATTGTATTTTCACTCTGGGGAGTGGGAAACAAGTATATAGCTTTGTTTCATCTGCAGTCGCTGCTTTACAAACTTTTAAAAAATTAATTAATGTATAAATCATTATCACAGCTCTGGTTTCGTTTATAAATAAATAAAAACTAGTACCAATTCATGTATCCTATTTCTTTATGCTAGTTTGTCTTTGAGAGTGCAGCAGCTGATGGCATGTAAAATGTCTCTTTACGCTGCCGGGTAGTGAGAAGTTCAGACGGTGCATGATATATTGCATATCTTCACTGGCATGCTGTGCTTCTAAATAACTGGTATATCAGATAAAAAATAAATTTTTTTCAAAAGCTGCTTTTTAAACAGAACATATCTCTATAGTACTGAGATGCTGCACTATTTAATTAAGTATTAACTTATATGCACCAAGACTTGCTCGTGAATTATTCAAAGTTATATTTATGATCATTGAAAATGCTGACAATTTGACTGGGTTATTCTTACTTTTACCTTCTTTATTGTGCTTGTGAACTCTTCACCATGTAAACAACATTGCTTCTGTCTGCCACCGTCAATGACTGCTGCTTATGAGATGCTTTTAATTAATACTCACTATTTTTTTGGCAAGCTATGGGTAACATAATCACAAGTCAAGAGTTCAAGTATTGCATTTTCTTGGAATAATGGGACACTTTCTGCAGTTGGCCAATTATGGGGAGAAGATGTAAGGACTGAAATGTGAAAGGACTCGTGTTTGGATATATATTATGAACAAGTGGCAATAAGAGTGCCTGATCGAAAGCAATACCAGTGACCCGAAAAGATCCTTCATTTTGGAATCCTGATTGATTCTGTGTGTGTGTGTTTGTGAGGTATGGAGTGAAATGCTTCAGTTCATGTCGAAAAGGCTCTGACAACAAAAAAAATGTGGATTTCCAAGGCGAAGCCTTTAAGGATCATACTGTCATGTTGCTTTCCAGTCTACACTGTGATTGTCTTCTTAGGAAGTCCCTTAGGAGTGAATGACTTGCTTTGTGGGTTCTGAGATGGCTAATAAAGCCAGTGTGGAAACAAGAGACTCTTCCACATGAGGTGCTAAGGGCTGATTGGGTGATCAGGAGGTGGTGTGCAGTTTATGAGGTGGTGTGCTTCTTCCACCACCTTTTTGAATTTCTTTGTGCTCCTAATACCTGTGGTTGCACGTCTTCATAGAAGCTTTGAGCACATCTTTGATTCTGTCTCTGTCTGCCTGGTAATCTCCTAGGTTGGGCCTGCGAATGATGTAGCCAAACCAACTTGGTTGGCTGAAAGTAACTAGGGCTTGAATGCTGAAGATGTTGTCCCAGGAGAGGATACTGACCTTGGTTTCCTTATTCCTCCAATGAATTTGAAGGGTTTTTCAGAGACAGCATTGGTGGTATTTTTTTCCAGTGCCTTGACAGGTCTCAAAGCAAAGAGGAGGGCAGGGATCACTGCTTTTCAGTAGACCGTGAGTTTTGTGCCAACTCTGAGGCCTTGATTTTTAAAGACCCTTTTCCTCAAGCAACTGTACTGCTGCATTCAAGGCATCATTAATGTCATCGTTGATATCTGCCCTCACCAAGAGGTAGCTCCTGTGATGTGGTAAATGATCCACGTTTTCCAGGATCTTATTGTGAACTTCCATTGTCAGAGAGCAGTGTTGCACAATGGAACAAGTTAGTAGAGCACCTTGATCTTGCAGATGTTGAGTCTAAAGCCCATTGTATGGTTTGATGAACAAATTGACATTGGATTGGAGCTTGGTCTCTGAACGTGTGCAAATGCAAGTGTCGTCTACATACTGCAGCTTGACTATTGAGATTTGGGTGATCTTGATTCTCTAGTGCAGTTGCTGCAGGTTAAATATTTTTCTGTTATGCCATGGCTGAAAGAGTGAATCTAGATTGAAAAAATAAGATGCTGAAGGAACTCAGCAGACCAGGCAGCATTTTGGGTCAGGACCCTTCTTCAGGACTGAAGATAGGGAAAGGGGAAGCCCAGTATACAGGAGGGGTGGGGAACAGAGCAGTGATAGGTGGTCAAAAGAGGGGAGGTGGGGTGGGCACAGGGTGATGATAGGTAGGTGCAGGTAAGAGATGGTGATAGGCAGATGCGGGGGAGGAAGGGAGAGCAGATCCACCAGGGATTGATCAGATGTATGGAGACAGGTGGCATGGAGGGAGGGGAGGAGAGGAAAAGGAGAGGGGAAAAAAATAGGCGAGGACAAAAAAGAGAGCGAGGCTAGGAGAGGAAAGAAAACAAGAGGCATAGTGGGGGAGGGGGTTTGTTTACTTAAAGTGGGAGAATTGGATGTTCATGCCGTTAGGCTGTAAGGTCCCAAGACAGAAAATGAGGTGTTGTTCCTACAGTTTGGTGAAGGTGAGGTTGTGCGTGCCGGAGAACTTAAGGTTACGGAAGAGTTGGAGAGTGTGTGAAGCGTCATGGATATTGGTGGGAAGGGATTGGATGGGGCGATAGAACAGTGTCCAGGTATGAGGATACAAGCTCAGTGGGGCAAGAGCACATGGAGACAATAGGTCTGCCAGGGCAGTCTTTCTTGTGGATTTTGGGGAGGAGATAGAAGTGGGCAATGCTAGGTTGTGGGATTATCATGTCGGTAGCTGTGGGGGGGGGTGGTGGAGATCTCCCTAGGTAATGAGGTTAGTGATGATGTGGGAGATAATGTCCTGGTGGTCCCCGGTGGGGTCGTGGTCCAGGGGTAGGTAGGAGGAAGTGTCTGAGAGTTGGCGTATGGCCTCTGCGAGGTAGAGGTCAGTACGCCAGATTACCGTGGCACCACCTTTGTTGGCTGAAGGATATACTTGCAATAGAGTGAGTTCAGCGAAGGTTCACCTGATTAATTCCAGGAATGATGTGTTTGCCATATGAGGAGAGGTTAAATAGATAGTGCCTATATGCTCTCTGGTTTAGAAGAATAGGAGGTGATTTTATTGAAGGCGCTTGACCGTGTAGATGCAGAGTTGATACTCTTCCTGGCTAGGTTATCTAGAAGAGTCTTAAAATGTGTCAGCTATGCAGGACAAAGAGAAGAAGAAATTTCTTAATTAAAAGGGTGGTGAATCTTTGGAGTTTTGTATCCAAGAGGACAAAGGAGGTTTAGTCAGTCAATATATTTTAGATACAGATTAATTTTTCGATGTTAAGGGAATCCAGGGAGATGGGGTTAAGTGTAGGAAAGTGGCACTGAGGTAAAAGGTCAACCACTATCTTTGTGAGTGGTGGAAAAAACATAAGGGTCAAATGACCTACTCCTACTTCTGTTTGTTTTTGAGAGGTTCAGTTAGGAAAACCTTTGTGCCTCGGCATTGGCTTTGTAACTGGCTGATTGCAGAAAGTTCAAGAAGTACAAAAGGAAGCAAAGGGAAGACATGACATGGCAGCAAACTAAACAGAACCCAAAAATTCCATGGGCTTGTCAGCAGGAAAATGGTTGAAAGAGGAGAGATGGAGCCAATCATAGACCAAAAAAGAAGTCTACTCAGAAGGAGGAGGTGTGCCTGAGGTACACAATGAGTATCTTACAACAGTCTTCCCAATATCACAGCATTCCAGCATCAATGCTACAGCATTCCAGAAATTGTTTTCCATTGCTTTTGAATTCAGTGTGATTTTTCTTCCAGCTATGCCTATGTTGAAGAGGTTCCACCCCTTCTGAGGTGTAACAGTGTGAAAACAGTTGCTTTCACACTGTTACACCTCACTCCTTCCCCCAGCACTGTTTTGAAAACTGCAACACCTCTAATCTTTCCACCAGTTCTGTGGAAGGGTTCCTGATGCAAAATGTTAGTTGGGTTCTCTTTCCACAGATGCTGCTTCACTGGCTGAGTTCTTCCAACATTTTCTATTTTTGTTTCAGATTCCAACATCTGCAGTTTTATTTGTTTTCCAAAACCAAAGACTACCCAATTTAACCAAAGACTACCCAAAATCTGTCAATTTATCAAGAGCAAGAGGATAACTAGGGAGAGGGTAGGATCACTCAGGGATAAAGGAGGGAACATGAGCTTGGTGGTGGAAGATGTGGGCAAGGTCCAAAATGAATACTTTGCATCATTATTCACCAAGGAGAAGGATGTGGAAGATAGTGAAATCACTGTGGAGTGTACTAATATGCTAGGGCATTTTGAGATAAAGAGTTAGTGTTGGATATCTTGAAGAACATTAAAGTGGGTAAGTCCCTGGGGCCTGATGGGATGTACTCCAGGTTATTGAGAGAGGCAAAGATGAGTTTGCTGGGGCTTTGACCAAGTTCTTCGTGTCCTTTCAAGGCAGAGGCGAGCTCCTGGAGGACTGGCAAGTAGCGAATGTTGTTCCATTGTTCAAGAAGGGAAATAGGAATAATCCTGGAAACTATAGACTGGTGAGCCTCACATCAGTGGTAGGGAAGCTGTTGGAGG
This sequence comes from Pristis pectinata, assembly GCF_009764475.1. NCBI lineage: Eukaryota > Metazoa > Chordata > Chondrichthyes > Rhinopristiformes > Pristidae > Pristis > Pristis pectinata. The sequence continues at coordinate 31,084,557 of NC_067417.1, read as the reverse complement.
GATTCTTAGGGATAGGATTTATGAGCATTTGGAAAACCATGGCCTAAGTAGGGACAGTCAGCATGGCTTTGTGCAAGGCAGGTCATGGGACTTATTCAGGAATATGTAAGTGACTTGGATGAAAACGTGGATGGGTGGGTTAGTAAGCTTGCAGACGATGCAACGATTAGTGGTATTGTGGATAGTGTAAAAGATTGCCAAAGTTTACAGCAGGACATAGATCAGTTGCAGATATGAGTGGAGAAGTGGCAGATGGAGTTTAATCCAGCCAAGTTAATGGCACAACCATTAACAGTGTTGATGTACAGAGGGATCTTAGGGTCCAAGTCCATAGCTGCCTGAAAGTAGCTGCACAGGTTGATAAGGTGGTAAAGAGGGCATACAGTATTGAGTTCAAGTGTCAGGAAGTTATGTTGCAGCTTTATAAAACTCTAGTTGGGCCGCATCTGGAGTATTGTATTCAGTTTTGGTCATCCCATTATCAGAAGAATGTGGAGGCTTTGGAGAGGGTGCAGAAGTAGTATATCAGGATGCTGCCTGGATTAGAGGGCATGTGTTATGAGGAGAGGTTGGATAAACTTGGGTTGTTTTCTCTGGAGCAGTGGAAGCTGAGGGGAGACCTGATGGAAGTTTATAAGATTATGAGAGGCATATACAGAGTAGATAGCCGGTATCTTTTTCCCAGGGTCGAAATGTCTTATACTAGAAGGCATGCATTTAATGTGAGAAGGAGAAAGTTCAAAGGAGACGTGAGGGGCAGATTTTTTACACAGAGAGTGTCGGCGCCTAGAATGTGCGGCCAAGGGTGGTAGTGGAGGCAAATACGATAGAGGTGTTCTGGAGGCTCTTAGATGGCACATGAATGTGCAGAGAATGGAGGGATATGGACATTGTGTAGGCAGAAGGGATTAGTTTAGTTAGGCATTTAATTACTAGTTTAATTAGTTCGGCACAATACCATGGGCTGAAGAGTCTGTTCCTGTGCTGTACTATTGTAATGTTTTGCTATGTTCTAACCTTGGTGCTGGAGAAGGATGTAGAAACTATAATCGGGGACAGAATTAACAGTCAGTTGGACAAGTATGGACATGAAAAAAGCTAGTTGAAGATAATCAACTTAATAGAGTTTATGTGATGAAGTAAGGTATGTCATATAAATGGACTTACAAATGGTATCTGAAAATGTTTCATATAATAGGCTTGTCATCAAGATTGAAACCCATGGAATACATGTGGAGCTGCCAGCACGTTAGAAAATCTGGCTAAATTATAGGAAGCAAAGAGTAGTGGGGAAAGGTTGTTTTTGAACTGGGTGGAAGTGTGCAGTGGAGTTTTTGAGGTGTCAGTTTTGGGTTCACTGCTTTTCTTAATATACTTTAATAATTTGGATTTGAGTGTTCAGGGAACGATTTCCAAATTTGCAGATGACAGGATTTTCCCCAGGCTGCTTCGAGAGGCTAGGGAGGAGATTGTTGAACTGCTGGTAAGCATCTTTGAGTCCTCGTTGTCCATGGGGATGGTGCTAGAGGATTGGAGGGTTGCGAATGTTGTCCCCTTGTTCAAAAAAGGTAATAGGGATAGGCCAGGGAATTATAGACCGGTGAGTCTCACGTCTGTGGTGGGTAAGCTGTTAGAAAGGATTCTAAGGGATAGGACTTATGAACACCTAGAGAATCATGGACTGATTAGGGACAGGCAGCATGGCTTTGTGAAGGGAAGATCTTGCCTCACAAGCCTGATAGAGTTCTTTGAGGAGGTGACCAGGAAGATTGATGAGGGCAGTGCGGTGGATGTGGTTTACATGGATTTTAGTAAGGCGTTTGATAATGTTCCTCGTGGTAGGCTTCTTCAGAAGGTCAGAGGCCAAGGGATCCAAGGAAGCTTGGCTGTGTGGATTAGGAATTGGCTTGCATGTAGAAAGCAGAGGGTTGTGGTGGAAGGAGTGCCCTCGGATTGGAGGGCAGTGACTAGTGGTGTCCCGCAGGGATCGGTTCTGGGACCTCTACTTTTTGTGATATTTATAGATGACTTAGATGAGGGGGTGGAGGGCTGGGTTAGTAAGTTTGCGGACGACACTAAGATAGGCGGTGTTGTGGATAGTGTGGAGGGCTGTCGGAGCTTACAGAGGGATATTCACAAGATCACAAGATAAGGGAGCAGAAGCAGGCCATTCGGCCCATCGAGTCTGCTCCAAGGAAAAGGGAAAAAGAAATGGGGTGGGAAAAAATAGAGAGAGAAAAAAAAACTATTCTAATCCCATTTGCCAGCCTTATCCCCATATCCCTTGATACCCTGACTATTTAGATATCTGTCTATCTCCTCCTTGAATACCCCCACTGATCTGGCCTCCACTGCTGTGCGTGGCAAGGAGTTCCACAATTTCACCACCCTCTGGGTAAAGAAACTTCTCCTCATCTCTGTCTTGAAACTGTACCCTCTAATTCTAAGATTGTGCCCTCTGGTCCTGGACACGCCCACCAAGGGAAACAGCCTAGCCACATCTACTCTATCCTTACCTGTCAACATTTTAAATGTCGCTACGAGGTCCCCTCTCATCCTTCTGTACTCCAGCGAGTACAGTCCAAGAGCCGACAAACGCTCATCATACTCAAGCCCTTTCATTCCTGGAATCATTCTCGTAAATCTCCTCTGAACCCTCTCCAACGTCAGCACATCCTTCCTAAGATGCGGGGCCCAAAACTGCGCACAGTATTCCAAATGAGGCCTCACTAGCGCCCCGTAGAGCCTCATCAACACTTCCTTACTTTTATACACTATACCTCTCGAGATGAATGCCAACATAGCATTCGCTTTCTTAACCACCGATCCAACCTGGTGGTTAACTTTTAAGGTATCTTGTATGAGTACCCCCAAGTCCCTTTGTACTACCGCACTATCAATCTTCTCTCCTTCTAGATAATAATCTACCCGCTTATTTCTACTTCCAAAGTGTACAACTGCACATTTCTCAACATTGAATCTCATCTGCCATTTCCTTGCCCATTCTCCTAAACTGTCTAGGTCCCTCTGCATTCTTTCTATTTCCTCTATGCTCCCTACTCCTCCACTTATCTTGGTGTCATCCGCAAACTTAGCCACACAACCATTTATTCCATCATCCAAATCATTGATGTACAAGGTAAAAAGGAGAGGCCCCAACACCGACCCTTGCGGCACACCACTAGTAACCGGTAACCAACCAGAACGAGATCCTTTTATTTCCACCCTTTGCTTCCTGCCAACCAGCCAATTCTCCACCCATTTTGCTACCCTGCCCATAATTCCATGACCTCTCATCTTATTAATCAGTCTCTTGTGAGGCACCTTATCGAAGGCCTTCTGAAAGTCTAAATACACAACATCTACCGCCTCTCCCTTATCCACCCTACCTGTGATTTCTTCAAAAAACTCCAATAGGTTGGTCAGACAGGACCTCCCCTTCACAAAACCATGTTGACTAGGTCCTATCTTGCCTTGCGCCTCTAGGTATTCGGTAACCTTCTCCTTGAGGATAGACTCCAATAATTTTCCCACCACTGACGTCAGACTAATAGGTCTGTAATTGCCTTTGTGCTGCCTCCCACCTTTCTTATACAACGGAACTACATTCGCTACCCTCCAGTCCTCCGGAACCATGCCAGAATCTATCGATTCCTGAAAAATAATTGCCAACGCCTCCGCTATCTCCACAGCCACCTCCTTCAGAACCCGGGGATGCACCTCATCCGGTCCGGGAGACTTATCAGCCTTAAGCCCCTTTAGTTTTCCAAGCACCTTCTCCCTATTAATCTCAATTGAACTCAGCTCCAATTCGTGAGACTCCTGACTAATGGGCACATTGCTTATGTCCTCCACGGTGAAGACCGATGCAAAATATTCATTCAATTCCCTTGCCATCTCACTATCATCCATTATAATACCTCCTGCACCATTATCAATTGGTCCTATGTCAACCCGTGTCTCTCTTTTATTCCTTATGTATTTAAAAAAACTCTTAGAATCCTTCCGAATGTTGTCCGCCAGCTTCCTTTCGTAACTCATCTTTGCTTTCCTAATGACCTTCTTAGTTTCTCTCTGCAGATTTTTAAAATCGTTCCAATCTTCTGTTTTCCCACTAATTTTTGCTACTTTGTACGCCACCCCTTTTGCTTTTATTTTATCCTTCACCTCCCTCGTTATCCACATCTGTGCCTTTTTTCCATTCAAAACCTTCTTTTTTCTTGGAATATATCTGTCCTGCATTGTCCTTATTTCCTGTAGAAATTTCTTCCATTTTTCCTCTGCCGTCCCTTCAGCTAACTTACTCCTCCAATCAATTTGGGCCAACTCATCTCTCATACCTTTGTAATTTCCCTTATTCCACTGAAATATCGATACACCAGTTGTCAGCTTCTCCTTCTCAAACTTGAAACTAAACTCAATCATGTTGTGATCACTTGTTCCCAGTGGTTCCTTTACCTTTAGTTCCCTAATCACCTCGGGCTCACTACACAGCACCCAATCCAAAACAGCCGATCCCCTGGTGGGCTCCTCAATAAGTTGCTCCAGAAAAACATCCCTTAGACATTCCACAAACTCACTCTCCTGAGTACTACCACCTTGCTGCATTTCCCAGTCCACCTTCATGTTAAAATCCCCCATAATTATCTTCACATTGTCACTCTGACATGCTTTTTCTATCTCAATCTGCAACTTATGGTCCACTTCCTGACTGCTGTTTGGGGGCCTATATATGACTGCTATTATTGTTCTTTTACCCTTGCTATTTCTCAGCTCCACCCATAAGGATTCCACCTCCTCTGACCCAATGTCCTTCCTTTCTATTGATTTTATATCGCTACTAACCATCATGGCCACACCTCCCCCTCTGCCTACCCTCCTATCCTTCCTATATACTGTATACCCCTTGACATTCAGTTCCCAATCACATCCATCATGAAGCCACGACTCAGTGATTGCAACGATGTCATATTTATTAACCTGTAGTTGTGCCACTAGGTCATCTACTTTATTCCTGATGCTACGTGCATTTAAATATAGTATGTTTAGACTGGTATCTGCTATTGATTTTATTGTACCTCTATTGATCAGCAGATTATCCTGACTTTCTACCTGTCCATCCTTCTTACTATCTTCGCTACCTACTATCTTAGACATGTTCGTGTAGACCTCATCCCCTATCCTAACATTCGGTATCCGAACATCCTCATCCCCGATCCTAACATTCTGTATCCTAACATCCGGATTTGTTGTACTTCTATTATTCAGTAAATTATCCTGACTTATCACCTGCCTGTCATTCTTGCCATCCTCAATGGATTCGTTTCTATACACTTTCTCCCTCACCTTAGCATCTTGTAACCTAGCATCCTGGTTACCATCCCCCTGCCAGATCAGTTTAAACCCTCCCCTACAACTAAATTAAACATTCCCGCCAGGATATTGGACCCTTTGGAGTTTAGATGCAACCCATCCTTAGCAAATAGGTCTTGCCTCCCCCAAAAAAGGTCCCAGGTATCCAAGAATCTGAAGCCCTGCCCCTTGCACCAGTCACTCAGCCACGCATTTAACTGCCAGAGCTTTCTATTCTTCCTGTCATTGATACGCGACACGGGTAGTAGTCCTGAGATTACTACCCTTGAGGTCCTACTTTTCAACCTTCTCCCTAATGCCTTGTATTCCTCCTTCAGGACCTCTTCTCTTTTCCTACCTACATCATTGGTACCTACATGTACCAAGATTTCTGGCTGCTCACCCTCCCCCCTCAGAATATTCTCGACACGGTCTGTGATATCCCGTACCCTGGCACCAGGGAGGCAACACACCATCCGAGACTCATTATCGCTATCGCAGAATCTCCTATCCGTACCCCTTACTATTGAATCCCCAATCTGCATTGATAGGATGCAGAGCTGGGCTGATAAGTGGCAGATGGAGTTCAATCCGGAGAAGTGTGAGGTGGTACACTTTGGAAGGACAAACTCCAGGGCAGAGTACTGGGTAAATGGCAAGGTACTTGGCAGTGTGGAGGAGCAGAGGGATCTGGGGGTTCATATTCACAGTTCACTGAAAGTTGCCTCACAGGTGGAAAGAACAGTTAAGAAGGCCAATGGGATGTTGGCTTTCATAAGTCGCGGGATTGAGTTTAAGAGCCGCGAGGTGATGATGCAGCTTTACAAAACTCTAGTTAGGCCACACTTAGAGTACTGTGTTCAGTTCTGGTCGCCTCATTATAGGAAGGATGTGGAGGCGTTGGAGAGGGTGCAGAGGAGATTTACCAGGATGCTGCCTGGATTAGAGAGTATTGAATATGAGGAGAGGCTTAAGGTGCTAGGGCTTTATTCACTGGAAAGGAGGAGGATGAGAGGAGACGTGATAGAGGTATATAAAATATTGAGAGGAATAGATAGAGTAGACAGTCAGCGCCTCCTTCCCAGGGCACCAATGCTCAAGACGAGAGGGCATGGCTTTAAGGTTATGGGTGGGAGGTTCAGGGGAGATGTCAGGGGGAGATTTTTCACCCAGAGAGTGGTTGGTGCATGGAATGCACTGCCTGGGGTGGTGGTGGAGGCAGATACATTGAACAGGTTCAAGAGCTTGTTGGATAGGCATATGGAGGAATGTGAGATGGAGGGATATGCGGGAGGAAGGGGTTAGGTAGTGTGAGGGTGGTTTGATGGACGGCACAACATGGTGGGCCGAAGGGCCTGTTTTGTGCTGTATGGTTCTATGGTTTTCGAGGCAGAGTGGATGGCGAGGGGGATGGTGAAAGACAAGGAGATAAAAATAGTCTGGTGTAGTAAATGGGTAGTAAAGAAGCAGTTAAAACTTAATACTGAGAAATGCAAAGCATTGCATATTGGTAGGAGGAAGAAGAAAAGGTAACATAAATGAGAGGCACAATTCTTGAAGATTTCTTTATTCTTTATTAGTCACATGTACATCAAAACAAGCAGTGAAATGCATCTTTGCGCAGAATGTTCTGGGGGCAGCCCACAAGTGTCATTACACTTGCGGCACCAACATAGCACGCTCACAACTCCTAACCCGTACGTCTTTGGAATGTGGGAGGAAACCGGAGCACCCGGAGGAAACCCACACAGTCACGGGGAGAACATACAGACTCCTTACAGACAGCAGCTGAATTGAACCTGGGTTGCTGGCACAGTAATAGCATTCGCAGTATGAACTTGTGAATAAAATTAAACTTTAATCAGAATCAGGTTTATTATCACTGACATATGACATGTGAATATATAATTTACAAAAATAAATAGTGCAAAAAAAAGGAATAATAAAGTAGTGTTCATGGATCATTCATAAATCTGATGGTGGAGGGGAAGAAGCTGTTCCTGAATCATTGAGTTTGGATCTTCAAGCTCCTGTACCTCCTCCCTGATGGTATTAAGTAGAAAAGGGCATGTCCCAGATGGTGAGGTTCCTTAATGATGGATGCCACATCGATGGTGGGAGCTGGCTGAGTCTATAATCCTCTGCAGCCTCTTGCGATCTTGTGCATTGGAGGCTCCATACCAGATTGTGATGCAACGAGTCAGAGTGCTCTCCACTGTATATCAAAAGAAATTTGTAAGATTCTTTAGTGACATACCAAATCTCCTCAAACTTCTAACGAAGTAGAGCTTGGCATGCCTTCTTCATGATTGCATCAATGTGTTGGGCCCAGGATAGATCTTCTGAGATGTTGACGCCCAGGAACTTGAAGCTGCTCAACCCTTCTATTGCTGACCCCTCAGTGAGGACTGGTGTCTGTTCTCCTGAATTCCCCTTCCTGTAGTCCACAATCAGTACTGCCCTTTGGATCTCCTGCAACGGAGACCTGGGGCTGGGATGCTTGACCTCTAACTATCACCTAATAACCATCCCCACCAATAAACTTATGATGGAAGGAATGTCACTGATGAAGCAGCTGAAGATGGTTTGACCTTGGGCACTGCCCTTTGGATCTCCTGCAGCAGACTCCTGGGGCTGGGTTGATTGACCTCTGTCACTGGTACATCCAGGGGAAACCCGTGCGGACTGAGAATGTGCATACTCCATGCAGCACCAGAAGTCAGGATTATAAATATATGTATAAACATAGATCACTAAAAAATGACAAGAAGATCAATTTCTTTACACGGTGAGTGATTAGGTGTTGGAAAGCCCTGCTGGAGTGGTAGTGGATGAAAAACCAATTATAGTGATCAAAAGGGATCTGATTAGGTATCTGAAAGGAAAATATTTGTAGTGTTATGGGGAGAGGGACTAGCTGGACTACTCTTTCTTAGAGTGGTATGGCTTAATGGCTGTAACCGTTATGCAAATTGTGACTTTAGCAGGTGGCATGTTTCATCATGGTTCTCAGTGACTTCACTCTTACCAGGGCTGCTTGTTGCAACAGTTGGTCATGCTACCTTGACATCAAAGGCAGTCACTTTCCTTGTCAGTTTGGAGTTTGAAGTCTTCAACACAACATCTGGTTCATAGCCTTTGTTGTAGTCAGTGCTCTCAGTCCTTTATTGGTATCATGCAGAATGAATCAAATTGACTGAAGAATGGCTTTTTTGGTGGTGACATCAGGAAGAAGCTGAGATGGATTATCAGGCATTTCTGGCAGAATATGTTTTCAAATGCTATAGATTTGTACTAGGCACTGATGTGCTGGCTTCTGCATTTGATGAGAATGAGGATGTTCTTGGAGCCTCCTTTTCCTGTTTTGTTTAATTGCCAATGCTATCCACGATTCCACAATTCAATGTGGAAGAATGACAAAGCAAAGCTTTGAACTGACCCATTGGTTGTTGGATCACTTACCTCTGTTTAACTTTCAAATTGTGGTTGTTAGTCAGCACACATAATCTTACATGGTAGCTTCAGGTTGGCATCTCATTTCTAGGGTATGCTCGTTATTGCTCTCAGCTTATCCTTCTGAAGTCATTAAATCAGAACTAGTACTCTCTCCTGATGGTACTGATTGAATGAGGAATACCCCAGATCAGGAGGTTACAGATTGAAGGCGAATACGGTTCTGCTCTTGCTCACTGTGCCTCGTGGATGTCCAACATTGGGTTGCCAAATCTCTTCTAAGGCTGCAATATTTATTACATTGGTAGTGTTTCACAACATGTTTAATGGTGTTCACTGAATGAAGACAGGGCTCCATCTCCATAACAACTGAGTAGTGGTCTCTCACTTATGTTGTCACGGACTGATGCATCTGCAAAGGGTAAATTGGTGAAAATAAGATCAAGTAGGCTTAAGCCTTGTGTAGTTCACTCACCACTTGTCAAAGTCCCAGTTGAGCAGCCATATACTTCAGTACTTGGCAGCTCAATTGGTACCTGTGCTGTCAAACTGCTTTGGTGTTATTGTACACTTTGTGCCCTTGTTCTTCACAGTGTTTCTTCAAGCCTTGTTCAACGTTGAGAAGTATTGATTCATCAGCTGAGCAAGGACAGCAGATGGTAATCAGTAGGAGGTTTCCTTGCCCATGTTTGAACATGAAACAATGGGCTCTGAAGACAATGTTGAAAGCTCCCAAGCTACTCATTCCTATCTAGTATACCACTGTAACTTTAAGTCCTGTAAGTCCTGCCATTAGAGTAGGATGTACCTTGGGCAATGGGATAGGGGAATCTGGAATGTTGGGTGTAAAATATGATTCTCCTGAATACAGCCATGTTAGGTCGTTGTTTGACAAGCTAGTGGGACAGTTGGCCTGATTTAGATGCTGGTCCCCAGATGGTTGTGAGGAAGATTTTGCAAAGTTGATTAGATTGGGAGCAACTTTGCTGTATCTGAATCCAGTGCCTGCATTGATGCCCAGTAGTCTGTGTAGTGTTGGTTTAACTGAGTGATTCAATAGGTCACTTAAGAGCAATAGTTGTGGACTGAAGCCCAATATCGGCCAGGCCTGATAAAGGGGATAGATTTTATGCCTTGAAGGACCTCACCGAACTAGATGGCATTTTACAACAATCCAATAGTTGTGATCACCGTTGCATGGAGTAACTTAATCAAGCTTGTATGTTACTTTGGGTGGGGGGAAATACCAAAAATAAGTGTATATTATACTTCCATGAAGTTGAGATGCAAGATCTACAAAGATCTACTTAAAGAATGATTGACACATGCACAGTTCTAACTTTGCTGAAGCAGCAGTTTATCTAGAGATGCCCTCTCAGATGCTGTAGTGCGGAAGTGTAAATAATATTGCTATGTCATGTGATGTGCTGATGTCACAGCTGAGCACATTCACAAGATTAGAGGAGCAAGTCACCTTGATGCTTGCTTACTGAGTCCTGAGCAAGTTTACCACATGTTACCAAACTCTGTGCAGCAGCATTCAAGTCAGCATATGCTGCCCGAAGATCAGTAGGGCAAAAGAACCTTTCTTGTGCCAATTCTGGATATCCTCAGAGATTTTTAAACTTTTGATGAATGTGTGAAGTTGGTACTTCAGAGGAAAGTTCTAACAAAAGGATATAGAGAAAGATACCGCTATAGCTGGGAGTTGTCTTTTTGACTAATATCCTTGTATGGCTCCTATTGTCTTCTCTGTTTTGCCTTGGGTTATTAGGGGTAGATAAATGCTTGGTCATGTGACACCTACAATTGAGGCATTGAAAACTCTAAAGAAAATTTGGAGCTACTAGTTATCGGTCTGTTTTGAATTAACATTGTGCATGTGACTAGTGTATGCTTCTTTGTTCCAAAGTATAAAGGTCATATTAGGTCCATTGTTGTATCTGTGGGAGTTAAAATGTGCAACCACGGGACAACCTTGAAGTGAATTGTATACTTACACCAGTTTCACAAGAAAATATTTATGTTTTATATGTGGCATAACCTTTTGTGTTTAAAGACTTTAATCTCCATTTAAGACATATGAAATATAATGAGACTTGACTGTTAGTATTTAGCAAGGGCATTAGTAGCGTAGGGAGTAGAAGAACAAAAATAAAAGCAGAGATGCAAACCATTTGCAGCTGTAAATTATTACTTTTCCTTGGATGAATCTGGGATGTGTATTTCTTTTGAGGAGGTAACTTAATTAAAAAGCCAGAAATTGACAAACAAGAAGTTTATTTGAAGTGCAGGAAATAGAGCTTAAATTTGGAGTCAAGATTTTTAGTTTGCCATTTGGCCAAATCAGTTTGTTTCAGGCTCCATAAGAGAGACTGGCAAAATAGGTTTCTGTTCTCTTATCCAGAAAGCAATTTGACATTCAGTTTCAGTCTGCAGGGGTATTATGATGTCCCAATCTAGAGGGGTTTGTATTTAGGGTAGTTTCCAGAGTTGCTCTGGTATTTGCCATTGAAGCTGAGTTCAAGATTTATTTTGTGATTATAGCTCCTCTTTAATTTGCAATTTGTTTTCTAAAATGCACAAGTAAAATCTCAAGAGTGAAACAGTTGCAGGGCAGGAGCTACGTATATTTTCTAGCTTTTGTATTTTTGACCTGCTGATGCCAGTGCTAATGTTAGGACCTACCTGGGTATCCCTGTGGCAGTCCTGGATTCTTGTGCTGGTGCCCTACTGCCTGTGTTGCCATCTGCCTCTTTGCACTGAAGTCCACCAGAATTGTAATGGTGCAGCATGACTTTCCACGGATGTCTCAGATCCGAGGCTGGGAAATCTGTGTCTGTGACTGAACCCGTGCTGGGTTAAACCTGGCTCAAGCACAGCAGTTGCTGTTCAAATTTAATGGAAGACATGGGCTCCTGAGAGAAAGCTAGTTATGTTTTAATTATTTATCTAAGTTACTTTCAATGATTCTAATTGATTCTTGTTTTGTATTTGTTTTTTTAAATGTAAAAGGTAATTAATTTTTCAAAAAATATTTTAATTTTTGTGTTGTAAGTATCAATTTATGTTTCAGTGCCCCCTGATTGCAGTGATGACTTTGAGAGCCCCTAGGTCTGGACTTCACTGACAGTCCAAAAGAGATGGGTGAATGAATGGGTTGTCTGCACTGGGGACACACAGAAATTCTGAGGTCCAGGACTTCAGCAAAAGGCTGTGTCAGAGGCTGTGCTGCCATCCATAGTGTGACATGAGAGTGGATGGCCAAGTATATTGAAGCGGTAGAAGATCTGCCCCAATCAATATACCCAGAAGAATGCAAGAGATGTTGCCGCCTCTCGGGAGGATGTAGCTACAAATACCTTCATCCATATTTAGAGATTAATGACTTTTTTTTTGCAGCCGTTACTGATGGAATTGGGTATTCTGTTGATTACGGCTGAAAAACAAACTTGGAATCTGCAAAGGAAGTACAATTCTGGATGCAGAAAAAGTGAAATTGTATTTGGGTTTGCAAACTGGAAGAATTACTTTTACTGGCCTTCTATCATATGTCCAATTCCTCAATCATGTTGAAGTCATTGGAACTGAATTTTAGGCCAGGCATATAATAGGCAATCAGTATGATCCTGCCTACTTATTGTCCTGGTCCATATCCAATTTCATTCCCAGAGTCTTTTGCTTGCGTATTTTACGACACGTACAACAATACTCAACACACATTAGGAGACTTATTGCAGGGTCTTTGAGCTTTCTGACAGGCTGGTCTTTCTCCTACAGTTAAAATGTTATTACATTATACCAACATTATGGCCTTCAGCCTTAATTTTTACTGACCTATTTCAGCATTCAGTGGCTTATTTGGTGAATAGTTGGTGGAAAGTAAACATTAACAAATGTAAATGTCAACTGGAAAGGCACACATTTCACCCTCTGCACCTACCAATAAGCCTGGACCACACACTCTCAAGTAACAGCGGCATTCTGGTGACAAGAAATGAAGTCCTTGTTTCAAACAACATTATCTGGAACCTTGCAAATTTGAAAGTGGGGGCACACCTGCTCACAATTAGAACCTCCACATTCACAGTATGTTGTACCACTGCCAAGAATGCTTGCCAAGTTTCGGAATGTTGAGCCCATGTAAAAGCAGATTAACTCAATGCTGAATGATATCAGTGGAATCATTACTAGCTTCCTTAAGTGAAGAATAACTACAGCTTGTACACCTCACCAGAATAGCACCCACCATACAATGTCCAGAGAGAGACTTAAAGAGCAAGTGCAGGATGCCAGACATCCTCTGCAGAAAATGACTGAAATTGCTTTGGAGTTTCTCAAGGAAGCACAGGAAATCAGCACTACCGCTGCAACCACTGGAAGGAGTTGTGGCAAGTGACACTGGTAGATCTTGACAGTGGTGCTGGTTTGAGCTTTAAGGCATCCAAACAGCTTCCTGCAGAGCAGAGAAATGGACCACCTGCAAGGGCTTAAACTGTCGCTCTACCCAAGTCGACTGGTCCTGAGCTGGCGTGATGAATTGGGACTACACAGCAAAACCTGAGCCTTTGATTGCAGCTGGAGGCAGGCCATAGTCTGCCCATTGCTCATCGACCGGCCATACATAGTTCAAGATCTTGCTGAGTTTAACCTGTGAGGTTTGCATCGTACCTGTCAGTGGAAAAATCTCTTGTTTTTTGATAGACCTGAGAAGATTTCAGAGACTGGGTTTTATAACAAATATTGTTAAGTGCACAGAAAAATAAATGATGTAAACAGATGTATATGAGATCAGAGCTTCAGAAAACCCTCTTAATACTGACTCATTAACAGCTTTGAAGAGGAACCATGGTGACTTAGGGCCTGTCTTTTGGCAATTTGTAGGCATTTCCTGTTCAGTCTTTTAAACTTAAAATGGAGTTCAGCACAATCTTTGATACAATCTTAGATTTATTTTTGATAATACTATTCTAAAAATCACTTGCAGAAACATATATAAAAAATAACCTTGAGTTTTCACAAAAAGTACTACACATTGGAAAACTAATACAAAAGTATCTTCTAGGTTTTAGAAGATGCTTCTAATGTAATTTAACATAAAAAGTAAGTTATAAAGTTAGAGCATGGTAAGAAACCATTTGGCCTACTTTGCCTGAATTGGAGCTGATTCCCCATAGGGTTAATTATGATTTTGTGTGATATTGATTTAGTTCTTGCATTGCACATCTTTTCTGCTTTTCATGCTAAATACATTTTCATACATTTAACCATGGCCAACCAATGAGATTCATCGCCTCCTTGTTTTGTATTCTGCAGCCCTATAGACAAAAGACAAGCGTCCTTTTTGTTCTTACATGAAGCATTGAATCTAAAATTTTGAGTATATACTTTGCTTAATCATTCTGTATTTGATTGAGAATGTAGCTGCTCAAGTTACATTTCCATTATTTTCCCCAAAATTCATTAATTTATAATTTTTCTGCTTTTTAACCAAGCATTTGCCATTTGTCTATTCCCTTAACTAATCGATGTATCTCATGTAGTTGACCTGAAACACTGACATTTCCTTTCCCCCCACAGATGCTGCCCTACCTGCTGAGTTGCTCCAGCAGATTGTTCCCTTCCCACCTTCATCTGGGACACCTTGCATGACAACTTTGACAATTTCTAATTTACTGGTCCCAACTGCCTTATCTTCACTATGGATTTATGCACTTCCATTCCCCATAAGAGAGGTCTTAAAGGCCTTTGCTTTCTGCAACAAAGATCCAGCTAGCTCCCCTCTACTAACACTCTCATCTGCCTGGCTGAACTTGTTCTTACCATGAACAACTTCTCTTTTGACTTATTTCAATTCCTGCAAATCAAAGGTGTAGCTATGGATACTTGCATGGGCTCTAGCTATGCCTGTCTTTACGTTGGCTGTGTTGAACAGTCCTTTTTCCCAACCTTCTCAGTTACCACTCCCCAACACTTCCTCCATTACATCAACGACTGCATGGGTGCGGCTTCCTGCACCCCTGTGGAACTCATCGTTTTTATCATCTTCGCTACTTCTACCTTGCTCTCAAATTCACTTTGACCAATTCTGACACTTCTCTCCCTTTTCTAGATCTCTCTGTCTCCATCTCAGGAGACAAACTATCCACTGACATTTATGATAAATACACTGACTTCCACAGCTGCCAAGACTGCACCTCTTTCCACCTTGTCACTTTTAAGGATGACCAGGTGACCGATTTGCAGGGTACCCACACTCTGTCTGTGCTGACCATCCCGAGCTCCTAGTTGCATGCCCAAGCTCAATTTCTTTATGTTTATGAAAATGAAGAACCAGCATAGGGACACAATGATAACAGCATCAAGCCAAACTGAGAACTATCCATTTACTTTAACCTTTTAAGTTAAATTTAAGTTAACTTTTTATCCTGCAGATATCTGCTGCTTTTCACATGGTACCTCAGGTGCAGGAAGTAACAGTTATCTTCCAAATTGCTTGGATCAATTACTTTTGAAAGTTCAGAAGTAAACTGCAAACTTAAAGATCTATACACAGGCCAATGTCCTTGATAGATTTAATTAATTTGGTTATGGTTAAGTTGTTCTTTAAAAATCCACATTCACCGTTCCTTGATTAGCTAGCACTTTTAAAGTGTTGTAATGAAATTTTTAGGCCAAGCCTCAACATCTTTTTGAGAGAGAGTTCCTGATTTCACCATCTTTCATGTGGAACTAATGGTTTCTGTCGTCATCCCTAAAAGAGATACTTTTGTATCTCGGCCTTTTAGATTTTCTCTATCCATCCTATCAGTTCCTTTAATCATCAAAACATCTCAATTATGTCACCCCTTAATTTTAAAGGAACTATACTGATGAAAGGAAAATTGGATTTGATGTATCTAATTTTTTTGAGGTTGTAATTAGCGGTATCGATGAATCAGTTGATGTACTATATCTGGATTTTTTTTAAAGGTAATTGTGAGGTGCCACATAAAAGATAAATAAGAGCTTGTGGGTTCTGGGTAATATTGGATAAAGGGCAGCAAACAGTAAGTGTAAAGGGGATATTTTAGGGTTGGCAAGTCTGTTCAGTGGAGTGACAGAAGGAACAATGTTGAGTCCTCCGTTATTTAAAATTCATATTTATGACAGACAAAAAGATAGTATAGTGTTTAACGATGATGCAAAATGAGGTGGAAAATTAGCTCTGAGGAGGATGCAAAGGGAGATAAATTAAGTGTGTTGATAGGAGGGTGTGCGATGGAAAATAATGCAAGGTTATTTACTTTAGCAGGAAGAATGGCAGAACAGAAATTTTTACATTGTGCAAAACTAGTATATGTTGATATACAGAGGGATCTGGGAGTGCTAACATGTGAAACACAATAAGTTAATGTGCCAGTAAGCAATCAATTAGGAACAAAATTCATGTGTTGCTGATTATTGTGAGAGAGTTGGGGTGCGAGAGTAAGGATATCCTGCTGCAATTGTACAGGGTGTTGGAGAGACCAAAACCTGAAATGCTGTGAAAATCAAAAAAACTACAGACACTGGAAATCTGAAATAAAAACACAAAATGTTGGAAGCACTAAACCGGTCAGGCAACATCTGTGGAAATAGAAACAGAAATTAATGACGGGTCCAAAAACCTTTCATCAGAATTAGAATTATGATGAAAGGTCTTCAACCTGTTTCTCTTTCCACAGGTGTGAGAGTGTTGAGTGTTTCCATTACTTTCTAGCATATTGTCTGCAGTTTTAGTCTTCCTATCTGGAATTTGAGGGCACGGTGTCAGATGAATGGATTGGGTTTGTTGGTACAGAATGAGAAGAAAGTTCTTTTTGCAGAATGCTGAACATCATTGAAATGATCTGCTCTAGAGAACTATGAATGTGTAATTCTTATGGATATTAAAGACTAGGATTTAATGATTTTTGACATGAAGGGAATCAAGGTATGTGGACATTGGGAATATGGAACTCTGGTAGGGTTTCATCATGATGCAATTAAATAGTGAGTAGGTTTGCGGTGCGGTAATGCCTAACTTTAATATCATAGAGTCTTACAGCATGGAAACTGGCTTTTGGTCTGTCGTGTCTATGCTGGCCTTCAGGTACCTATCTCTAATAATTCCATTTCCCAGCACTTGTCCTTAGCCTTTTACGCCATGCCATAATCCTGCATCAGTTCCTATATTTTTAATTGTACAAGAAAACACAGGCCTGGTTGATACAACATGTTCTTACAATTAAACCCTTTTCACCTTGTTATCATTTCTTGTGATCCATGCTGAACCCTTTCCAAAATCAATTTATTTTTCCTAAGTTGTAAATCCCAGAACTAAGTGCTGTATTTCAATGTAGCCTCACCAGAGCTTTATGCAACTAACTTCTACCCTGTTTGTAAATTGGTCCTCTTGAGACGAAGGCAAGGATTCCATTAGTTTTTAAATTTTTATTCTGCCTTTAGAGAACTTTGAACCCTAAATCTCTTCACGCCCTCACAATACCTAGCTTTTCTCATCATTTAGAGAACAACACAGTCTTGTACTTTAGACAATGAACTCCATCTGCACTGTTTTTCCCTCACTAATGTTCTTTTGCAGCTCGCTGGATCAAGCCTCTTGGAAATATGGAATGTCTGGCCCATTATGAATAATATGGCAGATGATTTTTTTTGTACAAATCCAAATGACAGTGTATTAAAGTGCATTTTCAGTCCTCTGTTTGAAGAAATGCAGTGCAAAGGAACATCAAACACTTCAGGGTTAATTAAGAGTTTCCCTGCATAGCTTTAGCTTCATCAACAAGATTACTGTGTGTAAATAGATTTAATTTCCTTGCACTTAAATCTTCATGTGGTTAATTACAGCAACAACAATGCTTTTTCATTAGCGAGGAGGTCATTATTAGACGTGTCTGGCTACATTTATTATGAACAAGCTGGGTGTACCTTTTGGAAATGTCTGTAGAGACTGACTGGAAATGATGGAACTTTCTGTATTTTTTTAAGTATCCAATTAAAGTACTTTTGAATTAGCATAGAAGCAGAAGGTGCCAATGCAAATTAAATGGATGAAAAAGGGTCCTGGGGAAATCCCTGTTAATTACTGTAAAATGCCTTTATTTCTTGTTTTCTTGGGTGCCTTTAAGCTTAATGTCCTTGCTAAAATCTGTCTTGAAAGTACACGTGAGCTGCTCTCTTGGGCGGCATTAGTGGTACCAGCAGTGGCAGAGGGAGAATCTCAGCAAATTTGCTTTTAATTTGTACACTACCAATAACATGAATTATGTGACCGTGCTGTCGATGCGTCTTTGCATTCATTTGTTTATTGTGGTTTGTATGACCTAAGTTAGAATAATTATAGGTTGTGACACTAAGTAGGGCTTTGCAAATGGAGGACGGTATAGAGGTTTTGTAATAAATTTCTCCAAACCACAAACTTGTGTAGGTGAGAGAGTAAATTATATGTCATAATACTATTAAAGCCTCAAAATAGCAGCTTGTATTTGATTTTATTTTCCCATTATATTACTGGAAGGTAGGGAGCAAATATAATAACTGTTACATCAAATGCTATTAGATTTTGATAATGCTGGATAAATACCTTACTGAATTTGGAAAATTAACATTTTGGGATCTTTCAATTGGCTAATTGTACATCTGTAAATAGATTATCTATGATTATTACCAAAAGCCACCTCAGTCTTAAAAGTTCAATTAAATTTTTAATTTGACAGTCAATCCAAAATACCTCCACTCTAGATGACATTGTCAAGTACATTTCAAAGTAAATAAAACCCTATGATTATGACTGGCATGAAGTAGTATTGAACTATTGTATTTACAATATTAGACAATTGCTTAAGGAAGCAAGTAGCATGTTAGCAGCAGAGTAATATACTGTATTCCAGATTAATAACATAATAGTCCATTCCCAGATTAAAAGAAAGAGATTAAACTGGTACACTGCTGGCAAAATCTTAAAAGATGTACCACTGTGATTCCTGCACGGCATTCTTGATGGAGAGTCAAATGTTTGTCTTGCAAGTTTTAAAAAAGATGTCAATATTTCTACAACCTGAAGATTAAGTTCCCCAGTTCTGTTTAAGAAAATATGGTGACCTGACCTGACCTGACTCTTACCAATCGTGTTTAAAAAGGATGAGGTGAACTTTTGCCATGCATCCTGAACTGCCTCTCTGTCTCATTCAACATTTACGTTACAGAAATTATAGATGGTGCCTTAAATATAGCATAGTTTCACTATACCAGTATGGCATGTTTTGTGTTTTAATTGTCCTTCTTATGGAATTGCACATTGTTTCAGTTACAGTGAACAATGCCATTAGAAATGCATTAATAGAAATGAAAGAGCATAATTGCACTAAACTGCTGGCATGGCTATGTGTTGATGGATGGAAATTTGCATGCATCTTGTAAGTACCAATACTCTTTGCTGCTGAGCTAAATCAGACAACTAACAGCTCACTGCAATGCTGTTTTATAACTTGGCAGCATAATGTTCCTTGTTTCTGTGACCGAATGCACTCCAGCTGTGGCCTTTAAGTGTGCAGTGTACAAAAGCTGGCGTTTCTGGGTCACAAGTAGCCCAATGCTCTTCTGTCTGTCCTCGCAGCCTGCTAGGCTACTGGGAATCTTGGCATTGGGTGTCTCTAGTTGATGAACTACACTTTTTTTATGGATGAGTCAGGAAAACAATTAGAAATGGAGACACTCTGTTCATGACATTTTTTTCGATGCAGAAATGACAACTCAGTTGCTGTCTTTTTAATTTTCCAAGGGCCACCTAATTGGTTTCAGTAACATTGTATTTGGATAAAAAATTATTAAAACAAGAAAAGTTCATAATTCATATGAGAATGCTTTGAAACAAGAATATTTCCAATTATTTTTCTTGAGAGGCAAGTATCCCTGTGTCCTAATGATTTGGACTGTACACTATGCAAGATTTAGGTTAAAGCTTGTGATGGTATGATATTTGAATTCAGATGTCTTTACACCTCAATAGAAATCCTATTTTGTGCAGACTGTTAATGTAATAGTTTTTTTGTCTGATTTTGAATAATGGGCAATCTGTTAGTATTGAAAATGTGGAAAACTGTAAGAAAATCTGTCAGGTTTGAATCAGGAAAGTAGTTTCCCAAATTTGTGGAAATCTTTTGTGAACCAGTGGACACCAATAATAATTCTCTACAATAACCCAGTGCACATTGGAGCTCTGAACATGTTCTTTGACAATACTGTCGTTCGAATTCTAGATTAATGGCACAGCATTGCACCAATCACAGACTGAGGTGAATGTTTATTGAAAATGTTGGTTTGGCTAACCTGTGCATCATATCAATGAATAAAGTTGCATATTTTTGCCATGACACACAACTGTGGCCATGAGATCAGTGTTGGTACAGCTAGACCTTCTGTTCCCAATGCAGTGATGAGGTACGGTTCATGTGCATTGGTCTGGAGATTATTAGTGAGAATAAAACAGTTCTTGAACAAACATTATCAACTTCAAGTCTTTTCAAGGCCTGTATCAAAATAGTATAGTCACAATAAAGCTTGTTTGCTTCTTCCCCAAGAATATGTCATTTCACCTTCTGAGGTCTTTATCAGTGTGACTTTTCTTCAGTTTATCTTCAAGTAAATTTACCAATTTAATGTTGTTTCTTTTGGATTCAGGTTATCAACTACACCAGGAAATAAGTGATTGAGAACTTCCCGAATTCATAGCAGTTTCTAATGGTCATGAATATTGGGTCACAGTAATAATTGCTTAAAGTTGATTCTCTACATGTGATTTTGTGCTTGTTAAATGCTTTGATTCTTTTGGAAATATAGATTTTCTTTTCATCCAATGGCTTGTAAATTTAAAGAGGAAGAGGGAATTTTTTTTGTAGTAAGATAAACTGGGAGTGAAAGTAATTGCTTCGGATAGCCATACTTTCTAAGACAACACTCTTCACATACATGAAGAGCCTGATGAGAAAAAAAAGAAACAAAGAAGCAATCATGCATGTTAATTCATCTTGAAGATATGTTGTCAATTCAGTAGCATTCTTAAAGCTGACCCATGCACAGTTTTTCTTGAAAAGTATCATGATAGCATGGGAGTTTTTCTCCCAAAATGAATTAAAGCTCTGATTCTAAAATTCTATAAGGCTCACTTTGTTGGTGAAAGCACTTACTGCAAATTAAATTGTCAACTACAATATAAAAGGGTAACTTCTGTTATACCAGGATGTATTCTTTTAGGATTCCATCGTTTTGATCAAAAAATGGCCAAATTGGAGTTTGTTCCTTGAAGGAACGTCATCACCTTATGTCAGGCTCAAGATGAGTTATTTGTGGCTTCTCATCACATACTGTAGCCTGGAGTGAACAGTCAGTTCCATAGCCCCTCTGTCTCTTCCAGTGGCAGAAGATTATAGTTCCCAATAGGGCTGGAGGTGCCAACATACATTTTATATAGCATGGTGGCTTGAGTGAAAAGGAAATGCTGAGTTGGAATGTCAGTCCTTGTGTTTATCTGTCCCACCTCTGGATTATAATTGAATTTCTGTGTCATATTTCAGCTTAATAGGCTCAAATTTAGTATTTCCAAAGGAGCAAAAAATGTTTTTCCAGCAGGAGTTTCTAACATATATAAAAGCAAAAATTAAAGCAACTTTAAAAGAATTGCATGCTTTGCTGTGTATCTTTTTTTACAGTAACTGAAATTTCTAGTGTTGAGAATAAGGGCATAGAAATTCAATTGCATACTTTCTTGTGTGCTGGGTGATTGAGTTGTGTTAAAGTTAGAACCTTGTAGCACCCACAAGATACAGTGTGACTTGATGTCGCTGTTCTTACACATAATGTCCATGCAGAACATGCAAGAATAGTGTCAATCCTCAAGCAACACCCAATTCACACCTCCTGAGTGAAAATGATTCACGCTTGTGCAATTAACTCTCAGTGAGCACCATGCACAGGAAAGCAGCTGGGAACAGCTGAATTTTTTGGAATCAGGCATGCAGCACTTTGGAGCAGTGCGCTGCTAGGAACGTTCTGAATTCTACATAGTTGAAGGCATGTATTTGCAAACTAGAAAATGGATGCTTCAATAATGACCTACTTGGCCTCTAGAATAGCCAGGAGAAGAGGGGACAAAGGCAAGGCCTTCATTGTAGAAAAGACTGAAGGAGGAAGAGATGAATAGGAAGAACGAGAGATGATGTCATTGGAACAAGATTGGATTGAATTTCTAGGCCATTTATCTCAACTCTAGAAATTTCAGTTACTGCAAAAAGATGCACACCAAAACATGCCCATGCTTTAATTTCTGCTTTCACATCCTAAGATTTTATGAACTCCTGATGGGAGAAGTTGTTGCTCTTTTGGAAATACTAAATTTAAGCATATTATATAGATGTATGGTGGAGAGCATTCTGACTTGTTGCATCACTGCCTGGTATGGAGGCTCCAATGCGCAGGATCGAAAGAGGCTGCAGAAGTTCGGGAAGGGGGTACGGGAGCTTGAAGACCCACTCTCAACATTTCGGGGACAGCTTCTTCCCCTCTGCCATCAGATCTCTGAACAGGCCATGGACCCATGAACACTACCTCATTATTCCTCTTTTGCACTATTTATTTATTTTTGTAACTAAGTTACAAAAACTTGTAGTTACTCCATCTGTGCATAACTACTCTGATGATGAGTCTTTGCACAGCAGTCCCTTTTAAAATGTCTTCCTTTTCCCATGACCATAATTGACCATCTTCTCCCTGTTTGTGCTCTCAGCTATCGCCTTCCAGCCAGGACACAGAGATGATTCTTGTCCTCTCCTTTCAACCCACCAGGGAACCTTCAGACTGTCCTCCATAATTTCCAGCACCTCAAACTGGATTCCATTACTTCATTTTCAAAATTCTGTAGGGACTGTCACCTTAACTCTTTGGTCTACTCTTCTATCTCTGTCATTCCCCTTCTTGTAGTACTTCCCTATGTAACCACAGAAGATGCAACACTTGTCCTTTTATCTCTTCTCACCATCCAGGGACCCAAACAGTCCTTCCAGGTGGAGCAGAAATTCACCTTCACTTCTTCCAATTTAATGTATTGCATTTGGTGATCTCTTCTATATTGGAACAACCAAACAGTGATTGGATGACTACATTGCAGAATACCTCTATTCAGTTCGCAAGGACAATATTGAGCTTCCAGTCACTTATCACTTTAATTCTCAGCCCCACACTCACTTTCACCTCTTTGTCTTTTGCCTCCTATATTGTTCAAGCAGGGCCCAACATAAACGTGAGGAACAGTACCTTTTCTTCCATGTCAGTACATTGAAGCACTTTCTGTGGGTGGTTCGATGAAATTCTGTGGCTGTACCTTTCTTGTTTCAATTTGTTTTTTTCTCTCTGTATCCAACTGTTGGTTTTTGAAATAATTGTTAACTTGACAACCTAGATCTGCATCCTATCACAGATATCCCTTCTTCATCTTTTCAACTTAGCATGCTTGTTTTCTCACTTTTACAGTTCAGTTGAAGGCTTCCCGACTAAAAGATTGACCCTATTTCTCTCCGATCTGATCCTGCCAAACCTACTTACCCAGTCCTTAAAGCATTTTCTGTTTTTTGTTTCAGGTTCCTATATCTGCAGTTTTTTGCTCCAGATTTTGATTCTCAGACTAACCATGCATTTAATTACAATTCTGAACTATATGATTGATCTGAGAGCTCATTTGTGGCTACAACATGATAATGGTGCGCAGTATACAAGGTCTCATCTTCATCTGCTAGTTTGTCTGTAAATTCTTTGCAGATGCTGGTGTGGGAAGAAACTATCACTTGAAGTAGGTGACATATGACACTGAATCTCCAGTGCCAATCATTTGTATTGCAACACTACTACTATATTGGATTTGTTTCCAGGAACAGTGCTGCTTAGTTTAAATGGAGCACAAAGATACAGTAAGGCTGATCCCCTGCGAAACAGCAATTTTGTAAACGGGTGGAACTTGGGTCCCAACATTGAAATGTACAAAATTACCCTTTTATATGGCAGATTAGCTTCACCTGCTTACTTTGTTACATCTGTGCCATCATTGTGAACAAAAGTCTGCATCATGAAGACTGAATGTTAAAACTGGGAAACCACTTTTATGGTTAACCTTTCCACATTTTATAAAGCATCCAATGAGTGATGCATTTCAACAAAAAAGTTTCTGGACACTTGGAATTATAATAGCTTCACAAATGAGTGATAGTAATGATTGTGTAACTTTTCCCTGACTGACAGTTGATATGTTTCCAGGCAAATCAGAATCAGGTTTATTATCACTGACTTATGATGTGAAATTTGTTGTTTTGCAGCAGCAGTATAATTCAGAGACATAAAAATCTATGAATTACAAAAATAAATAAATAGTGCAAAAACAAGAATAATGAGGTAGTGTTCGTGGGTTCATGGATTGTTCAGAAATCTGATGGTGGAAGGGAAGAAGCTGTTCATGAATCACTGAATTTGGGTCTTCGGGCTCCTGTGCCTCCTCTCTGATGGTAGTAATGAGAAGAGGATATGCCCCAGATGGTGAGGGTTCTTAATGATAGATGCTGCCTTCTTGAGACACCCCCTCTTGAAAATGCCCTTGATGGTGGGGAGGGTTATGCCATGATGGAGTTGGCTGAGTCTATAACTCTCTGCAGCCTCTTGCGATCCTCTACATTGGAGGCTCCATACCAGGGTGTGATGCAACAGTCAGGATGCTCTCCACTGTACTTCTATAGAAATTTGTAAGAGTCTTTGGTGACGTACCAAATCTCCTCAAACTCCCAACGAAGTTGAGCCGCTGCCATGCCTTCTTCATGATTGCATCAATGTGTTGGGCTCAGGATAGATCCTCTGAGATGTTGATGCCCAGGAACTTGAAGCTGCTCACCCTTTCCACTGCTGACCCCTCAGTGACGTCTGCTTGTGTGTTCTCCTGACTTCCCCTTCCTGAAGTCCACAGTCAGTCCCTTGGTCTTGTTGATGTTGAGTGTGAGGTTATTGTTGCAGCAGTGCAGTGTATTGAGTCACTGAAGTTTTGATTTTTAGATTTGTACATGTAATTTTCTCCAAGTTGTGGTTTTCTGGACTTGACTGCCCTTGCAGAAAGTGGTATGGGTATAATGCAAACATGAAGATAAGCAAAGCATATTTCCTCATAGAATTGCATTTTCTGCAAAATGAATATGTGTTCTCTGTTAGATAAAGTACACCATTAAGTGCTGTTTTCAAAGTATAGACTTAAACAAGGTATGGATAAATCAATAAGCAACGCACGGGTTACAGCAAATGTTGTTCAGCATTTTTCTAGCCAGTTTTCTCCGATTTGTCCTGTCTTAATTGTGCTGTTGACTCCTTGCAAGAGTATAGTTTCCATAATCAATGTTTATAGCATCTTATCCATGAATTTTGGCTCCTCATATGGCCCTCCAAGCCACACACTATCCTGAGTTGGAAATATATCGCCATTCCTTTACCATTGCCAAATGAAGTCCTGGAATACTCTCCCTAACAGTATTGTGGGTATACCCACACCTCAAACACAACAGTGGTTCAGGGCAGCTCACCATCACCTTCTCAAGGGCAAGTAGGAATGGGCAACTCCTCCCTCCCCAGCCATCCCGCTCCCACTCTGGGGACTTTCCACTGCCTCCACCATAGATGCAACACTTACCCCTACATCACCTCCATCCAGGGACCCAAACAGTCCTTTCAGGTGAGACAGATCATCTAGATATTCCAGTATCTGCAGTCCTTTGTTTCTCCATGGGAATTAAATGCTGACTCAGCATGTGAAGCCCACATCCCTTGAAAAAATATTTATAAAAAAGGGTGTCCATTACTTATGTGCTAACAGGGCATTCAGTAGGATGTTATCATAGCCAAGTTTAAGCAGATAAACACCGTTCCAGTAGGTTTTCTGAGTTGAGGATAGTGATCAGATTTTTTTCTCGCTCTCTTCCCCTCCCTAAGCAAGGCCACAGGGACATGTTATTATGTTGCATTGTTGTCTTTGCTGTCATCAGCAAATCTGATGTAATTTTACCAAAATCTTTTTGTAAGTTGACGTTATGACTAGTGAATTGCTGTTCAACCCAATTAAAATACACAATTATAATGTGCAATGCATGATTTTTTTGCATTTCTCTTTGGTTATCTTTCTGAAATTTCCTTTTTCTCCAAAAATTAATCGCTGCATCTTGTTCAAACTTCAGCCTGTACTACACTGTTATTATTGTCAAAACATTGGTTGCCATGACGCAAAGAGACTCTAGTGTTGCACCACATCTATGGCAACTCAGAATTTTCATTAATTACTATGTTCACTCAGACAGACCACATGGTGGTTAGTGTCAGAAATGAGGAAATGTAACTGCTCTGGTAAGAGCTGTTCAATTTGAATGTTTTGAAATAAAACACTATGATGTCAATTCAGGTGTACATTACATTGCTGTGGTTTTAAGTTTGATCTTTACCAAATTCAATGGATAGTTGTAGCATTGGATTCCATCCCTATTGTAATTTGAGACAACCATTGGCTTTATAACATTATGACATGCAGATGAACTTTGTACTTGTTTTGAAGGCTTTTGGAATGTAAGCTCACTTTGTATATTTGTAAGAGTTGCTTTGCTTGTGTTATTTCAGTAAACAAGTTATATACTATAGATGAAATTACGGTAACATGTATCTAATACTTGCTGATGAGATGATTGTGCCACACAGTTCATATAACTCTGTTTTATGAATGAAATTGAAAAGCAAAAAGAAAACTGCAAATGTTGGAAATCTGGCAAGAAAAGTAAATGGTGGAAATACTCAACAGGTCAGGAAATATTAGCAGAGAGGATAGGTGATAATTCAAGTCTGTGACCTGTCATCAGAAGCAAGGAAAACTGAAGAATCAGACATTTTAAGTGGAAGTCAGAAAATGTGGCGAGAACAAAGGGAATGTTTGTGATAGGATGGAAAGCAATAGACTGAGTGACACAAGAGTTAGTAATGCTGGCTGGAAGAGAGTTGTGAGTGCATGTTAATCACAGCTAGTCTGTCTGGTAGATGTAGATAGGAAATTAATGAAAACAGTAGAGGGGAAAACAAATGCTGGAACTGCAAGATACAAAACATTGCAGATGCTGGAAATGTGAAATTAAACAATGCTGGAAATGCACAATGGGTCTGGCAGCATCTGTGGAGAGAGAAAAACAGTTAACATTACAGGTTTGTGAGCTTTTACCTGAACTGGCCAGGTCTGTAACAAATTACAAAGGCTGCTTGTCTGAAATTGTTGAATTCATTGCCAAGTCCTGGAGACTGACATGTCTGGATGGAAGATGTGATTCTTTTCCTTCAGGTAAAGTTATGATTCACTTGTACTTTTTCCAATTTAATGTACTGCATTTACTTCTCAAGTTGAGGTCTCCTCAACATTGAAGAAACCAACTGCAAATCAAGTTTGTAGAACATGCAAATCAAAAAAATGCTTAGTCTGGAAAATTGAAATAAAAGTAGAAATGGTGGAAACGGCAGATTGGGTAGCATTTGTGGAAAGAAATACAGAGAATGTTCAAGTTGAAGACTTTATCAGATCTCAGTTCTGGTGAAGGGTCTTTGATCTAAAATGATAACGGTTTCTCTAAATGTTTCCAGTACTTTCTATTTTTATTGTTCAGAACACCTCTATTTGGTTTTCAGGATCCTCAGCTTCCAGTTGCCTGTCACTTTAATTCTCTATCCCTCTCTGACCTCTCTGTAGCCCCTTGCACTGTTTCAACAAAACCAAACATAAGCTTGAGAAACAGCATCTTGTCTTCCATTCAGGCACATTGCAGTCTTCAAGAATTAACATTGAATTAAACAATTTAACATCAGCAGCCTTTCTGGTTTGTATTAGAACTGGCTCATGCAAATGAACATCAGCTCTGCTTTTCTCTCACCGCAGATGCTGCCTGACCTGCTCGTTATTTCTAGCATTCTGTTTTATTTCAGCTGTGTTCCAATATACCTGTATCTCATATTTTATATTGTTTATTTTGTTTCTCTGTCCTCTCTGCTTTCATTCTTTTCCATACAGATCAGCTGTGACCAACAATCCATACCATCCTCTTGGATCTGGAGTTGCTGTCACCTGTCTGTCTTGATGTTCACCCCATCACAGATATTCTCTTTGTTATTGCCAACACTCCCACTCTCTGCAACTTAAAACACGTTTTATTTGTAACTTTTCTCAGTTCTGATGAAAGTCATTGACCTGAAATGTTAACTCTGTTTCTCCAAGATCACCTGATGAGTATTTTCAGCATTTTGAGGTTTTATTTTGTGAATGGAAGTTTAGTATGTGATAATATATTAATGTCTTCAATGTTTCAATAATCAGCACACCAATACTGTATGAATTGTTTTACAGACAAAATTCACTCTTCTCACAGTGTACTCTAGCCGCAACTTCCACACGTGTATAAGTAGTGTGACATTTGTCATTTCCCATATTAATTATCTTGGAAACAATGTGTAGCTTTTTGAAGCTCCATTGTCTCATGTATACCAGTGTTGGTCAGTGATTACACCATAACACTACTTGTCTGCTTGCTTGATGCTCTTATTTTGCAAGACCTGGAACAAAGTTATCCGTTATGGGAGAGCTACAGCCTTTATTGATTCAGCCAAACCATTCATACTGTTACAGCTAGATTTGGATCTTGCCAGTTAAGTTTTTTGAAGTTTACATGTCCGTATTACTGTCTTATTTATAGGCTATCTGCCTCTTTAAGAAGATTGTGCTGTTACTATTCCTGTAGTACTTTTAGTGACATTATGTCACTTGTGTTCAGGATTATTTCAGATTTGTTGACATCACACCAGGAAACCCAGACTGTAGTACCATTTTTTTGTGTTTGTGAGGCACAGAAATTGGTTGTTGTCTTGAATATGCAACTTAGTGACAAATTTGTTGGAGTTGAGCTTTAAAAATTTTGTTTGTTTGTAAAGGATTTATTTTCATTTCCTGCTTAGTCTGTCCCCTTCTTAACTCAATCTTTTCACACAACTGCCTTGCTAGATATTCCCTTCCACACTTTTTTGCCATCCTTACCAGTAAAGTAGCCAACTTAGAATTCTTCATTCTACTTCTATTTCAATATCAGATACTGTCTCAAACTTATAATGTCAACTCACAATTTAAAAAAATCCTTCAAGACCTTTAAATTATATTTTCCCCAAATTTTATCGTCAGAATAAAGACTCCCAAGAGCTTTCGAATAACGAATTCTCAATCTTCAACCATTTTTCATAGCTGTAATCATTAAACTAGGTATCATTTTGATTTGCCCTTTACTCACCACATCTAATGCTGGTAAATCCTTGCTCAATTAAACACCTGGAGTTATTCACAATGCTAGAGGAATAGCTGTAGAGATGCTCATTTAGTGACATCGTGACAGAAGGATGTACAACTCATGCCACGTCTTTAATTTCTTCTTATTTGGTTGGCAATCCATAAAAGTATTAGCTCTTGTTCTTTAGGTTTTCTGTTGCCCTGACAAATGTAAATAACTACATTGAAAAATAGTTAGTAGAGTTAATATAAGTGCATGGTATCCATTGAGTGGGGTAATACATCAATAGAAATAAATTTGTTACAAGACCTGTTTTGTAGAAGCCATTAGTTCATTATACTTGGTTCAGCTGCTGGTAGTGCACTATATCCATATTTAAGTTCTGTGGTAGTTCCTTGCTGTTACAATCATTGACCATCTTTGCACAGTTATATACCTTATTTCGGGCTTGTGTAAATTGGCCATGATTGAATATAGAACATAGAACAGGACTGCACAGGAACAAGACCTTTGGCCCACAACGTTGTGCCAAACTAATTAAACTAGTAATTAAATGCCTAACTAAACTAATCCCTTCTGCCTACACAATGTCCATATCCCTCCATTCTCTGCACATTCATGTGCTTATCTGAGAGCGTCTTAAACGCCTCTGTCATATTTGCCTCCACCTACCACCCGTGGCAGTTCATTCCAGGCACCCACCACTCTGTGTAAAAAAAAAGAAAGAAAACAACAACTTGCCCCCCACACATCTCCTTTAAACTTATCCCCTCTCACCTTAAGTGCATGCCCTCTAGTATTAGACATATCCACCCTGGGAAAACGATACTGGCTGTCTACTCTACGCATCTCATAAACTTCTATCAGGTCTCCCCTCAGCCTCTGCTGCTCCAAAGAAAACAACCTCTCCTTATAGCACGTCTAATCCAGTCAGCATCCTGGTAAACCTCTTCTGCATGCTTTCCAAAGCCTCCACATCCTTCCTATAATGGGATACCAGAATTGAATGCAATACTCCAGATGCGGCCTAACTAAAGTTTTATAAAGCTGCAACATAACTTCCCAACTCTTGAACTCAATGCCTTAACTAGTAAAGGCAAGCATGCCATTTGCTTTCTTTACCACCCTATCAACTTGTGCAGCCACTTTCAGGAAACTATGGACTTGAACTCCAAGATCCCTCTGTACATCAATACTGTTAAAGTTCTTGCCATTAACAGTGTACTGTCTCTTTACAATTGATCTCCCGAAGTGCAACACCTCACACTTAGCTGGATTAATCTCCACCTGCCATTTCTCCACCTGCCATTTCTCCACCCATATCTGCAAGTAATCTGTATCCCACTGTGTCCTTTGGTAATCTTTTACGCCATCCACAACACCACCAATCTTTGTATCATCTGCGAACTTACAAAACCACCCATCCACATTTTCTCCTGGATCATATAAAACAGCAAAGGTCCCAGTACAGATCCCTGTGGAACACTAGTCACGGACTTCCAGTCAGACTAAGTCCCATCGACCACTACCCTCTGTCTTCTATGGGCAAGCCAATTCTAATTCCAAATGGCCAAATCACTGTGGATCCCATGCATCTTAATCTTCCAGGTGAGCCCACCATGAGGGACCTTGTCAAATGTCTTACTAAAATCCATGTGGACAACATCCACAGCTCTACCTTCATCAATCCCCTTCATCACCTCCTCAAGAAACTCAATCAAGTTAGTAAGACGTGACTTGCCTTGTGCAAAGCCATGCTACAGTCCCTAATTAGGTCATGGTTTCCCAAATGCTCATAATTCCTATCTCTGAGAGTCCTCTTCAGTAGCTTCCCTACTACTGATGTGAGACTCACCGGTCTATAGTTTCCAGATTATCCCTATTTTCCTTCTTGAACAATGGAACACCATTAGCTACTCGCCAGTCCTCCGGGACCTCGCCTGTGCCTAGAGAGGACATGGAGATTTTGGTCAAGACCCCAGATGTCTCATCTCTTGCCTCTCTCAATAACCAAGGGTATATCCCATCCAGCCCTGGGGACTTATCCACCTTAATGTTCTTTAAGAAACCAAACTCCCTCTTTCTTTATCTCTAACTGCCGTAGCATATTAGTATGCTCCACAGTGATCTCACTATCTTCCTCATTCTTCTTCTTGGTACTGAGATTGCTGTTTGCTTGATAATGGTTTGGTATTCTCAAAATAGATTATATATTTTGTCGCTGTCATTGGCAGAAAGGTCACCTCTCGATCTAGATGGACATTGAAGGTATGGACTGTTCTAATTATTGACCTATGTTAGAGTTAACTGAGACAGCCATATTTTAATGTGAAAATAATCATTCTCCATTTGTACAGCACAGTGGACAAACTGACAAAGCGTAATATGGGCACCTGTTTCATTAGAATATTGGAGAAGTGAATGAACATTACAGCTTTCTAGATCAATGAGTTGCCTTTTGAAAGTAGATTTCTGCTGCTTTAACCAGTGCTACTTGTAATCTCGTCCTGGTACTAGAAAATGCCAGTAGCCAAAAGGTTAATGACTGCTGTAACCTTAACAGCCAAAGGCAGAGTAGTAGAAATCACTGAGGATCCCTCTAAAACTGGAGCCAGCAAAGCACATATCTCAGTAATTACCTCCCTAGTGAAGCTAAACCTCAGAGTGTACTGCTCTTTGGAAAAGGCCAGGTAATTCATTCTAGAATTGGACTGCCTTTTGAGCAGGGCTGCCTACTTCCTGCCATAACTGTGTGACCATCTCTCTGATTTCTTCACAAGACTGTGGTTTAACAATGCTGCATTTATTTTCCTGACATTTTAAAACATAGAGCTCTGGCATTGCAGCCATTTCAAGTTTGAAAAGATGTTGAATCATGTAAATATGAAAAGTTTTTCTCCATCACTAAGCTGGCATTCCAAGTTCATCAGCACAAATTTCATTAAAAATCTGGCATAGCTGTTTATAATAAAGGCCAAAGAGCAAGGACTGAAAATTTAATCGATCAACCTTAGACATTAAAATTACTAAGTTATTGAACATATCTCATGATTTTAATTCATATTTATTTTTCCTTTACTATTTCCCATTTATTTCTTTTGCAATCCCTCTCCCAAGGGTCCACTTTTTTTTTATATAGTTATGCAATTTTAGTGCCAGTAGTGTCAATACCTTCCTAAACTGCCCCTTCTTCATGCATAAGTCTGAATGGTGAGGACTGGCGAGATATTCAGGGTGAATTGGGTGCAATTGGGAAGGAAGGAGATCTGATCCATAGTGTAAGGAGAATGAAGTACGAGTACTTTATAGTTTAAACAAGGTGTATGTGATGTAAAAGGTAGTACTTGTCTGCTTGTGGTTGGGGAATAGTGATTTTCATAATATTCATTTGTAATATAAATGTATGGGCTGGTCAGGAGGATTAGCTGAATTTTTCCTGTAGTTTCATACGTTCATATGCATCAGTAGCATTACTTCAAAATAATAAGTCTTGGACAGGACAACTCAAGGTCAAACAAGTGAAATGAAATTTCAAATAAATGTAAGAAAGTTCTACAGATTCTCCTCTGGCTGAGATCCTGAATTTTTCTACTCTGCATATCTTCACTTAGGCCTAGTAATTTGATTTCAAGATGCTTTATTTAGAATTTTAATTTTTTTTTCCTGAGTGAAACCTCATTTCCATTTCCAGGTCATTTGTCAATACTACCCAGAATGAGGTGTGCTTGTGCAAATGAGGCAAACATGCAAGCAGGACCCTTGACTTCAGTAGGAAGGAAGATGAGGTTGAAAATGAAGGGGATTTGGCCAACATCAACAGCAGCTGCATGTGGAAGAGCTCAATGGCCAGAAACGCAGAAGGGGAGCACTGTTAGGGACTGAAGGCTCTCATGACATGCAAAGCACGCTTAATCCCAGCCCATTCTTAGACATCTATCACTGCAACAAACATCTGTTAATTTATTGATGAGGTTTGGGTGACATCTCAAAGATTTTGCAACAGTTTTCCATTTTCTAACAGGTGATCACTCTAACACAAGCTTCTGAAAAATATTCTTGAAATCAGTGGTGTGCATCACCTGAACACAGTGTTTATCTTTTCTAGTGTGTAGTCTCTGGCAGAGTACTTGAAGTGTCTGTGTCAGACATACAGAGAGAAAACCAAACATGACAAGAATGTACTGAAAGCATTATTTGCCTGAATGTGATCTCAATCCTCTATACCCCCCTCTGTGATGGCTATTTAAAATATCAAGCTGCATTCACATCAGCCTGACTGCATCGTTACCAGCTGCTTATATAATTAATTTCCAGACAGGTCAATTCCCTTATGGCAAATAGCTTCTTCCATTAACCAGCCTTGCAGAAATCAAGTGGGATACTAAAAGAGCCTTGATGTCAACTAGTTTCATAGATCTGTTGCCATGGTCAAATCCACAGGTGAAGTGGCAGGTAATGACATGTTTTGTCATGGCATTCTTCTCAGTTTTATTAAACACCATGCCAGGGCATTTGGACAAAAACTATTGGCTTGAATGATAGAATACTTCAATGGTAAAGACTAGATCTTTTAATAATTAATGAAATATTGGAATTTCCTTCCAACATTTTCAATACAAGAATGCAGTAAATAGTAGCAGGAATAGGCTATTGGGCCCCTTGCACCTGATCTAGTTTTCAGTAAAATCAAGGTCAATCATTTACCTCAACTCTACTTTCTTGTGTCAATCCCTTGATTCCCTTAACATCCATCCAACAACCTATTGAATATATTTCTTTTGAATAGACTTCAGTGACAGAGGTGCTATAGCTAGTTTTGGTAGAGAATTCAAAAGGTTCACTACCCACATGGTGAAGAAATATATTTTCATCTCAATTCTGAATGGCCAACACCTTATTTTGAGACTGGAACCCTATCCAGGGGAAATATCGTCTCTGCATATACATTGTCAAGCTCCATAAGAATTTTTGTGTTCCAGAGAGATTACCTCTCATTCTTCTAAACTCAAGAGAGTATGGGTACAGCTTAATCTTTCCTTGTATGACAATTGCCCCTTTCCAGGAATCAGTTTGTTGAAACGTTTTTAACACTCTCACTGCCACAAGTATATCCTTCCTTGATTAGGGGGATCAGATCTAGGTGTAATCTCATCAGAGTCCTAAGGCATCATTACTTTTGTATTCAAATCCTCTTGCAATAAAGTCCGACATCGTAATTGCTTGTTTTACCTGCATGTTAACTTCTAGTGATTTGTGTATAAGGACACTCACATCCCTTTTGAACACCCAACACTGTTCAATCTCTTACCATTTAAAATTTACTCTGCTTTTCTCTTTCATCTATCAAAATGGATGGTCTCATTTTTTCCACATTATATTTTATATGCCACGTCCTTGCCCATTCACTTAGATGGTCATTAACATCTGAGCCTCTCTGCATGTTTCTCAGAACTCCCACCCAGCTTTGAACCATCTGCAAACGTAAATATATTACATTTGATTCCTAAACCAAGTTATTGATATAGATTGTGAGCACTTGGGACACCAGCATTGATCCTTGCGGCACCCCACTTTTGTTGCCTTCCAACCTGAAAATGACCCATTTAATCTTACTGTTTTCTACATATTATGCTATCCTTGGTCTATGCCAATACATTATCCCCAATCCTATTTTGTTAACAATGTCTTGCATGGCACCTTATCAAAGGCCCTCATAGTCCAAATGTGGAGAGATTGAACAGTGTTGGTATTCAGAGACATGTTGGCACTCTTATACATGAATCTATAGCCATCTCTTTCAAAACCTTGATGCAGCTCATCGGGTCCTCGAGATTTCTTGGCTTTCATCCCATTAATTTCTCCAGTGTTACTTTTTTAAGCTAATACTAATTTCTTTTTCATCCAAAATGAGTAGGTGTTAAAAGTGGACAGAGAGATTTTCAGGAACCAGCAGCAGAGATTAAAATGCTAATGTGGAAGAAGAAAATTGATAAATTAGCAAGTAATGTCAAAGCAAACACCAAGAGCTTCTATGAATATATTTAAAAAAAAGAGGGCAGCTAAGTGTGAGCCTGGGGAATTAATAATGGGAAACAAGAAAATGGCAGACAATTTAAATCAATAAATTGCATCAGTCTTCACAGTGAAGGACACAGCAAATGTCCCAATGATAGCAGGTTGGTTAGTTTCAAATAGAACGATAACTTGTAACAATTCCTATTTGAGGGACAACGTATTGGAAAAACAAGTCCCTGAGACCCAATGGGCTGCAAGGGGTTCAAAGGAAGTGGCTGCAGAAATAGTAAAGTCATTGGTTGAAATTTTTCAGGACCTGCATTGTTTGGAGTTTAAAGGAATCTTATTGAAATATATAAAATCCTAAAAGGACGTAACAAAGTGGATGTTGAGTTGTTTCCACTAGTGGGAGAGTGCCAAACAAGACATGTAGTTACAGATAAAGGGCAAGCATTTGAAACTAAGATGAATGGAATTTATTCTCGGAGAGGGAGCTGAGACTCCAGAATTCTCTACCCCAGATGATTGTGGGGGATAGATTACTGGAGGTATTTTAAGTGGAGGTAGATACATTTTTGAAAGATCAGAGAATTGAGGGCATATGGAATGGGCACAGCAGAGTAGTTGAGGCCTGGAGAAGATCACTGATGATCACGTTGAATGGCAAGGCAGGCTTAAGGGACCAGGTAGCCGACTGTTGTGTGTATTCTAGGCCTTTGGTTCTCGATTACTTCCAGGTGGTTTTCTGGGTCCTCTGTGCAGAGACAAAATATTAGTTTAATTTCTCTGCATTTCCTTACTTCCCATAATAACTTCTCCTATCTTAATTTGAAAGAAACCCACATTAACTTTAGCTAATCTTTTCCTTTTTCCATATCCATGGAGGCTTCTACAGTTTTTATGTTTATCATCATATTAGTCACATATTTTACTTGCCTTTTGCTTAACGATATCCGTTGTTGAAATTTGAAATGTTCTCAGTCCTTGAATTACTATTCTTTTTGACAACATTTAACGCCTTTTGTTTTGATTTTCTTGGACCACTTTTCCTGTTGAGTTTTTGTGTCTTAAAGGAATATATATTTGCTATAAATTATATTTATTTCTTTAAATGTTATCATTGCTCGTTTGCTATTATATCTTTAAATGTAACTTTGCAGTTTACCATGGCCAACTCATGCTCCCTAATTTTGTGGTTTCCCTGTTTAGGTGCAAGACCCTGAATTCAGAGTGATCTAAATCTCTCTCAAAATTTACATAGAATTCTGTCGTACGATGATTGCTGCCAGATTATTTGTTAACCTTTTATCATGGTGCAGTTTTGATTTGAATGCTTGAACCAAGCTCCTTAAAGCAGCTAAGGGGAAAGAGAGCTGACTTTTGTACTTGTAATGGTTGTATTTAAGGATAATCTGTTGATGGGTCCGTTGTGATCACCTACCAATGCTGAGCTCTGAGTGCCTGGCTGTAGACAAATGCCATAATACAGTCATAGAGTAAGACAGCACTGAAACAGGCCTTTTTGGCCCAACTGGTCCATGCCGACCACAGCATCCTCCCTGCTAGTCCCAGTTGCCCCCATTTGGCCCTTAACCCTCCAAGCTCCTCCCCTCCGTGTACTTATCCAAATGCCTCTTAAATGTTGCAATTGTACCCGCCTTGACCACTTCCTCTGGCAGCCCATTCCAGGTACTCACTACCCTCTGTGTAAAGTAGTTACCTCTCAAGTCTCTTTTAAATCTCGCCCTTTTTGATATGTATCTGTGCCCTCTAGTTTTGGACTCCCCAACCCCGGGGAAAAGACTAATACTGTCCACCTTATCCATACCCCTCATGATTTTATAAACTTCATAGAAGTCACCCCGAATTCTCCTACGCACCAAGGAATAAAGATCCAGCATGGCCAACCTCTCCTTATAACTCAGGCCTTCTCGTTCAGGCAGCATCCTCGTAAACCTCTTTTGCAACCTCTCCAGTTTGATAATTTCTTCCTGTAAGAGGGTGACTAAATACTCCCAAGTGTGGCCTCACCAACGACTTGTATCACTGCAACATAATGTCCCTACTCCTGAACATGACACCCTGACTGATGAAGGCCAGCATACTAAGTGCCTTCTTCACCATACTGTCTAGTTATGCAGCGCTTTCAATGAACTGTGCACTTGTTCTCCCAGGTCCCTCTGTTCCACAACGCTCATCATTGCCCTACTACATACTGTATAGGTCCTACCCTGGTTTGAATGTCCAAAATGCATTACCTCACACTTACCTAAGTTGAAATCCATTTGCCTTTCCTCAGCCCATCTCCCTAACTGATCAAGATCTCTTTGCAATTCATTGTAGCCTGTTTCACTATCAACAAGACCCCTAATTTAGTATCATCAGCAAACTTGCTAATTGTGTCATTTACGTTCATATCCAAATCGTTTAGATCCATAATGAATAACAGAGGTCCTGACACTGACTCCTGGAGCACCCCACTAATCACAGGCCTCCAGTCGGAGAATCATGATGGAACAGCTTTGGGAGTGAACCCACTCTGTGACTCATGGACCATTGATTCCGATATTTGGATTTCTATAACAATGTTCTACCAATGAAAAGGGGCTCCGCAAATTTAATGCGAAATGCTATGGTGCAGATGCTGTCCCTGTCAATATTAAGCCAAGGTCAGACTTCAGTTTCATTCTTTACTTAAAAGTGATGATCGAGCCTGGTTTTATAAATTTGTTCTCAGCGACAAAACCAGACCTGATGGAAGCACTGATCATTGGAGGTAGATTCAGGGGTCAGGAGTAGTATGCAAAAGCTTGCTTTTCCAATAAGGGAAGGTACTCTTGTGTAGCCTTATACAGTGGATCTCAATGCATTTCCCTGACAGTGTTGACCTCACGGTTGAATCACTGCTGTTTGGTTTGATGAAAGCAAATGGTTTTGAGATGATAAGTTACTAAAACACTGTTACTCAGTTACAAATACTATTCTGGTGGTTCAGATTACAATAAGATTTAAGCTGCCTAATTTCATAGTCTGTCAAGTTTGAGAATTTCCACTCAGTGTTCTACCAAAAAGACCATTTTCTTAATTAAGGTAAAAGATTAAAAAAATGTCTTGTTTGACATATTGCTATGTTTAAAGGAAATTTAGTGCAGAACTTAGAATCTGGATAACTATCTCCTGTGTGTATATTGTGCTAGCTTTCCATTTGGCTTAATTGTCCGACCTCCATTGTTGCGGTGCTTTGTTTCTGGCTGTGGGAAGCTTGCACCCTCTTCAGGTGGGGGAGTTGGATGTCTCTGCTGGGTGCCTGGGGTGACCTGCTGTCCTGGGAAGACTAAATTCTTTCTTCTGCATTCCAAAATGCGTACCAGCTTTTAACTGATATTAGTTTGAGGACATTGACAAGGTCCTTGCCCAGGAACCAATAGTGAGAGGAGAAATCTTGATGAAGGGAAAGACTTGCAAACTCTGTAATGCTGTTGGAATTCTCACAAGACAGTGTGCAGAACCTCTGTGATCCAGATTGCACTTCAGATTCATGAGAACTCTGGTGCACATCTCTTTTGGGGGTGGGGAGAGGTCGTAGGGGGAACTGTCTGCTCAACAGGGTCTGGTGGGGCATCTCACTGTTCCTGCAGAACAAGCTGCTGTTACGTGAGAATAGTGTACGCTGCAGGCTTGCAGAGATCTGATAGACTTGTTTGGAGACTCCATAGTGGAACATAGACTCTCAATGGCCAGCTGCTGTGTTACTGGCACAGAGGAGCATATCACCTCCAGAGAAGAAATGATGCTTTCTTGATTCCACACAGCATGCTACAAGATGGACCTAGCCGTCTTGTGTATTTGGTCTAACAGGCTGGGTATTAAACCAAGCTGAATTGTAGTTCCCATTTCCTTTCTCTCAGTACTACCCTGTGGAGTTATGCTGCACTGTGTTGACACAATAGACCCCCTATTCTTCCAGCCTAATGCAGACCAGATGCACCTCATGCCATGTGCTGCAGAAACCTTTGCTCTTTTCAAACTGCTGTCTGGTCCGGGAGAACTCAGTGAAGCAGTGTGTTCCTGCTTCCTCAGTAAGGTGCTGCTGTTCCTCCTATCCTTGTCGGTGTCCCTCTTGGGTGGAGCAGGGTCGCTCTTTGATAAATCAATACTGAAAAGGATTATGAAATACTGAAAATAATAGAATGGCTACAATGTTTGTATAGTCCCTTAATCACAGAATGAATGCAGTATAGAAGTAAGCTATTCATTGAGTCTGTACCAGTTCCATGTCAGAGCAATTCATTTATAGAGTCACAGGGTTGTACAGCACAGAAAAGGGCCCTTTGGGCCACCATGTCTATGCTGACCTTTTTGCTCATCTACACTAATCTCATTTGCCTATACTAGGCCGTGCCTTTTTAAATGCCTATCTAAATGTCTCTTAAGTATAATGATTGTATCTGACTTTACCACTTCCTCTGGCAGTGAGGTCCAGATATCAACCACTCTCTATTCAAAAAAAACTTTGCCCTCTTGCCATAACCTTGCAATTTATCTTCCTTTCAAGTACTTTTTGAGCTCATGTTTGAATACTCCAATTGAATCTTCCTTCACAACTATCCCTGGATTTTACACCCAAACCAGAGATATTTTCCTCATGTTGCTCTTGATTCTTTTGCCAATCATATAAATTTTAGGTCCCCTAGATCTTGACCTTCTGTCAGTAGGAACAGTTTCTCTCTAAACTATCTGTACCACTCATGATTTTAAATACCTCTAACTGATTTTCTTGTAACCTGCTCTGTTCCAAGCCATGGAACCTCAGCTTCTCTATTCTCACCACATAGCTAAGTCCCTCATCCCCGGAATCATTTTGATAAATCTCTTCTGCCAAAGCCTTTGCATCTTAAAATCTAATGTATGGAATTATGCTTTTTCAACCTGTCCTGACACTTTCAATGAACGGTGTATATATATCTGCTCTTGTACTTCTTTCAGATTTGTGCCCTCTGGTTTAAATTACTTTTTTCTAATTTTTTTTTGTCCATTATGTAATACTTTCATTTCTCAGCAGTAAATACTCATTCTACCAACCTATCTGTGTGCCCTTGAAGTCCATCACCATCCTCCTCACAGTTCACTATGCCTGCATGTTTTGTGTTATGTGCAAATGTAGAATATGCACCAAAGTCCTAAAGAAAAACAGTGGTACTAGTATTGACACTTGGAGAACTCCAATATAAATATTTATTTTAAAAAATGACCTTTCACTGCTATTCCCAGTTGCCTGTTACTTAGCCAGTTTTCTATTTATGCTGCAACAGCCCTTTTTATTCCATGGGCTTCAATCTTGCCTTTTATTGGGCATTTTATCAATTGCCTTTTGGTACCACATTTCCCTGGGCACCATCTTGTTTCATCAAGATATTCTATCAAGTTAGCTAGGCATGATTTGCCTTAACAAATTGATGTTGTTTTCATGGTCATTCACACTTGTCCAAGTGATTTGCTCATTCTGTCCCTGATTATTGTTTCTAGAACTTTCTCCACCAACAAGGTTAAACTAACAGGTCTTGAAGTGGTGTAACCCTTCACCATTTTTTTTTGATCAATGGTATAGCCTTTGTAATTTTCCCAGAACTCAGACACCACCCCTGAATCTATAGTTGTCTGAAAGGTTATGATCAGGATCTCTGTCAAGTGTGCAGCCCATCAGGATTAATGATTTAGCTGCCTTAAATGCAACTTGCCTTTCTAACACCCCTTTTTATTAATTTTTGGCCTCCCCCCAAACCTCAACAACGTCTTCCTTTGCTGAGACTCCAGTAGCATCTTCTTCCTTTGTAAAGACTTCTGTGAAGTGCTCATTTTGGTCTTTGATCAGCCTGCTTCTCTTGTCATGCTTTTCCTGTTTGTATGCTGAAAGAATGTATTTGGATTCCTTTTTTTTAAATTGCCAGTCTTTCCTCATGATGTTGGCCTCATTTCATTTTTTACTTTTCCTTCTGAACTTCCTGTTATTAGTCTGATTCTCACTTTTGTTAACAACCTGACATCTGTCAGTTGCTCTTTTTTTCCTTCCTTATTTTCTCTCCACCTTTTTGGTCAGCCAGAAAGCTCTGACCACAATGTTCCTGTCTTTCTTGCTCATTGGAATTTACCTGGACTGCAGCTGAAATACTTTCACCTAATTTGCCTCATATTGTTTAAGTACACTTTTATCTCCCAGTATACAGTTGCAATTTACCTGGGCCAAATCTGTTCTCATCCCATTGAAATTGACCCTTCTCCAGTTGAGTACTGAAATTATGTACTTGGAATCCACACAACAGTCAAGGGGGCAACTCTTTGGCCACTGGGAGGATGTTTTTGAGGAGAACCTTGGTGATGATTTTTCCTGTGGCAGGCAACAGGCTCCTCTGTAGATACTGCAGTCAGACTTGCCTCTTTTCTTGCAGATGGTCACGCTTGCAGTATCTCTGAAGTCCTTTGGCATGTCCTTCTTTTCCCAGATTTGGGAAATAAAGTTGTGAATTTGTGATTGAAGTTTTTCACTGCCAAGTTTTAGAACTTCAGCACTGATGCATCTGAACATGAGGTCTTAATGTTTTTGAGCTGGCAAATGGCTTTTGCAACTTGATGTTGGTCAGCAGTAGTAGTGATGATGGACAGATAGTTTACTGCAGGTCACGGGTGCTTAAGGACAGAGACACGGCTGACGTTGTTAATGTATCTTTATGAGGTTCTTGAAACCTTCTTCCTCCTTGCCATTCATACTTTAACTACCCTGGACTTCAAGTTGCCCATGAGGATTAGTTTGTTTTCCTTTGGGATATAGTCGTTAGATTTTTCCAGGGTTTGGTAGTAAGTGCTGATGATGCTGGTGTACTAATTCTGCATTAGAATGAGCTAAAAGATCATGAAATGTTTACATACCCTATAAAAGATGCTCATTCTTGAAGGCAAAGCTCCAACCCATAAAGACTGTGTTCCTCTTTTGGTTTCCCATTTCAGAAGGTGGTGTGCACACTGCCTTGTTCCTTGATCCAGGGTCACAGAGGAGTCAGGTGGGTGGAGGCAAGTAAGAGGCAGTAAACAAGGGCATTTGTCCCTGAATCTAGTGTGTATGTGTATATTATGTATATGCATGTCAGTGTATCTGTATATGTTCATGCATGCATGTGTGTAAATGCTGAGAGCAACTTGCAAGCATGCAGCAGAGCCTGGTGTTCAGTCATCTTGGAGCTATTTGCCATTGGATCAAGTCCTTGCTCTGTCAAGTCTGTGTGGTATCTGTGTGAAATGACCATCTGGTGTTCAGAGAAGACATGCACACATACCTTCCACTCTTCTTCATGAGGTTTGGAACCTGAAACATCAAGAGTCCTTCTGAATAATTGCAAGAGTGACAGCCCCATCATAGTCCAGGAACTGGGTTGTTTTCATTTAACGTCACCATGTTGAGTGAGACACGATGGGCAGGAGGTTGCCAACTTGGGCCATTGAAGTCTTGCAGTAAGAGACAGTACTTCTTCTGTTAAACGAGCTTGTTGATAGCTGCTTAAATTTGACCAACATGTTGCTCCTGTTATTACGTTGCGTGTTATTCTAAATGCAAGAGGTTGGGCAAAGGAGTGAGTGTATTTTGAAGATTCTGGAAAGGATGGACTGAATGAGCTTGTTCAGAATCACTAGTTTCTGTCATTTCCATTGATGTTTTTGTGTCTAATGGTCGAACTTGAGTTGGTCATTTCTCATTTTAATTATTTTGTTAGATTCTTCTACAGTCTGGACCATTTTACAAATGTGATTGAAATTTACTATCTGCATAGAGAGATGTTTTTTTAGGAAACCATTTTGACAAGAACTGAAACTAGTAATGTTTGTTGTAATGAAAGCAAACCAAAGATTCTCGTCCCACAGCTTTAGCTTGGAGAATGACTGACTAATTCAAAAAAATACGTGCATATATTAAAGAACTGTGCAGAAGTCAGGAGTAGATTAGTTCACAGTCATTGAATTCCATCCATTTATTCTGTACGCATGCTGATCTGCAGCATGATTTTATTTTCCGAGGAGGGAATGAACTCAAGCTAAAATACTGCACAACTGACCCAGTCAACAAATTGTAGGACATGTGATACAATTAGGATGTTATCCTGAGGACTGAGTTGCAAATCTATAGCTCTCACAACAAATGACTTGACATATTACAACCAATTACATGGCATCGGCATGGGGTTCAGAGCAGCATGGTAATCGATCATAGAGTTGTGAATAGCTTGGCACTTCCTTTGCTTTCCAATTGTGTAGAGGGCAAGGCATTCAGCCAGAAGAAGGATATTGATGACAGTGAAGCCTATGTAACTTCCAACAGGGTGGACTTGATGACTGATGATGTGGCCAAAATTTATTTGCCTCTGCAGCTGAAGTCATAAAGAAATTAAGTTGGTGCTTGCTTGGCTCTTCACACTCTGAACAGGGACCTGTTAAAATAACTACCAACAAAAGGAAACCTTTTATGTAAAAAGCAAAGCCTTTAAAGCAAGTTTGAATAACTTGGAGAAGCTAAGGTATTTGGAGGGGGAATGATGATCAATACATCATGAAGCTTGGAGGCTGGTTGGGAAGATGAAATGGGGTTACAGAGTTGCATACATTTTGGAAACTTTCAATCGCACAAAAATTATTCCCAAATCTTTTATCTTTTGTCAATTGAAAGTCAAGGGATTCCATAGGCTAAGTGGTTATATCTAAAATATCTACAATACTTCAATAAACACCTGAGTGCAATTTCAAGAAACAGAGAGAGCATCATAATGTGAAAACTGTTGGGTAATACTAGTACCTCATTTGTCTGGAAGCTGGAAGAACAGGTGAAGACTACTGAACAGAAAAAAAAATTACAATGAACAATTTCTTTGGAATATGGTGCACTTGGCTGTCTTGCAGATGTGAATAGTATCTGCCAGGTAGCCTATTGGAAAATAAAAAAAATGTTCCAGGATGAGAGGATGGTGAACAACAGTAGTTGCAGAGATCAGCACAGAGAACTGCCAAATTGCTTTTGGGCTCTCATACTGGGGTTGGAGAGTTCGATTCCTTTTGAGGGATGTGCAACATCAGTGCACCAGAGCACAATTGTTTCAGTCCACAAATGGAATCCTGCTAAATCTAGAAAATACCGTGATGGGGAATGTTGGCAATTTGGGTTATAGTGACTACAGAATAATCCAAGGTGTCATTTAAAAAAAATCAACTGAGAGATTGTATTGGTATTGGTTTATTATTGTCACTTGTACCAAGGTACAGTGAAAAGCTTGTCTTACAAACTGATGGTAGGTCAATTCATTACACAGTGCAGTTACATTGAGTCAGTACAGATACATCGAGTCAGTACAGAGTTCATTGATGTAGTACAGGTAAAAACAAT
Organism: Pristis pectinata; assembly: GCF_009764475.1. Lineage (NCBI taxonomy): Eukaryota > Metazoa > Chordata > Chondrichthyes > Rhinopristiformes > Pristidae > Pristis > Pristis pectinata. The sequence continues at coordinate 31,039,923 of NC_067417.1, read as the reverse complement.
AACAGTACAGAGTAAAGTGTCACAGCTACAGAGAAAGTGCCACAGCTACAGAGAAAGTGCAGTGCAATAAGGTGCGAGGTCACAACAAGGTAGATCATGAGGTCATAGTCCATCTCATTGTATAAGGGAACTGTTCAATAGTCTTATCACAGTGGTGAGCATGTAGAGGTGGTGCTTGATATAAAATTATAAAACATTGTAAGAGACTAAAAACCTTGTATTGATTTTGTGACTAGCATAAGATTTTTGACCTTGTGTCTATACATCCCTGTGAAGCTTAGAGTTATGTGAGCATATGACCAAACCTCTGATTTTACTTATGTATCCTCCAGTTGCAAAGATCATGTATGGTTACACGGATGATTCAATGAGCCCAACTAAAGTGAAGTGAGGGAATTTTTTTCATTGTCACCCATTTTTATTTCAATATGGTCTTGATAATATGGTAGAAAAACATCATTATAGATTGTCTTGGGATTGTCTGTTGCAGACATTTTTGTAAGAATTGTATCTTTGGCAAATAATATGTTGTTTGCTCATTCACCTGGAGATCTGTGGCATCTGACAGAGTTAATTAGTGGATGTGGGATGTAATGGTGGACACCCCAAGGGAAATGTCATTGCTCTGCATACTTAAAGGATTTAAAGTATTGTTTGAAAGAACCTGAGAGGGTACCTTCTTTTGATGGTAGGAACGTGCTGAATTGTGCATAATGGCATGATTCCAGTTGTAGAATTTTTTTCATACTTGGGATTCTGGTGGATGCCAGTTTTAACTTGGATGCAGTTCTTTGGGATTGTACTCAGAAGAGCAAAAGTGTTTTTTCTTGTTTCACTTCAGTTATAATAATGTTCCTGTGCAGACTATGGTCATTGCTTTGAGGCATTCAAGTTGAAAGCTTTCTTTGATCCATGCATTAGACTTGGTCAGAGCTAATGATAAACAAGTTGGAATCCTGGGATTAGCAAAAAGCACCTTTGGGACCCTCTTGCAAAATTCCTGGAGGATAGGTCCTTGAAATAAAAACATTGCCTTTCAATAAATAAACACTTGGAATGAGATGAGTAATTTTTTTTCAACATTAAAGAAGTGTTCGAATGAATATATCACCAAAGTGCATTGTTATTACATAGTAAAAGGTTTTCCCTTTGAGTCTTATTCAACTATTTGTTTGAGGCCAATCATTGCAGTCCCAGGCTATTACAGGTGAATCTTGAAGTCATCCTTAACTCTGCCACCTTGAGCTATTTTATGAATAATCATCCATTTGCCCTCAGATTAGGTGTGGGTTAGGGTAAATTTTCACTTGCCATGTTTCTGCCCAGCTGACCAAACCATCTATAGTTTCCTGAAGACTAAAACTTTCGTCCTATCTAGAGGGACAGTCCTCTTGGAGAGGATCACACTGTGACTCTTTATACCCTGTTTCACAGAACTCTGCAAAAATAGGAAGTTTATTCGTGCTTTTTCCTCAGAAGTTACTTAATTCTAACTACATTAAACGGAATCATTTTGGTGCTTGTGATCCTTGGCTCTTAACTACCTGCATCAAGGCTGACTTGGCTTGCGAAAATGGAATTTGTTGTTCTCGTTGTTAAGTGCGATCTGCATCTTGAGTGAGTGCAAACTAGTAATGTGAATTTTTCAGTTTTGACTTGAGAGTCCAAAAGAAAAATCATTACCTTTGTACAGTGTCTTACAGATGCATATGATTTATAAAAGGACAAATAGAGCAGAATGCTTCCACAAGGCACAGCATTACTTGTGGTAATGTTGAGAAAGAACTGTTCACTAGGATCTGGAGAAGCTCTTTGTTTTTGCTTAAATTCTGATTCAGAATTCTGTGTATCCACCAAGCAGATTGAGGGGCTAAAGTTTACAAAGCAATACCACTCACTGTTAACCTTGAAGCAAGCAACCCAAAAGGAACTAACGTCTTCCATTTGAGATTGTCTCTGGCATCCAACAGCTGTGATGTTGTCTGGAAGCTGAGCAGCCTATCCCATTGAAGAATTCAGTGAAATGCAGAGTTTTTAAATAGTTCTTTTTTAAGATTTTATGAAGGTTAGAATATACATTGAAAACTTGTGTATGAGTTTAAATCTAAATGACTTTCAAATTTCTCGTCTTAAAATCTATTATTTTGAAATATTTATGTAATGTAGTTACAGTGCATAGACAGAATCAGTGATTATGCCATAGTACAACCTCAAAAATTAATTTTGATTGAGGGCAACAAAGCAAGATTTTTTTTTCAGGTTATTATGCCATCAAGGCAGAAAAATGCCTTCAATTTATGCTAATTCAGATGACTTCCTTCAGTTCCATTGGTGAAAGCCACAGTTTGTGACAGGGGCTGAATCATTGAGAGGAATTTCAGGATTTTTCCATTAAAGTCTGCATGTGGGGAAATCCTGAAATTGCTATCTGTTTCTCTAAGTAGTGCTGGAAGACATTGATAGTTTTGCTATCATTACTATCGTTAATCCAGGCCACAGTCTTAATTTAAAATAGTACAGAATGCCTCACTATTGCACTGTAATGTCAGCCTTTAAGCATGGTGTTAGGTTTCTGTGCGTGACACATCCGGTTACAACTGAACATTCTCAAATGGAAGCCCATTCTAATTATTTTTCTGAACTGGGAGACCATCCTGCCGTTGATTCATGGTTTCATTTTTAATGGTATGGAAAAGAAAATGATTATCACTTAAGAGAAAAAATACTTGATGAAGAAAAACTTATTCACTCTCAGCAACCATTCATGCCAGAATGAAGACTGTTTATGGATGAAGTATAAATGCTTAAGAAGTAAATGAAAGCTGGTTGCTCCTTTAATTGCTTACATTAGAGATGTTCCCCTTTTAATAGGTTGAAGAATTCCAGTGCATAAGCCAACAAAAATTTTATTTTTAAATGTATCTTTTTCTAATAGTAAGGTTAGGAACATGATGATTTTTCAAGCTGTGCTGAAAGTGTTGCATGCATTTGCCATGGTTACAAATATTAGGAAATTATGATTTGGAACAAAGGACTGAAAATAGCAAATTCACTAATAGGTTTATTTAGCTGGCAAAACAAACTTGTTACTTGACGGTTTGTTCTGTGGTAGTTTTATTGATTTGATTAGACTCCAGACATCCATGCTTTTCCTGTCCAAGTTTCAAAAGTATGAAGGAACAAAGTCCTTTTTCATTTTGCAAGCAATTTTGTTGGTTTACATTTAATTATTTATGCAATTTATATGGTTAATCTTTACAAGGGATCGAGGATTAGTTTCTTAATCATAATTTTTTAACCCTGTTACATCTCCTGTAGCTAGATTTGAAACAGAAAAACAGAATCAGGAAATAATCAGTAACCAGAGGAATTGCCATAGCATCAAGGATTCTTGTCATTTGAGGGAAGCTAAGTTGGAATCAGGAATGTAGTGCTGATCCTGAAGAGTCTCAGTGGAGTAAGCCCAAGAGTGATGTTCAGTTCTGTACTTTGTGAAAATGCTTATTAAGGATTGGTAATTTATTTGAAACAGCATGTCTATGAAGATTTAGCTTGGTTTGCAGTTAAGGTCAGGTTTTTTTTAATGACGTGTGATGCATCCATTACTGTATACTGTTGGATCAGTATCTTGCAACTCTCCACTGGCTGATAAATCCTATCCTGGAACACCTTTTGTAGGGAAAATGTGTACTCTGTAGAAAACTGTGGGAAGCAGGAGAAAAATTAGCGCTACAATTTGCATACAGTCACTACATGGTTCAGGAAATGTTGTTGACAGACAAATTAAATTAGTCTTTTTCAAATAGGTTATAATTCCAGCACATTTTAAAAAAAATATTAATCGATCGGAGCCAAATGTTCCATACGTATATAAAGCTTTTGTGTGCTTTGTTCATTAGATCCAACGTGTTGGACTTGGCTGTCACATATTAACTCATGCAAATTACTGTGTTAGCTTTGAACTTGATTGGCTGAAATTCCTTGTTCATAAAACAGTGATAAATCACAACTAAATAGGCATAGCAGATACCAATCAACACCTAGGAAGTGCTAATGAAAACTATCAATAAGCAATTTCAAAAAAGCCCACAAAAGAATTGACAGTGAGATACAATAGTAAGGAGTAGATGGTGAATCAATGAAATTGTTCCAGATGCTTTTTGGTAGTTTAATTTCTCTTTTAAGATGAGGATTTATTGCTATAAATAAGTGCTGTAATAACAAAATACAATATGGACAAGAAGATAATTGAACTTAACTAAACAATAGTCCAGAATTTGCTGGAGAGTTGCATTTGTCTAGCGAATTGGATATTATTTTCTCATCTTCAGCTCTGGCTAATTTTGTGTCGCAAATTGCAGGGCATGAATTTATAACGGTGTGGCAAGGTCAGTGGGGCGTTTGGGATTTTGGTGAATGACTGGCAATAGTCTGTCCTTAACCAATGAAATGTAAGAATTTGTACAGCAACTGAAACTGAAGTGACAGATTGACTATCTAATTTAAATGTTCATTAAAATAGGACGAAATTACTTACCTTTGTAATATGACATATAGACATATGAACTAAGCTTCCTGCCCAAAGTTCCAATTGATTTTTAATTCCTAAATGTTCAAGAACTAAAAGCAGCTGTTGCACATGCATAAAGAATGTATATTTTATTTCAGTTCACAGCAAATGAGATGTGATGATCTTCCTCTTTGCTAGCCAGTTATTCGCCAATGATATTTGGTTCCAGTAAAGCAATTTCCTATCTGCTTCTTTTCTGTTCTTTTTTTATTCTTCCTCAGAACATATTTTTCTGTGATACATTTCCATTTTATGATTTCTTAAGTTTAGCTTGCATCTTGAATGTAAGATTTTTGTGGAGTGGTAAGAATAATTAGCATTAATTACTAACTGGTTTGAAGTGGAAATCTGTTGGAAACATAAACTATCACAAAAACAGGTTCCTTACACTTTGAGATAGCAGCCTTAACGTCCAGCAGCAAGATTTTCTTTTACAGTGCATGTGCTGTAGTTTCTGTATGTTCATTGCTGGATTGATCTTTTTTTTGCAAGCTAATGGCAGGCAGAGCAAATTTTACAGCATTTTTTTAGAACTTGCAACTTGAGGCACAATATGTTTTTTTTAACCCATTATGAAAGGCAAGCACCATGAACTTGCTGTTACTTTTATCAACAACTTTTAGCCCAATAGCATTTAAGAAATTTAAGATGTGTCTCGGAATGTTTTCTTTCAAACCCAGGAGCCAAAGGAGGCTGAGCACTTCGTACGTTCCAGAGCCATTGCTTTTAGCAAAACAAGGCTTCCTTCCATAATTCCCAGCATGACTCTATCTATATGTCCCAGACTGACTTTTCGTAAGCGATTTATCTGTCCATCTAGCTATCCAAAAACCCCACTGACTGCACTATCTCTTGTATTGCTTTCGAACTTGTTTCTAAATTTCTCACTGGTTATCTGCAGCAATCCTTTAGCTGATCCTGCCTGCAATGTTATAATATGTTGTGCTAATTATTTAATTAGTGGAATGCAATAAAATAGCGTGATCAGTTCCTTTTAAAATGTCACCATCCAATCATTCATCCTCGTCAAATAAAAAGAAAAAGAAAATTCATTCACTTTTCGAGGATGAAATCTTAGCTTGTTGTGCATGCACTGGTTGTCAGAAGCTCCTATTATTAAATGTCTTTTTAGGAAATAGGCTCACCGTAACAAAACCTGAAGGAAGGTCATTATTGTTCAGAGAATTAAGGAGATTTGAAAAGTTCAATGTAATTTTGTCATAATGTTGCGTGCACACAATACTATTAAATTTATAATGTTGTCATGTGGATTCAGAAACCAATCTGGGTGGAAGCTTTCTTAAAATGTGTGAAGATATTACTTTATATGCTGCACTTATGCGATCTATTCTGGCTAGTGATCAGTTTCCCAATTCATTGACAACTTTCACATTATACTTCATGTTGCATAGCTCAATGTATCGGGACAACAAAAACATTTTACTGGTCAGAGCTATGATATGACAAAAAATAGCTGCCTTGGTTGCTACAATTTTACTAAGAGTAGATGCTGTGAGATTGTTAGGATTTTCAAAAAGGCTAATTCTGTTTTAATATTAAATATAAGATTTTTATATATCATGTAGTCACAAAGGAAATATTGCGAAAAATCCTTAATATAAGCTCTTCCTGTATTTATAACTGAGAATGAAAATTATAATGAATTTAAAAACATTTTGTAGCATCTTTACGTATAAGTTGCACAGTTATTAAATCAAAAGATTTGTAATATTAATTAAAGATATTAAAAGTTTTTTATTTTCTTTTTGTGGAACATCCATAGATTTTGTTGTAGTTATTGTTTATTGACAGTGTTGTTGAAAATTAAGCCCATTGAAAGTTCCACACATATGGTGTTCTTGGCATTTGATACAATCGCCTGTCAAATCAGACAAATGACAGCTCAGAAAGGTCGTGAAGGTCAGATCTCCAGGAGGTCAAAAGCAGATAACAATGTGAAACTTGGAAAAACACTTAATCATGTTGGTCTTAAAGCACAGTGAGATTTTAAAAAAATTTTTGTAACTTACAGATTTAATGATCCAACATGTTCCATTGCTATATATTTCAGGGGGCATGTAATATTCCTTTTTCTTTTTAATTTTCATTGTTAAGCATGCATTCCTTTTGCTAAAATTCAGCCTTCCAATCTTACACAGGCTATTTGTTTCATTGTTTTATAATAGGGATATAGAACATATAATCAGAAAAAATCATCATCATGACCCAAAAAAATGAGCTGTAGTCACTTACTGGGCCAACAAAATGAAATTGGATGAATCATTTTAGAAATAGTTTAGAATTTTGACGTTATGAAAATACAAGCCATTGTATGCCTTTGTTCTGTAATTGCTTCAAATTTTGATCTACATTGTGTGATTTAATGTGCAACATGTTTGTTACTTAAATGGAAGAACAGCACTCTGCTGTAATAAAATATGAATATTCCTGAAACAATTGCAGTTACTATATTTATACCCATGTGATCTCATTTTAACATATTTACACAGCTTAATTTTTTTGAGGGAGTGAGGGAAATTAGTCAAAATTAAGAATGCCAATTGAAAAATGGTGGGTAACTTTGATAGTATGTAAGGTTTGACCATATTGTGTTTACAAACAGAGTTAATGTCAGTTACTGTGGAAAAATGTTGTACACTGTTTTTGTCAATTGACTTCAACTTATGCGCACTGTTAGTCAAAATAGGGATATCCATTGATTGAATTAGTTTGCTATTAGTGATATAGCACTGGTATTTCTTGTGTTTTTATCTCAAACATTAATTTGTACTTTTTTTTTACATTTACCACTAAATGCACTTAATAAACCTTTCTACAGCAGATTTATATGAGTTATCGTATATTCTGCTTCATCAGCAGGAGCCTCAGGAGGAGACCAGGAGTATGATACCAAGGACGGACAACTGTTGGAAGACAGACACAGCATGACCAGTCAGGAAGAGAGAAACGAAGATGATGAAGACATGGAAGATGAATCAATTTACACCTGTGATAATTGTCAGCAGGACTTTGATTCACTGGCTGACTTGACTGAACATAGGGCACATCGCTGTCCTGGAGGTAATGTTAAATTAACTCTGCATTCTGGCTAGGGTGGACTGGGTAATTGGGTACACCTGATTAGATACTATTTTGTACAAATTTAGCTAAACATGTTGTAATTTAGAGGTTTACTCTAAGATTTTAATTATAAAATAATGAATTTTACTTTAATTATGGGGATTGTTGTATCTACATGGAATTCTTAAGAGCATGTCTATATAGTGTGCCAATTACGAGTAGTAAAGATTTTAGACAGCCATATGGCATAATATACAATAAGAAGTGATCTAGTTAAACATGCAAATGAAAATTAAATTGTTTCACTACTTAAAAGGTAACATTTTCTAAAGCCACAAAAATATGGTCGTTTACTCTCATGCACATAAGATTTGTCTATGTGGGTTTTCCTTTCAGTAAATAATAAGCTAGTACATGGTGTGCACAATGTGATGTACTGTACAATATATTTAAAACAGAATTCAAAATTAGAATTCAATGTATTTTTGCTTTCATTTTACAAACAAAGACTATCTTATTTACCAACCTTTTGACACATGAAATCATTCCCATAGTGTACTACCACTAATGTGGAAATCTGTGTTGGATCCTTTAATGTAATATCTACCTAACAGCAAGTTTCTTGCTGAAGATCAAACTACAATATTCTTGAGAGCTGTTCCTAATTAAAGGCCAAGCTGAATGGAATTTCATTGATGACAGACAACTGGCTCAGCCATTTATTGCTGGACCTGGTTGAACCTCTTTTAAACACCACTGGGTCCTGCAGTCCTCTGTCAAAACTGTTTACTATATAAAGATCGTTCTGGAAATCAAAAATAACCAATGGCTTCTTGCTATGCTCTCACCTCTTCATTGAGTCCAAGAAGTTCATGGACTTCAGTAAGACAGACATCTTCTGTTCAGCTGCTTTTGTTTTGCCTCCCTTCCCCTAGCCCCCACCCCCCTCCCCAGCCAAATTTCCCAAAGGTTTCCCCACCAAAGTCCCAAACTTATACTTCTCATGCCCTCATCAAATACAACTTGTCTAAGAGATCTTTTTCCTATTCCCTGGCTTCTATGTTAGCTGATATTGATAAGTAATTCCTTTCTTCAGCTGCTGTTCTCCTTTCCTTCAAACCTGCATTCATAAGCCCACCCACCATCAGCACACTGAAGACCCCTCTGCATTGACAAATAACTGGTCCATTGTAACATAATGTCCATTTCTGCTCTAAACAGTCTTCAAATACCTTGTTGTTTCCAACTTTCTCACAACTTAATGTTTGAACATCGCCAATTAGATTTTTATCCATCTGTGACATGGAAATGACCCTTTTAAAATAAAACTACAAATGGTGTCCTGATTTATTGAAACTGTAATATCTTATCCCTCCTTCGAGATTTGGTTTGTATCCTTTGTCTTCTGTACAACTCAAATACCTTTAGCCACTGTGCATTAGGTGGGACTGCCATTGCCTAGTATCACTATTATTGATTGATTCAAAGCCAGAGCAACGATGACTGCAGCTTTTCCTCCTGGACTCAGACCATTAAAACCAGATTCATCTTGGTCTTCTATTTCTTATCTATTCACTATCCCTTTATAACATTGTTTGAAAATGGTGTCAGTTTACATGAATGTTGACAGTCACCCTCACCATCACCTCATTCGATCCTTTGATTGCCTTTGATTTGTTGTCTGACATCCAGTACTGGATGAGGAAATATAGATCTAAAGTGATTTCTTTAATCTCTGCCAAAAACACTTCCTTAGCTATCTCTCCCCGGCAAATATCATAGTTGCAACCTTGACATTTTTATTGACCCTGAAGTGGGCTTCTAACTTCATATCCAGTCCATCTTCACAATTGTCTCAATAACATTGACTACCGCTTCCATAACTACTGAGGTTCTTTTGCCAAAACCTTTATTCTTGTCGTTGTTACTCCTAGACTTGATTATTCATTCCATTGCTGCCTGGCCTCTCATACTTTCTCTGCCTTCTGTTAACTTCCAAATCTTTGCTGCCTATATGCGAACTCACACCAACCCACATTCACCCTTGTGCTTGCTGACTTGCATTGGTGCTTGCACTAGTAACAACTCAAATCTTTCCATTGTCCAGACTCTTCTGTTTCGGTAACCTTCTCCAGTCCTGTGATCTTCTGAGATCGTATATTTTTCTAATTTGGCACCTTAATAAACACCTCTGCTGTTTATTTGTTCTCCTGTTGGTTGAAATGCCTTTAATTGTTCAGGCCCTGTGTTTAAGACCAGTTTTGGTTATTGTCCTAATGTCTCCATGCATGACATTGTCAAATTT